>NC_136071.1:104475218-105075218 GCF_964261635.1 Lissotriton helveticus | reverse complement strand
GACATGTTTCGGCTATATGGATAAAACTTATCCAGCTTTCTTCAGGACCGTGATCTTTATAGCAACTGCAAAAAAAATTTTTGTGATCAAATAAATATGAAACAAGACAGTATCAGATCAAAATATTCCTACCAGGAACTTGGGTCCCCAATGTATACTGGTGGAGAATTGAGTTACTCGTCCTTTCCTATAAAAAAGGAAGTGCATACAATACATGGTGTAAAAATAAAGTGTTAACATTGATCCTCAAGTCACAAAGAAAACAGTACAAACAACATACAGTAGAACAAGAGCAAAAATGTTCTGCAGGTTTACATGACAAATGGTCAGGAATGATGTTATAGTACTATATTTCTACTTACCCAGCATTATGTGGGAAGTCGCCTCACCTCACCCGGCACCCGCTCGGGAAACAATGAGGCCCCGCTCTATTAAGAATGGAAGAATTAGTAAGAATCTGTGTCGCAAAAAAGTAGATTATTTGCGGCGTGCTGCTAAGTTTTAGCAGCTTCCAAAGAACTTTCTTAAAATTATCGCTAATTGCTCTCAAAAAACACCACCCCTGTCAGACTACATGGCAGACAAATGCTCATCTAGGGTAGGATTACAAGGTGGGACCCCAGAGAGGAAAAGGGGTATAACATATAGGATGTGGAAGCCCACACAAAGTATCGCTCGTTATTAAGATGTCTCAGAAAATTATTCCGACCATCCAACAGATATTATCAAGTTATGCGAGCACTTACCTGTCCATCGGTACCTCTTGCCGGCTTCCGAGTGGGAGTGGAGGTACCGATCGGACGGAAAGCGCGCCTATTTATACCTTGGTTGATTGGTTGATAAGTAACACCGGTACATGGTTTAACAGAAGAAAACGTCTCAGTGTAAGTCAGGGGCGGAACGCTATTGGTTAGAAACTATTCCACCTACTGACCATGCGCTGACAACGTAAACAGAAGACGCTGAACATTCCCGCATGCGTGGTGAAGATAATTATGTACGCATGCGCGCAGTGCTGTTTACACCGCATTGGTTGAGACACTGCAATTCGTGTCTACACGTGCAAGCAGGATTTAGCCAAAGATCGGTCCGAACGTATTTCGGCTATTTACATACATAATGGACCAGGCATAAAACAATTCACACATCACAGCCAGCAGTCAGAACTCAGAGGCTGAATGGAAAAATCGCTATTTGTTCGTTCGCGCTAAAGGATGTATATGACACACACAATTAAGTGGTCATTAAATACCAGTGAGGTATCTCATTTGCAAGGATCACAAGGTATATATATATGTGTCATGCTCAGATAGCAGATCTAAATACAGGGAGTACAGTCTAACAGAGACTTCAGCGTACTAGTCTCCAATTACTCATATATGAGCAATTATATATGCGGAATTGAACAAATAATGTTAGAGTGACGTCCATGCTATTTCATCATTCAGTCCCTTACTATCACTTTTGAGGGAAAAAATCCATTTTTGTTGTTTCAAGAATAAGAACCTAGAGACATCACTGATGTGTGGTGGGATGAACGGCTGTTCTAAGATCAACCACCTAAGGTCTTCTGCAGTGTGTTTTTGATTCAATAAGTGTTCGGTCAGTCGTGTCGATTGTTTGTGACAACGAATAGTGCTCTTGTGCTCACCGATCCTCAATTTTATTTTCCGAGTGGTGTATCCAATGTATCTTAAGGAACAGGGGCACGTTATCATGTAAATGACTTTTTCAGTATTACAATTTGTATGTTTCTTAAGAAGCCACATCCTGCCTGTTCCTAGATCGACTCTATCTGTTTTGATTGTCTGAGGGCAAACACTGCATGAGCCGCATGGGTAGTGACCCTGTACGGGGGGAAGGTCCCAGAGTGTTGTCGGTCTGTCCCTTTCTTGTACTCTCGGTCTAGTATGTACTAGACTATCACGCAAACTGGGTGCTCTCTTAAGAGAGAAAAGAGGTGGAGGAATATTCGTGTCAGTGATGTTAAGGATACTCCAATGTTTACGGATAGTCTGTTGGATCTTATTAGAATGAACACTGAATGTACTAACAAACGTCAGCCTCTCTAGTGGTGGTTTGGCTGGTCTCCTCTCCAGGAGTGCCTCCCGATTATTATTCGAGGCTTGTTTCCAGGCTCTTCTAACTAGATGTTTTGGGTAATGCCTTTCCTGAAGTTGTTGGGAAAGTTTGATAGCATGTTTCTCAAAAAGTTTCATAGATGAACAGTTCCTACGAACCCGCAGGAACTGTCCCACTGGTAGATTGGCCCGTAGAGAACGTGGGTGATGACTATCATACACGAGAAGGGAGTTTCTAGCCATGGGTTTAGTGTAGAGCTCACATTCTACCTTGCCTGCTTCTGGGAAGATGGACACATCCAAGAAGGGTAATTTCTCATGGCTGAATTCAAGGGTGAAATTCAAGTATTGGTTTTGGGTGTTGCGCCATTGATGGAAAGATTGGATCTTCGCTTCTGAGCCTCGCCAAACCACCAGAATATCATCAATATACCTCTTCCATAGCAACACTTGATGTATAAATGGGTTGCTATGGTTGAGGACGTGATCCTGCTCGAATTGGTGGACGTAGAGGTTGGCGAGGCTCGGGGCAAAGACACTCCCCATGGAGGTTCCAGAGATCTGCAGGAAGTACTGGTCTTCAAATTTGAAGAAGTTCTCCATCATGGCTATTTTGGCACATTCCAGTATGAAACTTACAGGAGTGATACTGTCCAGATCTCACAAGGATAGTAGCTGTCTGATGGTTTCTAAAGTTTCTTCCTGCTCAGGAAGGCGGTATTACAGAGCACCAGTGCGGAAACGAGCGGAACCTAGTTGTTAATTTAAGCTCGCGGACCTTAACACCGATAGAACTAGCCGTCCTTGAGAATAGTCAATACTGGGCTACGTCACCCTTGAATTCAGCCATGAGAAATTACCCTTCTTGGATGTGTCCATCTTCCCAGAAGCAAGCAAGTTAGAATGTGAGCTTTACACTAAACCCATGGCTAGAAACTCCCTTCTCGTGTATGATAGTCATCACCCACGTTCTCTACGGGCCAATCTACCAGTGGGACAGTTCCTGCGGGTTTGTAGGAACTGTTCATCTATGGAACTTTTTGAGAAACATGCTATCAAACTTTCCCAACAACTTCAGGAAAGGCATTACCCAAAACATCTAGTTAGAAGAGCCTGGAAACGAGCCTCGAATAATAATCGGGAGGCACTCCTGGAGAGGAGACCAGCCAAACCACCACTAGAGAGGGTGACGTTTGTTAGTACATTCAGTGTTCATTCTAATAAGATCCAAAAGACTATCCGTAAACATTGGAGTATCCTTAACATCACTGACACGAATATTCCTCCACCTCTTTTCTCTTTTAAGAGAGCACCCAGTTTGCGTGATAGTCTAGTACATACTAGACCGAGAGTACAAGAAAGGGACAGACCGATAACACTCTGGGACCTTCCCCCCGTACAGGGCCACTACCCATGTGGCTCATGCAGTGTTTGCCCTCAGACAGTCAAAACAGATAGAGTCGATCTAGGAACAGGCAGGATGTGGCTTCTTAAGAAACATACAAATTGTAATACTGAAAAAGTAATTTACATGATAACGTGCCCCTGTTCCTTAAGATACATTGAATACACCACTCGGAAAATAAAATTGAGGATCGGTGAGCACAAGAGCACTATTCGTTGTCACAAACAATCGACACGACTGACCGAACAATTCTTGAATCAAAAACACACTGCAGAAGACCTTAGGTGGTTGATCTTAGAACAGCCGTTCATCCCACCACACATCAGTGATGTCTCTAGGTTCTTATTCTTGAAAGAACAAAAATGGATTTTCTCCCTCAAAAGTGATAGTAAGGGACTGAATGATGAAATAGCATGGACGTCACTCTAACATTATTTGTTCAATTCCGCATATATAATTGCTCATATATGAGTAATTGGAGCCTAGTACGCTGAAGTCTCTGTTAGACTGTACTCCCTGTATTTAGATTTGCTATCTGAGCATGACACATATATATATACCTTGTGATCCTTGCAAATGAGATACCTCACTGGTATTTTGGATATTTGGATAGGTATTTATAGAGCGCAAACGTTCGCTCCGGAGGGAGCATCATGGCGCTAATAAACCAATGACCAAATCACAAAGAAGGTAGTGGGGAGTTAAATGGCTGCTTTGGTCCAGTCATCCGAGAGATTAAAAATCCACGTTTTGAGTTGTTTCCTAAACGGCATTTCAAGCGTCTGAAGTCTGAGATGCCTTGGCATGCTGTTCCAGGCTCTAATAGCCAGAGAACTATTTATGACCACTTAATTGTGTGTGTCATATACATCCTTTAGCGCGAACGAACAAATAGCGTTTTTTTCCATTCAGCCTCTGAGTTCTGACCGCTGGCTGTGATGTGTGAATTGTTTTATGCCTGGTCCATTATGTATGTAAATAGCCAAAATACGTTCGGACCGATCTTTGGCTAAATCTCGCTTGCACGTGTAGACACGAATTGCAGTGTCTCAACCACTGCGGTGTAAACAGCACTGCACGCATTCGTACATAATTATCTTCACAACGCATGCGCGAATGTTCAGCGTCTTCTGTTTACGTTGTCAGCGCATGGTCAGTAGGTGGAATGGTTTCTAACCAATAGCGTTCTGCCCCTGACTTACGCTGAGATGTTTTCTTCTGTTAAACCATGTACCGGTGTTACTTTTCAACCAATCAACCAAGGTATAAATAGGCGCGCTTTCCGTCCGATCGGTACCTCCACTCCCACTCGGAAGCCGGCAAGAGGTACCAACGGACAGGTAAGTGCTCGCATAACTTGATAATATCTGTTGGATGGTCGGAATAATTTTCTGAGACATCTTAATAACAAGCGATACTTTGTGTGGGCTTCCACATCCTATATGTTATACCCCTTTTCCTCTCTGGGGTCCCACCTTTTAGTCCTACTCTAGATGAGCATTTGTCTGCCATGTAGTTTGACAGGGGTGGTGTTTTTTTAGAGCAATTAGCGATAATTTTAAGAAAATTCTTTGGAAGCTTGCTAAAACTTAGCAGCACACCGCAAATAATCTACTTTTTTGCGACACAGATTCTTACTGATTCTTCCATTCTTAATAGAGCAGGGCCTCATTGTTTCCCGAGCGGGTGCCGGGTGAGGTGAGGCGACTTCCCACATAATGCTGGGTAAGTAGAAATATAGTACTATAACATCATTCCTGACCATTTGTCATAAAAACCTGCAGAACAGTTGTCTTCTGCCCAACATTGAGACTTTTTGCTCTTGTTCTACTGTATGTTGTTTGTACTGTTTTCTTTGTGACTTGAGGATCAATGTTAACACTTTATTTTTACACCATGTATTGTATGCACTTCCTTTTTTATAGGAAAGGACGAGTAACTCAATTTTCCACCAGTATACATTGGGGACCCAAGTTCCTGGTAGGAATATTTTGATCTGATACTGTCTTGTTTCATATTTATTTGATCACAACATTTTTTTTTGCAGTTGCTATAAAGATCACGGTCCTGAAGAAAGCTGGATAAGTTTTATCCATATAGCCGAAACATGTCGACCACTCTGCACTGCGCCTATATATAGTTATACTATTAAACTATCAGGCGTAATTTTAATCTTGACACTAGAACAGTGCCCATTAAACATATTTTCTGTTCTGGTAGTCATTTTTATCATTATCTTTATCACTCACTCTTTCACACAGCACTGCACTTAATCATGACCTATTTTGAAATACACCGTTGCTAGAGATCTATCGCGGTAATCCATCTCTGCACCATCACTTGATGGGTTGGGCAAGTTTTGGATCTACTATACATATCCCACGTGATGATATTCCTCCACAATGGTGGTCTGATGGGAGTTTTTCAGCCACAGGTAATTTATTTTTGTGTTTCATGATCCTCTTTAGTTCTTAGGTGCTGTACAACACATACTCTCTGAGACCCTATATCTCCTGTTTTTTGGTTTATGTTACGTACTGGGTTATGAGATTATAGGGTCATTAAACTAACCCATATAGACCCCCCCTATCTTTCCTTTTTTCTAACACTGTTTACTCCACCCCACAAAGACTGTAGGGCGGCAGTAATCTGGACCACTGTGCTGAAATACCCTCTTCTCCATACACTGTAAACAGCACGTTTACAGAGTTTGTCTACTTTGCGTAACCCCACGCATACACTCATTGCTTGGGAATTACGTCAAGCTTCCAGCTGTGCCATATAATCCACATTAAGTGACCTACCAAGGGAGTGTACCCTCTCTCTCTGACTGCTGTTTGACAAGCTGCTGTTACATTTCTCAGTTGTTGCAAGAAATGTTCTCTTAAGTCCCTTTCAGTGCTTCAAAAAGTAAAGGAACGTGACATTTAGATGAAATGCCTAAAGGCTAAGGAGTTTCCATTTTAAGTCAGCGTGTCAGAATCATACCTCCCATGGAGACACATGAGGCCTCCCACTGGCTCTTACAAGAGCTATGTATGTGAGTTCATGCAGGTAATTGGTGGAATGAATCAATGGGCTATAATTGGGATGTTGATAGATTTAGAGGTGTGCACATTTTGGATGATTTGCTTTTGGGTAAAAACGTGAAATTTAGGCAAATTAAGTGTAATTGGGTGAAATGCAAATCTCTCATTTAGACCAATATTTTAGCATGAAATGTGTCCTCAAATCCATGATTCACATAATCGCACATTTCGAGCTGAAAAACACAAGTGCTGTGCACATCAGTCTCTTGTTTTCTGGTTGTTCGCATTGTTCTCGATCTTCTAAGCCATAATTTTTCTGGGATTGGGGGACGTTATTCTTCAATATGAAGTAATAGTGTGGTTTCTGGAAATTTGAATAACAAGCGTAATGCAAAATTCCCGAAATTAGGTGAATTACACAGGCGTAGTTTAAACTTCACCCAGGCCTAGATAGATTGCGGTCATATGGTTAACCAGTTTCAACTCTTCGATCTCTTCCCACTGCTGATGTCCATAGTGCTTCGGGAGTACAGCAGGGTTAGCAATTGCCCACTGTGTGGCTCTCTCAATTTCACGGTCCACCACCCCCACCTTCTTTGTCCAGGAGTGGCGCAGATGACGTATGCATATTATTCAGGAACGGCGTTAAAATGATCGCCGCTTTAGCATAAGGAAACTGCCGCTAAAACGGCGATAATGGGCTTGATGCCGTAGAGAATTTCAATAGAAGCCTATGTTAACCCCTTCGCTGCGGGGTGTTTTCCCCACCGGGGGGCCGCGTGACGAGCTCGGCTCATCATGAGGCACAGTGCAGCTGCACTCATGACGAGCCGAGCTCGTCACAGCCACACCTGTTTTGGAACGTTCAGCACAGCGGGGAAATTATCCCCGCGTGTGAACGTTCCAACGGTCATGACGAGCTCAGCTCATCATGAGTGCAGCTCAACCATGCCTCATGACGAGCTCAGCTCGTCATGAGCATGGAAGAGGTTAACACCAGACCATGGGCTTCTATTGCAATTCTCTACGGCATATTATTAAGCCTATCATCACCGTTTTAGCTGCAGTTTCCTGCCGCTAAAGCTGCGATCATTTTAACGCCGTTCCTTGATAATAAGCCCCTTAGTCCTTTCCCGTGCTGTTGTCACAATAATGGAGCCTGCCACTGTATTGCCCTCTATCTAGGTTGCATCTTGCAATGAGTCCTTATATTTTTCTATACTTGGAACTCACTCCATACGAAGAAGCAGGTTCTCTGAAAGCTTCCCTCCTTCAGTTCAGAATGACTTGAAACAATATGGTTACTTACCGGTAGGAGTAGTTTTAGAGCTTGTGAGGCTCATGACCTCTGGCATACAATCCATGCACACCTGTTTCTCAAAAAGCTAAGTCACCTGCCTTTCAAGACACATTGCTTCTAACAAACACACTCAGATATGCAGGAAAAAAGTCACATTCACAAGAAGCTTCCAAAATACACTATGAAGCAAACAACTTGGAACAACTAAATCTATGCACAGGATTATTACTGAAAATCCAAGGCTGCGTGACCCTCAAGGGTTAGAGCCCTTGACATCAGCAGCAATACATTGAGTGTCCCAGGCCAGTACTCAAATACCTTTTTTTTCAAAATGTGAAAAGCAGGTCAAGAGTTAGTTACTCATTTTAGACAAAGAATTGAGAGCTGTACCTCCTTGTTTTTATTGCGGTGTTGCTATCCACTTTACTCCATCTTTTCGCAACTGCATTTGTTAACAGTATCGTTGCATTATGTTTTGCTTGTATGCAAACAATGTACACACCTAAACACTTATATCTCGGGCGTTCTTTGCCTTTTCTTTTTAAAGGAAAGCTTATTCAGGGGCTCAGAATACAATGCATAACGGAGGGATGTTAACCCTACTTTGAACCCTCTCAGTTTATAAATTGTTCCTCAATTAGATCCTTTTGGGAACTTTGGGGCATATTTACAAGCCCCTAGCGGCATTCCCCATACTTACAAGGTGGCGCTAAGCCAATTCATGTGACTTAACGCCACCTTGTAAATATGCCCCTTTTCCGCTGCAATCCTCTGCGGCAAAGCAGCTTGCAATGTGTGTTGCAGAGGATGTTCCACCGCAATACCCTTTGCTTTTTGACGCTGTCCCAGATTTACAAGCCAAGGGCAGCCAAAAAACAAGGGTCGGGTAATACCTGGTCTTAGAATGGCAATACGAGGAGAAATTATTAATTTCTCCTAGTTTTTGCTTCTTCTATGAGTGCTGCATTCTGCAGCACACATAGAAAGTGCAAATCACCTTTATTGATTGTTTATGTGCAGGGAGGTGTCCCTTCCTGCTCATAAACAATTGCCCCTTAAGCGCAGGCATACTTGCAACATGGCATCAGGGTGCCTGTGTAGGTGCTAGGCAGCTTTTTTAGCACCAGCGCTAGGGGAAACACATGGGTGCGCTGTATTTTTTTTAATACAGCGCATCCCAGCATTTTGAAAATGTCAGAGCGCGGCATTGCCAAATTTGGCATAACAACATGCTCTGGCATTTTCTTGTACATACGTCCCATTGTTTCTTTTTCACCCAATACAAAGATTGAGCAGGTTTTATCACCTACCTCAAGGTAATTGTGGCCACTATTCCCAGCACTGGATTTTATTGTGATACCCAAGTGCATTCTGGGTGTTGTAGTCTTGTCTTGCTTTCACTGAATTAATTGGACTAACTGACCTGAAACAATCAATGATTTGTTAGTAAAATGTTCACGACTGGTGAGTGAGTCTGTAGTGCCCTGAAGTGAGGCGGCCACCCTAAGCTGCTCTCAATGTAGTCCCTCCTCTGTTTCAAGGATGCTGCACTTAAGTGATGTAAGCAACACCGGACAGTGCAGGGAAAGCTGTGTCTTGCTGGCTCAGAAATGGCTATTGCTTTGTCCCTTCCACCCGCCCACTTGACTGAGTCCCATCTTTCCCTTCGCTCATGGTGCTGTGGCCTGTGTCAGGACGTGGTCATGTTCATTACTGTCCCTTCCCAGCGTGTGCCCCCATTGCCTGTGGTTGTATTTGGCTATCATCTGGAATATATAAAATGGAGTAGTTCAAACAGGTACCAATCAATGAATTGACAATAATTACTAAATTAGATATTGATACTTGAACAGCGCAATAAGAGGAACAAACACATTTTGATGGATCATTAAAGGAGTAGTTGCCCCATTTTTTACATGTGGAACCATTTCACCATTTCAGGTTTAAATGAAAGAAGCAAAGATACCTTTTGAGTTCAGCCAACGCAATGGTAGGTATGTGTTCACAACCACAGTGCTCATTAGACATTCCAGTGGCATTTCTACACCACGCGCGAGTCATACGGATGATTCACCTCTTCTAGGAAGGCAGGGATTACTATCACTTTTCAATTATGACCTTTGTGTACCTACAATGCCTTCTTTGTATCTCCCCAACATGATGAACTACCCAACCTTAGAGAGGCAGTGCTTGATTTTACAAACATATATAACAAATCTAGCACAAATCAAAACCCACCAGACTCTCCATACATCCCCCTAATCTGTACTTTAGAAATAATAGGAATCACATACAAAGTATACATCTCTCATATCCCATGTTCTTGGTTCATACTCTCCATTTAATGATATAATCACACCCCATCATTCATGAAACACCTTTAGTTGTAATATAAGTAGGGGTGGGCGTAGTTCGCGAAGTAGCGCTATGCGAAGCTATGTGAAGTGCACTTCGCACTACGCGAACGTCACAGTGCGAGCTGTAGTTTTCTGCTGCTCGAGTAGATTTTTACTCGAGCGGCAGCTTTCTCAACGCGAACTGGTAGTTTCTCATCGCGAGCGGTCGCGAGCATGCATGACCACTCGCAATGAGAAACCTGACCTCCCCGCGTTGAGAGTCTCGCCGGGATGTCATTTTGCTTGCTCGCGGTGGCGAACATGACGTTGAGGACCGCGAACAAGCAAAAAATGACCGCTGCGCTACGCGTGTTCGCACAGTGCTACGTGCAGCTCGCGTAGTGCGAAGTTGCGCAAACTTCACAAACTACGTGAGCGTAGCGTAGTGCTTCACCCAGGGTTAATATAAAGAAGGCACAAACTGCTCTGAACTCTTTACACCATGTGCACAAAACAACCTCAAATCTGCACAGTTCTCAAAACGTGACCAAACCAACAGCACTGTCGTGCACAACACTAACAAATATCATAGAACCATTTCCTTAACCACACTTCCCCCTTGCACAGCACACCTTAGCACAATCACCTTCCTCGGCTGTGATGCACAGAGATCAGTTAACACCAGTCTAACAATGGACAACCAGCCACCAAACACTGAAAAGCAAAAATGAGAGCCCTTCATCATATAAAACACCAACACAATTCTCCAAGATAGACCACAATTCACTTTCACACTACTCTACATAAACTAAGCTGAACTTTGAATTTACCTTGGACTAGACCCACGTAATTAAACATCAACAAAACATTAGACACAAATAACTGGTGGTATCCCAGTTCTGTGCAAACAAAATTGGAAATGCGCTACAATGCTATGGAAATTGTTGTTAATGCTATACAGATACAAACAACATGATAACATAATTCTCCTGGTAAGTGGGAGTCTAAACTGCAGGTGGGAGCAATTTGTGCTGGACTCTAAATAAGTGTAGTGCAGGGGGGGCTCCTCCGCTATGGTGGAGGAGCGTCACCCCACTGCTGCTACCCAGCAGAGGCAATGGGAAAAGAGAAATAATTATAAAATAATTGTATCATCATTTTCTTTTTCACCGTTGCTTCTGCTGGGTGGTCAAGTCACTGCGCTGGTCAGGCAATCCTCCTGAGCCTCAGGAGGAGGAGTTGTGGGCACTACTAAGTGCGCATGACGGTTTGGCCGGCCTAAAACGGCTGCCTAAATCGTCATGCACAATTAGCATTTCTCCACCCGGCTATGTTGCAGAGCCAGGTAGAAAAATGCCACAGGCTCCGAGTCCCTGTCTGAGGCCGAACCAGTTTGCTCAGAGCAAACCCAGCACTTCTCTCATGCTGGGACTAGCATCCCCAGCATGAGAAAAGCACTGGGATGTGCACCTGTGGAGCCTGTGCAGTGTTCACCAGTCCAATGATCGTGAGAGGAGGAAGGCGGAGTGGCGCATCATCAGGAATCATAATTTGAAAGTGCATCCATCCAGGATATATGGACTACATCTCCCACAAGCACAATGTGTGTTTTCATATAGGGAGATGGTAGACGTCGTGCACTTTACTGCTGGCCACTGATGAGGAAAATAAATTTCCGAAACGCGTCGGGCCTATTTCAAACACGCAACTGCCCATACCAACTAACGCTTTGGGGAAGGCGCACGCAGGCTCGGGTGCTACCCGCTACTTGGACAACCCCATGGAGCGTAATATATATATATATATATATATATATATATATATATATATATATATATATATATATATAGCGGTCCCTCGACCGGACTCAGTCTAAGTGTATGGAAAGTCGACAAATTTGATTAACACAAGCACATGAGCATGTTTAGTGAAACGGAACGCCGCGCTGCGGCCAAAGACATTTTCAAGAGCCAAAATGCACAAAAAACGGCTGTACACACACCCACAGTGACGGGTAGTAATAAATTAAGTGAGAATATGGTTAAATTGGAGAGATTATATGAGCGGGAGGTCCGTAAGTGGTGGGAGGCCACAAGCCTAACCAGCTATATTGAGGAGGGGCGAGTACCAAGAGGACTAAGAGTCTACACGGTCCCCTCCTACGAACACCCAGACCTCCAACTACTCACAGACTGGCAGGAACACACAGCGCAGTACTGTGAGGGGACGCTGAAGATTCTTGTTAAATATGCGTGGAGCGACAGGGAGAAGGCCCTGGCGGATATAAGAACCATAGAGGATGAAATGGAAAAAGAAGAAGATACTGCGAGGGTGCAAGACCTGAAAGGATCAATGAAAACGCGCTTGACGAAATATGAGCAGAAAATAAAAACTCGCAAGCAAGAGAAATATGAGCGAGACGAGAACAATTACCGTCAGGGACGCATACTGAACTTTGCCAAAAAGTATGATGCCCCGAGAAAAGCTCTTATTCAGGGTGCACAGAACTCGCACGCAGCAGCCAATGTAAGCGCTTCAACATCGGAATCTGACGTAACTGCTAATGAGTCGAGTGACGACCAAGCAGATCCCCTGAGTGATCAAATAGGTGCGGCTGTCCCTTTTCACACAGAGTTCAAAGTGATAGGCAAAACTGGCTCAGAGGAGGGAAGAACAAGCCCCCAGAGGCAGGAAAAGGAGAACAAGAAGATCAGGAGGCGGAGGCAAAAGGGCGAGGAAAAGGCAAAAGAGCAACCTCGAACTGGAACAGTCGCAACAGGAAGAAGAATTGATGTTCACTGAAGACAGCAGGCCTACTGCCTTAACTGTTGTAAACCTTACGGACAAACACCTCACTGACACTGAACGTGAACTTCTGGAATTAGGCTTAACATTCTGCCCTAGTAACAACATGGAGTTCACACAGACTAAAATTGACCATTTCCGGTTTACGAGAAAAATGAAACTTCATAAATATTTCAAATTAAGGCCGCATGTAAAAGATACAAGCAAGCAGGGGACTAGATTGACAGCTACAGATGCTCTGAGTGGCAGAGACCTGCCAGGATTGGAAGCCATGAACTATTTAGGAATGGAGCAAGAAGGAAATCCTCAAAATACCATGAATGAGGACATGGCACAACGAGCCCTGTTACAGGGCATTGAACAAGAAAGGGAAGAAACTCAGTTTAAGCCCAAGTCTACCTTTGTTCCTCAGTCGCCATGGGACGCGATTGATGCCTTTACAGAGGCCACGACTTTGGATTTGATCAAATATAGGAAGAGAACGACTCCTATTAGTCATAACATCACGGAATCACAAAGGAAAGCCTTGCGAGATCTAATGGGGGATAGTAAGATTGCTATAAAGCCCTCTGACAAGGGGGGCAATGTGGTACTGTTAACTAGTGAATATTAGCAACAGGTGGCCCTGAGACAGTTATCAGACCAAAAGTACTATTCCCCGACTACTAGTAAGATCTACGAGGAGAGTGTGGAGAACTATGACGAGTTGATTCGGAAGTGGTACAATTTACAAATGCTGGGGAAGGATGAACACCTATTTCTACGGAGTAGTAGCCCCATGATTCCAACGTTCTACCATCTTCCTAAGCTCCACAAGAACTCTACATTACCACCTGGACGCCCCATTGTTGCGTCTATTTACGGACTAACTTAGAATATGTCCAAGTTCGTGGACTCTGTTCTTTTTCCCCTTGTCACTACCCTGGATTCTTATATCCAGGATACAAAGGACTTTTTGAATATAATTGAAGGCATGAATTGGGAATCCGACTATCTACTTATGGTGATGGATATCACCAGTCTTTATACTAACATTGACCACCAACATGGCCTGAATGCTGTTAGACATTTTTTGGATAAGCGCCAATTGCGCTTTACACAGCATAACATTATGATTCTCGAGTTTGTACAGTTTTGCTTGAACAATAACATATTTCTGTTTGGTGAGCAACTATACAGGCAAATCTCTGGCACAGCGATGGGCACCTGCTTCGCTCCGAGCTATGCGAACTTGTTCGTTGGCTGGTGGGAGGAGCAGGTGCCTAGGAGCTGTAAGAAGGGACAAGAGCATGGCAGGGTGGTACATTGGTACCGCTACATTGATGATCTTTTCATCGTGTGGCAGGGTACGACTGCAAGCGCAGAAATGTACATTGAAGATTTGAATAACAACTGCTACAATCTACACCTCTCGGGAACAATTAGTCGAGTGGCAGTCGACTACTTGGACCTGAGGGTGTACATCGATGAGGGTCTGGTACATACATCCCTGTATAGAAAAGAAACGGCAGGGAATTCCATCCTATTTGCTAAGAGCAGTCACTCACCCAAGCTCATCAAGAGTATCCCTTATGGGGAACTTCTCAGACTCCGGAGAAACAGCACACAAGAACGGGAGTTTGAGAAAGCAGCCCAGGAATGTCTGGAACGTTTCCGACTAAGGGGCTATGATGATTCCCTGCTACAGAGTACACTTAAGAGAGTCAGAAAGATCCCTAGGATCGGATTGCTGAAAAAGAAACAAACAGAAAATGTTTTGTCTAACAAGACCACCAATACAGAGAGTAATAAATTCAGGATGATAACACCTTATTCTTCTGGAGCCAATCACCTTAAGGCCATGATGCGAAAAAACTGGCACATCCTCCGTACAGACAGTATATTGAGGGAAGATCTGCCTCTTCATCCTTTAGTGACCTTCAGCAAGGGTAGATCGCTGGGAGACAGGCTGGTACACAGCCATTTTAACCAAACCATTCACTAAACCAAACACACTGAAGGACATGAGAGGGTTTTACCCTTGCGGCCACTGCAAGGCGTGTGCAGCAAGTAAAAGAGTCCTCCGATATGATAATCAGATGACAGGTAGATCCACAACCATACAGAAATTCTTGACCTGTAGTACTATCTACGCAGTGTATTGCTTGGTATGCCCATGTGGTCTTCGCTACATTGGGAGTACCATTAACCAACTGAAATTGAGGGTGCTAGAACATCTTAGGGCCATTGATAAGGTCGATCCTTCTTACCCGGTGGCGCGCCATTTCTCTGAGTATCATAACAAGGACCGCAGTAAATTAACATACTTTGGGCTTGATTGCATACCTAATAACATCAGGGGCGGAGATAGGTTAAGACGACTCAGACGATTAGAATCGAGATACATCATCGATTTAGCGACCAAGCATCCGGGAGGCTTGAATAGCGGGGAGGAAATGGCCGTTCACCTAGGTAAATGATCTGACTAGGGAAGATAGTAGCATCTCAGCTGATATATTTGTGTTCTGTAGCCATTGTTAGAATAAAGTCTGAAATACTACCTTAGAATAGGAGGGTTTTTGATCAATGACATAAGAAAATGAAAATACGAAAAAGATAAATTGTAAAAATGAACTATTGAATTCCCACTTTTAGTCTAAACAGCCTATCCAGCAATCTGTACAGATATGGACGTACTTTTCTAATATTTTGAGATAATATGAAGCATGACATATGAGTTAAGTCGGCTATCATACATGTATATATTTTCTGTGTAACTTCATGTGTGTATATATTTGTATATATTTATTAGTGTATTTGCTCTTTTGATTTTCATGCTGATATAAGCCTTGCCCTAATAACAACAGACGATTAACGATAGGACCTATGCCGATCCACGGCTAGATGTTGCTGCATTATATAATTTGTATAATTATTATCATTTCCTACATTTACCACTTGTTTTTCTAGCCGATACACGGCTTGATTACTTTGGAAGGGTGATTGTATGTGTTAATGTGCACATCTTATCCACTACAAGATGGTACCCATATTAGATCCAGGGTTGGTCCTTCCCCTATGTCTGTTACCATGAGGGAGGTTTATAATGAAATCATGTGCTCAGTGTCATTGACACTGACGAAGGCTGACGCCGAAACGCGTTTGTTGTTGACTTTCCATTTGAATAAACAAAGACTGCTGTGAATTTCACCGCCCCCGGAGTGCTGTCGTTCCTTTGAGGGAAGGGACTTCTGAGCGTATATATATATATATATATATATATATATATATATATATATATATATATATATATATATATATATATATATATATATTTCCACCAATTCGTTTGTGATGACATACTCTCTCCCACAGTGGGTGCTGGTGTCAAGGGAGTACTGCTCCTCGTAATTATGTATCACGAAATATCCATCAAGGATTTCAACGCACACCAAGGAACTCTTCAGTAAAGTTTTATTTTAAACGTGCAAATTGAGCCACGACCACCACCTATGCGTTGCAACCCTGCAGGGTCTTGTTTTAGGCCAAGACCCGGCAGGGTTGAAACGTGTAGGTGGTGGTCGTGGGTTAAGTTGCACATTTAAAATAAAACTTTATAGAAGAGTTCCTTGGTGTACGGCGAAATACTTGATGAATATTTGGGGACACATATATATATATATATATTCTGGGAGCTGCAGTTCGTATCATCAGACTGCAGCTGCAACCTATTTAGCGGAGCTAGCTGACCTCACGGCATTGGGAGGGCCTTAATACTTTAAAGGAGGAAGTTGGACTTACCTCGTTACAGCGACGGCATCTGAGGAAGGCTCATGGGAGCCGAAATGCATTATGCCACACAAGCTGCTTAATAAAGAACCCTCGCCAAGTTCCCCGCTGTGTCCTCTTGCTTCTTTGATGGAGAGGTAGTTTTCGGATATTTTATGCGCTTGCCAGTGCGCGTTCAGAGGACCCGTTCTTCAAGTGTCCTGCAGCATACTGGTGTTGTGGCATGTTGTTTCTCCGAGGTATCGGACCCTGCAGGACCGCCTCCGGATCAAGCCTGGCAAGTGGCCGCTGTGCAATACAGCCCGTGACTGCACGGGGAAAAGGGATCATGGCATCACCGATTCACGGCGCAGCTTGACTGTGTGTTCAGGGGCAGAACGTTGGGGACTTGAGCGAGTTCCGGATTTTAGCTTTTGGGGTTTGTCCACAACATTAAACTTCCTCCCTTACCTGGCAATTCAGACACTGCAGGACAATATTACAGCCCCGTACCCGCTGTTACTGGAGAGATGGATTCTGGGAGCTGCAGTTCGTATCATCAGAGTGCAGCTGCAAGCTATTTAGCAGAGCTAGCTGACCTCACGGCATTGGGAGGGCCTTAATACTTTAAAGGAGGAAGTTGGACTTACCTCGTTACAGCGACGGCATCTGAGGAAGGCTCATGGGAGCCGAAATGCATTATGCCACACAAGCTGCTTAATAAAGAACCCTCGCCAAGTTCCCCGCTGTGTCCTCTTGCTTCTTTGATGGAGAGGTAGTTGTCGGATATATATATATATATATATATTCACTGAAAAAACCATAGGTTATAGACCATATATAGTTAGGAATTAGCATTTACAAAACCTTGAAAATTCACTGAAAAAACCATAGGTTATAGACCATATATAGTTAGGAATTAGCATTTAAAAAACCTTATTTTACTCACACAAAACCATTGAAATTCCATATATAGTTAGTTGTACTAACTATATATCGCGCACCCGCAATCCACTGCTGATCATGTCACATATTACATCATTCATGACATGGTCAGTGACATCACTGATGACATCACTGATGACATCTCAAATGACATCACTGATGACATCACTGATGACATCTCAAATGACATCACTGATGACATCACTGATGACATCTCAAATGACATCACTGATGACATCACTGATGACATCTCATTTGACATTACTGATCACATCACTGATGACATCATTCATGTGATAATACGATGAACCTCTTCAGACTCTAATATAACATTAGATACACTCAGTGTAAGCACAGACTCACAGATTGTCACTCATCCATGAAGTTACACACACACCTAGTCAGTCATGCAAACAATCAATCACACCTCCATTTTCCCAACTATACAGTTATACACACCTTACTTATTCAAACATATACTAAAACATATTTACTCTCTTATACAATCCTGGATACAAGTTCACAATGATGCATACAGCCACTCACACATTCACTGGCTCTTATGCACAGTTATTTATATATGTCAAGTCTCACATGTACTGTGTTTTACATATGTACTTACTTTGACATGTAGCACTGAGATATCCATTCACTCACCAATACACTGATGCACACAGTCAACCGCCCATACAGCTGTTTCCACATGCACTTTTGAACCCATACATCTAGTGAATCAACTGCTCACACATCTATGCACAGAGTCATACACCTCCCAGCCACCCACACACACACTCAGTCTCCCATACAAATACTTGGGCAACCAATCAATAACCCATATAGTTACTCATATAGCTACTGAACAACACATGCAGCAGTTTTCAGAACAACAGACATAATGATGCACAAATTAAGACAGTTTAGTCACTAACCCATGCACTCAGTGAGACACATTTAATCACTCACTCATACAGTCAGTCATGCACCTACTAAATCCTTCATCCAGACACTTATACATCCACTCAAGACATATTTTAACTTTACAGAAAAATACAGTCACTGGATGTTGTCATCAGTGATGTCATCAGTGATGTCATTTGAGATGTCATCAGTGATGTCATCAGTGATGTCATTTGAGATGTCATCAGTGATGTCATCAGTGATGTCACTGACCATGTCATGAATGATGTAATATGTGACATGATCAGCAGTGGATTGCGGGTGCGCGATATATAGTTAGTACAACTAACTATATATGGAATTTCAATGGTTTTGTGTGAGTAAAATAAGGTTTTTTAAATGCTAATTCCTAACTATATATGGTCTATAACCTATGGTTTTTTCAGTGAATTTTCAAGGTTTTGTAAATGCTAATTCCTAACTATATATGGTCTATAACCTATGGTTTTTTCAGTGAATATCATTGGTTTTTTAAAAGCTAATATCTATAGCTGTAAAATGTATTCTTCTTTAAATCCAAAAATATATTTTATATATTTATTAATACATTTTTTTAAATATTTTTTTTGTTTCGCTCCCGGTCCGCGAACCGGGAAGCTTTCCGTTAGCTCAAATTGATGCAGCGACCCGGTCCGCGAACCGGTAAGATATCAACATAGTGACGGTATCGCGTTGCCGCGTAATGCGTCTTATGACGTACTGCGTTAGCGCACCCGGAAGTGCCCCGGGGCGCGGACCGAGGCGCGAAACGCAGCTCCCCGGAAGCGATCCGCGGCGCATCGCGAAAGCGCGACGTATCGCGTTGCCGCGTAATGCGTCTTGTGACGTACCGCGTTAGCGCACCCGGAAGTGTCCCGGGGCGCGGACCGAGGCGCGAAGGGCAGCGACCCGGAAGCTAACCGGGGCGCGTCGTTCCGCAGCGCGTAACATGAGCGTGAGAGGTCATGTGACTTGTTAATAAAACTTTTCATTGGTTCATTTCACTTTTGGTTTCATAATGATGTAAGGCTAGGTCAGGTGACCTAAAAATAACACTTTTCATTGGTTGAGAAGTATTGTTTTTCCCAAATGATGAAAACCCCTCCTTCTTTCCTCACTCTGACTTTCATCATTGTGAGAGGAAGACCTTTACTACTATATGAGAAATGGCTTCATTGGTAGCTTCAGCTGGTGCACCCCCACCACCACCTCCACCTCCTCATGGGAAGAGAGGACCACCTCCCCAGGTCATTACCAACACTGAGGAGGAAGATGAAGAAATGGATGAGGAGGGAGAAGAACCACAGTTCTTAGAAGAGGTGCCCCGGGTTTCCAGAAAGAAAGCCAGTTTCATCTGGCAGTTTTATTCGATCCCTCGTGGCCAAAAAAAGTCAGTGCGAGGTATGTCACCTGCCTCATATGCAAAGAACAATTATCAAGAGGGACGGACAAGAAATATAGTTATGGAAATCACACAATGCACAGGCACATGACAAGGAAGCATCCACTAAATTACAGCCGGGCGGAAATAAGGGATATGCAGGACAATCCAAGATCAACTCCTGTGGCCAGACCAAGAATACCAATTTCATTAACACCAGAAGAGGCACGGGAAACTGTGCCAAATATACAAGAAAATTTTGGCCACATGATACACTCTTGTATGCACTGTCGTGCGTTGTTAGCGTGTGGCAACATGAGCATCAATGCACTCAACCTGGCGTATGAACACCATGATTGCCCTAACCGCCCCCAGTAATTTTTTTTTTGCTCCTGTTGAGCCCTTTTTAACGCCTGTTTTTTGTTGTCTCCCCCCCCCCAAAAAAAACCAAAAAAAATATAAAATCGTTGAAAAAATACAAAAAAAACAAAAAATGTTCAAAAAATAAAAAAAAAATATAAAACAACAAAAATATTTAAAAAAAAGTTCTTTTCAGAACTACCTTCCCTTTCAAAAAAAATTGCTAGAATGTTTAGCACTCTGGCAAGCTCTATTTCTTTTGGTTCGCTCCCGGGTTAGCTTCCCGGTACGCGGACCGGGAGCTAACCAAAAAAAAAAAAAAAAAAAAAAAAGAGTAAGTATAAGGAAAGTAAACAGAGAGTGATGTTAAAAGAAAGACAGCTATAGGGAGTAAAGAAGAGATACTGTTTAATAGATCTATTTACCGAAGAAAAGACGGAAGAGGGTATAATTGTGAAAAACAAAATAGATAACGAAGTGAAAGAAAAAAAAGAGAGTATAACATTAACAAAGAAGACTTTCTTGGAGAATGTGAGTGAATGTTCAAAATAAGATTAAAACATGAGGAATAACAGAGAGAAAAAATAGAAAACAGAAAACAAAAAATAACAGAAAAAGATTAATTGAAACAGCAAAGAAATGTAAGTAACATAGAGCCATATCATCAACATAGGCAATAAAAGTTTTGCAGCTTTTATTGGCAGAAATGTGTCGCTAAAGCTGCTTTTGCGGCAGAAAACTGCCGCTAAAACCACTTTTGCACCAGTTTTCTGCCAATAAAAAGAGCAATAATTTTATTGGCTGTGTTCATAATATGCCCCTTAGTGTGCTTCAACTACACAGAGAAAGCATTATGAACAAGTAGTGATAGAGTGATCAGTCAAAGACACTAAGAGTAATAGAGACGGAGTGAGTGAACAAGAGTGAGGAACTATGAGAAGAGAGGGACTGAGAAAAAGAGTGGAAGGAGTTGAGTAAGTAGGTAATAGAGAAAGGAATGAGGGAAGTAGCAAAGGCAGGAAACTGAGGGTTAAAGAAATGAAGCAGTGGAACTAATAGTAGGTGAATGTGATAGAAATGTAACGAAAAGAGTACAAAGCATTTACCTTATAATTGTCGTTAAATTACTCACTTTTTGTTTTTATACTTTCAATCTGTGAAAGAGAGAACAAACATTTCAAAAATATTAAAACATGTCTTTAAAAATTACAAAAGACAAGGGAAAAGATTGAAGGACAAACAGTTTTTCAACAACTTTGACACTTACAGAAGCTTCTGCTTCTCCAGGCCCCCTACACAGTCCTAAAGATATACATTTTAAACTAACAGTATCTTGATGCAGATGAAGTGAGGCCTATCTTAAAACATGGTGCATCTTTTGCATTGCTGTTGTCTCAGAAAAGTGTCGCAAGACACTAAAATTTTAAATAATTGCTTCAGGATGCCAATAAGATGTGTCCTATCCAGAGGTTTGTTTGAGGTGAGGCCTACTCAGGGTTGCAGATGAAATTTCGAGTTGTTGAAGAGAATAGAGGACATAATACATGTGAAGGTCTACCAATGAAGTGAGTCATGTCCACTGCACTCTTGAACAAAGTCCAAACCTCCTATGTTTCCCTGGACAGACCTAAACTTGATCTGCACAATGTGATTCGTAATGATAGGAAACACAGGTGATGTAATTGAAATACGTGCAATTTATTTTGCTCATTTCACAATCACATCACTTGTGTTTCCTTTGCTTAGGTATCTCATTGTGCAGATGTAGTCTAGCATATGAAAGAATACGCAGAAGTGCAGCACTGCATGCAACAACTTTGACACTTACAGAAGCCTCACCTTCTCCATGCCTCCTACACAGTTCTACATATACATCATAAATGCAAACAGTACAGAATTAATTATACATGTTAAATGGTTTATTTTTGCTGTTCTCAGAATGTATCAAAATTCACTAAAAACAGTGACTTGAAGGTATTCATCATATAACAGCGGGGAAAAAAAAACACAATCAAAATGATTGTGTTTAAAAAACCCATACAACATAAGAAATCAGAATTCAGAACTCCTTAAAGTTAACTTACTTTCCATGACGTCAAAGGATGTCCTATGAACAGCTTACACTCTTTTGTGCTGTTATTACTTTCAGCCCGCCACTTTCTGAAAGAAAATCTCCATCGTTTTTAAAAACATGTTACATGCAATAAATGACTTCTTGCTCTCTACCACAAGTTTCCACAAGGCCAAATCTTGTCAGACCCATTTATAACTCTTGGATTTCTTGTAAGCCAATCCCGTCATTTGGCATTTCCGCAACTTTCAGAATTAAAATGTTGAAGATCATTTTCACAATCCTGGAATAGTAATATCTTCCCCTTCTTGCTCAGTCATGTTCTACATTTCCTATGACACTGATACTGCTTACTATGAAGCAGACTTACACTAACTCTATGACTACTACAATTATTTAATTCTCTACATCACTTTCAATCACAAAGCAATGTAAAACAGTAGACAGCGTTGCAGACTTACATTCCCTCTACTCTATGTTTTGATTGGCTGCTTCAATTAGCTTATAAAAAGAAATAGTTTTTCTGAACTCATTCAAAGTGCACTTATTTCTCCATGACGTCCAGTCTTATGGTTAGAAGTTATGTCTCTGAACTACACTTATCCTCAAGGCCAAATTGTGTAGGAGCCATTAGAACTTCTTGAAATTCCACAGAGCACATCCCAAGATTATTTCCCTAAAATTTTGGTTTTAAAAACACCAGGTAAGAGTTTTTAAAGTCATACGGCAATTTTTTTTTGAAAATTAAAACAGAATCGTTGCAGAATGACCAGCCATTTCTAGACTTTAAATAAGTTGTGTAATGTCCTGATGTTATTGAAGGGCCGTCATGATATATAATTGCTGCAGTTACAAAAGTCCTTCCTGATATTGACAACTGCGAAGCTACAAAATTTTTAATTAAAGTTGTCAATTTTGTTCCATCAGGCCTACATCGTTGGAACATTAAAATGACATACTGGCCATATGTTCGTATAAATAATGTGGACATCATTTCAGATTTACATTGGCTACACTCCATGTTGTGATCAGCTGCTTTTACTAGCTTATTAAAGGAGACTGATTTACTGTCTGGCAAAGTTAAATATATAAATCTTTCTGAGTCTACACTAGTAGTACTTGATACCATACAGTTCTCGCAGTCATGCTGCCATTGATAAGAAAGCCCAAACAGCTGATCTACATCTACACCTTCAGCATGCAATACATCAAGCATATACATTAAAAACTCCTGACAATCTTGCTGAATATTTTGAGAGAATTGTGTTTGGCCTGAACATCTGTCTAACAGATTTCGAATTTCAGACACACTTTCTATGTTTCTTCTATCAGTGCTACATTTCTCTAACACAGAATTTAACAAACTGCAAAATCTTTGATCAGAATTGACCACAATCTCTTCTTTTACATTTTCTAGAGAAAACAAAACATTAACCACTACATTAGCATAGCAGTTGACACCAGAACTGTTTTCAAATTGAAAACCAACAACATCTTCAACAGAATCCTTTTTGTTTCTGCTTGTAATTTTAGGTTCATCGACTTTTCGTCTTTTTGCTACAACCTCCCCAGTATTGGTCACATTTCTTCGTTTCCGGCCTACCACACATTTCTCAAACAAAGGATACCGAGGCAAATGTGGCGCATACTCTCTTCTTAACCTATTGTATTCCTTAACACAATCTAGATCCGCACAAATGTTTGTGACATCACACTCAATCAAGTACAATCCCGATAAAGTTCTAACTCGTGACAATGCCACATATGCCATACCCTCCTTGAACACAGAACTGCCAATATTCACCAATGCACAGTCTACACTTAAACCTTGCGATTTATGGATTGTCACCGCATATGCCAAGCAAACAGGAAACTGCTTACGGCGAACATATAAGTCTTTTACAAGCAAAAATCTAGCAGAGCAACGACCAATTAGCTGTACTTCCTCAATGCCATCAAATTTAATTTTTAAAAATTCAATTCCATCTCTATTTCTGTATTTTACAAAATCAACAACATTACCCATTGATCCATTTACCAGACCTCTTTCAACATGTAAATTCCTTCTTAAAATTATACGGCAGTTCAAGCACACATTCAGAGTCTTTTCAAAACCTGCAGTTTTAGATATACTCTTCTCTAATGAATCCAATTTTGTTTTCAGATTCTCAGACAAAATAATTGTTGATCCCATATGCTCTACTCTGTCAATAGCTTCCAGTTTCACAATCTCTTGCTTTTCTAAATGCAACATTTTGTTGTTGAATTTGGCACATTCTGCAAGAGTTGGCATCAAACATATTCCAGATTTCTTATCAGTAATTTTCTGAAAAATATTCTCAGGCACAACATCTTGTTCTGGATATAAATTTGATAGTAATCGTGCATGTAAAGCTTCTTTCCCATGCTCGGTCACTTTTCCAATTCTAACATCTTGTAGAATAGTCTTGTAAACTTCATCCTTCGCCTGACGCATATTTTCATGCAGTTCAGCATAATTGAAGTTTAACCATATATTGACGTTGCCAATGCTGCCTAGGCACTTCCTGGTATCTTCATGCGTGAGCATTTTGAACACAGGTTGCCCTTTCACTGGTGTCAGCTGCAGAAGATCTCCGAAAACAATGATGTGTTTGCCACCAAATAACACATCATACTCTGTTTTGAGAACTTCTTGCATTCTCAAATGCACAAAGGCAAGCATGACATTGGAAACCATGCTTACTTCGTCAATGATAAGAAGTTTCATTTTCCTCAAGATTCTTGAAACTTCAAAACAAGCATCTCCAGATAGCTTGTGATATTGTAATTTGTTGTCATGCTCCACTGGCAGCATCAGTAAACGATGTAAAGTAATCCCTTTAATGTTATGTGCTGCCAGTCCAGTTGGAGCGGTGACAACACAAGACAGCGATGACTCTGTCCTTTCCTGCAAATAGCATGAAATTGCTTTAATGAGGAAACTTTTTCCAGTTCCCGCTTCTCCACTCACGTACAGTCGGACAGGCTTCAACGACGTACATGAGCACTCTTTCTTGTCATGACTTAATCCATGATCAATTTGCATGGTAACTTCGTCATATATTTTCCTCTGCTCAACGTTGAGTTGTCTTTCCAACTCTTCTAAGTTAACCGCATCCTCCTGAGCATGTGCCATGGCTCTTTCCACTTCATTCATGGCAGTGGCAGCTTCATTTTCGATAACAGGTCCTCCTAGTGGATCCTGACTCAATGAAGCAGAACTCTGACTGTCCTGAGAACTGTCTCTGGCAATCTCGGCTGCAATCGTTGCTTCCTGCTCAATTTCCGCATTCAACATTTCTACATATTTGGGAAAAGCAGGACATTCTATGGTCTCCTTGGCGGCATTGAAAGAGTCTTCGTAACAGAGGAAATCTCCAAGCAGTTCCTCTTCTGCACGCCAAGGCTTGAAAAGTTGCAAAAGTGCTAAATAGAAAAACTCCTTTTTTTCAGGAGATTCGCCACTCAATTTTCGATGGTTTACCAAGTGGCATTTTCTTTGCTTGACCAGACATCCCTCACTTCCTATTACAGCATACACTCCTTTCTCAGTATCTTCTTTGATGTTCCTCTTGAATATGTAATTTTGAAGAACCTCATACAGACAAACATTGTCGAGGTGACTGCTTCTATTTGGATAATATGTATCCAACATGTTGGTCTTCAAAATGTCGGTACTGTTTAGCTCCTTTTCCGCCAAATACTCAATTTCCCGCACAGGTTTCAGAACTCGATTACGCGTTGCAGCAAGACCAAGACTCGCCCAAACGATACTCCTGGACTTGGCATAGAGACTTGCTGAAGACAACCGGTCAGAGCATTCGTAAGCTCCAATTTCTCGATGCGACAACATCTTCAGACTGAAACTGTACAACTTCTTGCTGAGGCTCTTTTCATGGGAAATGTCCTCCCACATATCCTTCAATTCTGTCTTCTCTTTTTTGGTGATGTAAGACGTCACATACCGAGCCACAGCCATACAGTTATCAGCCACAAACTGTATATCCATGTTAGCATTCCACATGGACAAAATCACCGGGTTGTAGTCGTTGATGTACTTGGACTCTTCGTTCCTCTTCAAATTGTATGTGTTTTTAGGTGATTTCTTCATGACATTATGTCGCAGCGAAGACATCAAACTGTTTACTCTTCCTTTAGAAATCACCGGTCGTGGAAAGCCGAAACGACATTTGGTGTAGAACTTGTCCTTGTTTCGGAATTTACGACTGCAGTACTTTCCACATCGATGGCTTTGGAAACGCAGAACTTTTTCTCTTAGGCTTTTCTTCTCCTTTGCGTTTGGAACAGCACACGTAGAATACTGTTGGATGAAACTCATCACTGAGTCTTCTGGATCCGTTCCAAATTTAGGTGCATCCTTGATCCACAGCAACATATGTATATGAGGAGCACCTCTTGCTTGGTACTCCTTTCTCCAGAAGAAATCCAACACCTCTCCAAGAGGTGGATTCTTCTTATTCATGATAAAAGACATCATAGCTTCAAATCTATGATTGAAGTACCTACATACATTGACTGGATCCAAAGAGGACAGTTCTCCAGGTGTCTTGAATTCGATGTTATCTACGTTAGCATTTGCCTCTCGTAGAAATTCAAGTAAGTCTTCCCAGCCATACTCGGCACAGCTCAGAGTGAGGAACCATGTGGGAGTACCTAAGTTCCTCAGCATACATTTTAAATCACCATGACGACGGTACCAGTACTCATTAGTACCACGCTGACACGCCATGAGATTAATCAGGTGAGAATCCAAAATACTGTCTTGGACATTGACTTTATCCATAAAGTCACTTGCCGAGATGTTTTGCATGTGTATACCACTTTTCAAGATGTGGTTCACTGCATATGACAGTCCAGACAGATCGCTTTCAAACAGGAGATGAAACAAATAGGGAATGCATTGTCGAAACCTAGCATCTCCTGCATACAATCGCAAAGTCCGGTATTCAGAAGCAGGAATTTGATGAGGTCGCTCATCATATCTTCCTCCCTGACCTGTTGGAAAAAGCTGTGGGAAACACCGAGCTTCCAAACTTTCCTCCCAAACACTAATGGGACTCCCTTTGGCTTGTTTCATTTGAAACAACTCAATAGCATTCCCCATGACTTCCTTGGAATGCAAAGGATGAACACTATAATGTTCATATATTTCTTCACTAGTAGAGGGTTCTACTTTCTCAATTTGACCAGCACACAAATCGCTATCCTCTTCCTCACTTACTTCCTCTTCTGCAACATATACATTCTTATAGTATTTATTATTTTTTTTCAAATACAATGTTGCCTTTTTAACTTTCCTAACATCTACTAAATCTTGCCATATTTTCTTATTCTTTGTCGGAACCCCATTAACTAAGATAACCAGAGGTTCCTCTTCTACTTTTTCTACTCCAATTGTGTTAATGTTTTTCTTCAAATCTAGAGGCAAATAAACAACTCTTCCCTTTAATCCTCTCTGTAAATCTGATGGAGGCAATTTCCCTGTCTTTGGCTCCATTCTTACAATAGCCTGAAAGGGATGGATACTTTGAATCAAAATAGATTCATAAGTATTTAAATCCTTCAATTCAGAAGGAATCTCAACCAATTCCAGATTATTATGAACTGCTCTAGCAGGCATCTGGTTTTGATTTAATTTGCAACAACAATAAGTACACACACGTTGATCGAATCCCAAATCAAAACAATTTTCTACCATCAAGTATGTTGCAAAATCCTTCCATTCACTATTATTTTCCCTTTCACTTTTTGCATATAAATCCACTAACTTAGTCTGATTCTTATAATAAGTGCGTCGACAACACACACAAGTGAAATTAGGCCTCTCACTTGATTTCACCTGAAACGTCGCAATTTCCCTCTGGAAATTATCTGTACTGGAAACCTGTACACTATCTTCCACATTACCCTCTTCTTCTGGGTCAATTTCAACATTCTCCTCTTTACTTCCAAAGTAACAAAACTCAATTTCTTCACATATGTTCTTCACATCTATTTCAGAACCATGCAAAAGAGCAGCGCATAATTGTTTAAGCATAATTGCTGGACTCTTAGCATAATACAACATTCTAACTAATTTCCTCACTTTATTATGATGCACTGCTAGCATCCTGAAATTATGAAAAACACTCTGGCATACTCTCCTGGAAAGACAAGCCAGTGAATGACCATGCAAACCTGTCACTTCTCTCACTCTGCAAGGATCTAATTCTTGCAACAACCTTATTTTCTGCTTCAAACTTTTCTTATTAAATGACCGTACAAAATCACAAAGCAAATTGATGGAATCCTGTCGCACACTACAAATACTACTACACTTCCAGGTGTACACAGGACCCTTAGCACGTCTTCCTAAAACCTCATTACCTAACACCTCTTCTGTCTCTGTTGTCACAAGTTTTTCTTTTTCAACTGGACAACCATCTTTCACTTCATAAGCACGACCACTGGTGTCAACTGCATGCACCAAATCATTATCCTGGAAATAACTCTCCTCATTAAAAAATGCCTCACAGCTTGAACTATGCATCCATTCTCCAGAAAAAACTTCACAAAAATTACTACGATTAACTATTCTCTTCCATCTACTATTTCTTTTGAAATCATAATTTGCCTTGTTTAGCTTCCTAATTCTATTGATTATCAAAATAAATAACTTACGTTTAATTTCAAATGCCTGATCAATAACTTTCTCAACTTTTTTTTTCTCTTATAAAAAACCAGTTTCTGTTGACCTTTCTTAATATTTTTTAACAAATTGTCAATTATCCTGTTGTGGAACATTCGTTTACGAATGTCCCTAAACTGTTGTTTCCTTCTACTATCATGCACAGAGTTATCTCTTGCCCTAGCAGTAACATTTTTGATTGGCCTCTCCTTTCCATTTGATTTGCTTCTCTTTTTATGGACTGAAACATTTTCTGTAGTAATATTTTTTTTACTACACATATTTCTTATGAAATATTTTGTGCTCTTACCCGGTGCTTTCTTCGTGACTTGACAAATCTTTTTGTTAGAGGACTGCTGCTTATTTTGTTTCACCTGCTGTCTTTGACGTTTTGCAGCCTTTCTCTGTCTTTCTATTGTTGGCATGGTGAAATCTTGAAATGATCTGCAGTTGAATCTGTGGTAAAATATAATAAAAAATGTTATTAACCATTATTACCAAACAGTAAATCAATAACAGTGATCAAAAACTTAACACACTACTTGACATTTTAAATAGAAGATTTTTTAGTCCTTGGCAAATTTACAATACAGAAATAGCAGAAAAGAAATGACATTTATATTTATGTTACCTGTGCTATTTTATATGTGAATCTGATCTAATTTTATGAGCATATTTTAATATTTTATTGAAGACACTACACATAACCTGTTTTTGAAGGTGTCTTTATTTTTAAATTAAACGGTTTACATTTTTACTTTTTATTAATTATACATTTTAAAAATAAATGTTTATATTTCCATAGGCTCAAGCAGGTCAGCTTCCCACCCTATGTCATATAATTCGGACAAATCTGCATCCTCATCACGCTCTTCTTCATCCTCAGGATTTAAATCATCCAATGGATCAACATCCACTGATGTTTCAATTACAAGTTCAATGATGAGGTCAAAATCAACTGATTGCAGATTGTCGCTCATGTTGATGTTGTCTTTATCTTTAAAGAAAGATAACAACAATGAGATGTTGCAGAGTAAGAGACAAATCTCAGAGATTATAATAGTAAAATTGTTTAACAAGAGTAATATTTTGCAGCTATTATTTAGCCATGTCCAGCAATGCTGATCAGGTGAAGACTATGTCTAATTTTTCAGTGAACAGGACTCATCTCTTCTTAACCTTGGATAAGCCTCACCGACTCTGTGTGTCCTGCACATACTTAAATGTAAAGGGGCAGATTTATGTTAAATGGCACATCCCCAGGCATGCACCAGTTAACGTGCACCGCTGCTCTGCCACCCATGGTGTGCCGTATTTACAATCAGATAGGAGAAAGCTGCGTCAAAACCCTGCGCCTGCTTTAAGCAGGCATAGGTCTTGATGCAACATTGTGGAGATGGGGCACCCCTGAGCCTTGCTTGAGCTGCATCGCACTTGCGATACAACTCCAGCAATCACTACCTTTACAGCACAGATACATCACGCATCTGTGCCATTTTTGCCCCATGATGCCCCGCATTGTAAATGCAGCACACCATGGGTGGCGGAACAGCGGCGCAGGATGACTGACACATCCCTGGTGATGCACCAGTCATCATAAATCTATCCCTAAGCTTCTTATATTGTTACAGATGAACCGCCATATGTACCATCAAACTATTTTGCATTTCCTAAATAGCGAATTTTAAGGAATAAATAGCAATTCTTTACCATTCCTAATTTGCAATGAGCAAATTGCTAATTGCAAGTTACCCATTCATTTCCATGGGCTAGGAGGCTCATAGGAATGAAGGTTTAATTTGCGATTAGCAATTTGCTCATCACAAATTAGGAATTTTTCCAAGGGTGCAGGGGTGTCTCAAGAACACCCTGCTGCACCGCTGAAAAAGAAATTTGGGGGCATATGGCACACATACATACCCTAAGGGTCATGTGTTGGCGTCATATGGGACCTTTTTTTTTTTAAAAAAAAAGCTTTTTGAAAAGAATTCACAAATTACCACCAATTTACCACAATAGTTTCCAAATCCTTAATGTCATTTTTTACATATTTTTTGTTTGATACATTGCATTTAAGTAATCGCAAAATTTGCAAATCCTTCAGTGCAATCGCAAAATAAGGAATAGCAAATTTTGCTACTCCTTATTTTGCATCAAACTTGTTTGATACATACCATTTGTCTAATTAACATTCGCAAAGGCCGAAATTCGCAGAATTTTGATCTTTGCGAATGCTAATTAGCTTGATACATATGGCCCCAAGTGAGGCCTGTCTTGCAACATGGTGCATCTTTTGCATCACTGCTGCATTGGTTTCATGTGGTACGTTTTTTTTACACCATGACATATCTGCCTAAATGCATCAATTTGTAATTTTGTCGCCTCATAGCAAATCTTTTGCACCGCCGCTGCATCATAAAAGTGACGCACAGTGGCGCAAAAGAGGCATACACCTATCATAAATCTGTCCCTAGCATTTTAAATGATTAATCCAGGATGACGATAAGGTGTGGCCTACCCAAAGGTTTGTTTAAGGTGAGGCCTACTCAGGATTGCAGATTAAAGTTACGCTTGATGAAGAATACAGAGGAGATAATACATGTAAAGGCCTACCAATGAAGTAAGTGATTTGCACTTTATTTCGCCAGTCATCATAAATGTATCCCTAAGCTTCTTATCTTGTTACAGATGAACCACCATATGTACCATCAAACTATTTTGCATTTCCTAAATAGCGAATTTTAAGGAATAAATAGCAATTCTTTACCATTCCTAATTTGCAATGAGCAATTTGCTAATTGCAAATTACCCATTCATTTCCATGGGCTAGGAGGCTCATAGGAATGAAGGTGCAATTTGCGATTAGCAATTAGCTCATCACAAAATAGGAATTTTTCCAAGGGTGCAGGGGTGTCTCAAGAACACCCTGCTGCACCCGCTGAAAAAGAAATTTGGGGGCATATGGCGCACATACATGCCCTAAGGGCATGTATGGGCGTCATATGGCACCTTTTGTTTTTTGGAAAAAAAGCTTTTTGAAAAGAATTCACAAATTACCACCAACTAGAAGTTGGTGGTAGTTTCCAAATCCTTAATGTCATTTTTTTACATATTTTTTGTTTGATACATTGCATTTAAGTAATCGCAAAATTTGCAAATCCTTCAGTGCAATCGCAAAATAAGGAATAGCAAATTTTGCTATTCCTTATTTTGCATCAAACTTGTTTGATACATACCATTTGTCTAATTAGCATTCGCAAAGGCCGAAATTCACAGAATTTTGATCTTTGCGAATGCTAATTAGCTTGATACATATGGCCCCAAGTGAGGCCTGTCTTGCAACATGGTGCATCTTTTGCATCACTGCTGCATCGGTTTCATGTGGTACGTTTTTTTTACACCATGACATATCTGCCTAAATGCATCAATTTGTAATTTTGTCGCCTCATAGCAAATCTTTTGCACCGCCGCTGCATCATAAAAGTGACGCACAGTGGCGCAAAAGAGGCATACACCTATCATAAATCTGTCCCTAGCATTTTAAATGATTAATCCAGGATGACGATAAGGTGTGGCCTATCCAGACGTTTGTTTAAGGTGAGGCCTACTCAGGATTGCAGATTAAAGTTACGCTTGATGAAGAATACAGAAGAGATAATACATGTAAAGGCCTACCAATGAAGTAAGTGATTTGCACTTTATTTTGCCAGTCATCATAAATGTATCCCTAAGCTTCTTATCTTGTTACAGATGAACCACCATTTGTACCATCAAACTATTTTGCATTTCCTAAATAGCGAATTTTAAGGAATAAATAGCAATTCTTTACCATTCCTAATTTGCAATGAGCAAATTGCTAATTGCAAATTACCCATTCATTTCCATGGGCTAGGAGGCTCATAGGAATGAAGGTTGCAATTTGCGATTAGCAATTACCTCATCACAAAATAGGAATTTTTTCAAGGGTGCAGGGGTATCTCAAGAACACCCTGCTGCACCCCTGAAAAAGAAAATTGGGGGCATATGGCACACATACATGCCCTAAGGACATGTATTGGCGTCATATGGCACCTTTTTTTTGGGGGAAAAAAATGCTTTTTGAAAAGAATTCGCAAATTACCACAAACTAGAAGTTGGTGGTAGTTTCCAAATCCTTAATGTCATTTTTTACATATTTTTTGTTTGATACATTGCATTTAAGGAATCGCAAAATTTGCAAATCCTTCAGTGCAATCGCAAAATAAGGAATAGCAAATTTTGAATTAAGGACATTTTAAGTCATTTCCACATGTGCAGTGTTTTCAAATTATGATTTGAAAATCGTTTTGGGGGAAAAGTAATGGTTTGCAAATTTATGACAAGGACATAATGGTGTATGCTTCTCTATAAGACATTTCAGTGTCTCTGATGTCATTTTTCCCATATTACATTATAAGACCTTTCCCCATGGAGCACATTCCTTGTAAATATGCTCCCACCTGTGCATGGTGAATTTAGATTTTGACTGTTTGAGTCACATAGCCATGTTAAAAGTGACCCAAAAAAATTGCAAACGCTTTAAAAAAACACATTCATGTGTCTTAAGGACATTTTAAGTCATTTCCCCATGGACAGTGTTTTGTAAGTGGCGCAAAAGAGGCATACACCTATCATAAATCTGTCCCTAGCATTTTAAATGATTAATTCAGGATGACGATAAGATGTGGCCTATCCAGAGGTTTGTTTAAGGTGAGGCCTACTCAGGATTGCAGATTAAAGTTACGCTTGATGAAGAATACAGAGGACATAATACATGTAAAGCTCTACCAATGAAGTAAGTGATGTCCACTTCATTGCGCCAGTCATCATAAATGTATCCCTAAGCTTCTTATCTTGTTAGACATCAACCGCCATATGTATCATATAACTATTTTGCATTTCCAAAATAGCGAATTTTAAGGAATAAATAGCGATTCTTTACCATTCCAAATTTGCGATGAGCAAATTGCTAATTGCAAATTACCCATTCATTTCCATGCGCCAGGATGCCCATATGAAAGAAGGTGCAATTTGCGATTAGCAATTAGCTCATCGCAAATTAGGAATTTTTCCAAAGGTTCAGGGGTGTCTCAATAACACCCTGCTGCACCCCTGAAAAAGAAATTTGGGGGCATATGGCGCACATAAATTTTAACAACATTCCTTTACCTCAAAAACGATTTTCAATTCATAATTTGAAAACACTGCCCACAGGGAAATTACTTAAAATGTCCTTAAGACACATGAAAGGGTTTTTTTATTGCCTTTCCAGCATGGTTGGGTCACTTTTAACATGGCTATGTAACACAAACATTTAAAATCTAAATTTGCCATGCACAGGTGGGAGCATATTTACAAGCAATTTGCGCCACAGAGAAAGGTCTTACATTAAAATGGGAAAAATAACATCAGGGACAGTCAATTGCCTTATAAAGAAGCATACACCATTATGTCCTTGTCATAAATTTAAAAACAATTCCTTTTCCCCAAAAACGATTTTCAAATCATAATTTCAAAACACTGCACATGGGAAAATTACTTAAAATGTCCTTAAGACACATAAAAGCGTTTTTTAATTGCCTTTGCAGCATGTTTGTATCACTTTTAACATGGCTATGTAACACAAACATTCAAAATCTAAATTTTCCATGCACAGGTGGGAGCATATTTACAAGCAATTTGCGCCACATAATTCATAATTTTCTCCTTAAAGCACACTATTCTCTATCTAAATTAAAGAAATATTTTCTCACCTTAGCAAATACTTTGAGTTTGAAAACAGTCTCAGAAACACACCAATTTGTCTTCAGCAGAGCAAAAGGTATGCACTCCAGAGTCTGCAGCTATCAAAAGCACAGAAATGCTGTAATTCTTCACACATATCTCTCATGTCACCCAATCAAAACTCTTCCCTCACTTTTTTTCAAATGAAAACCCTTCCCCCCTCTGCCCTTTCTGCCTTTTCTGCATGGCAACCACCTTTTGGAAGACTTCTGGTGTTTGCAAGTTCACACAACAATGTTGCAATTGAACTCTGAACTCTCAGTGCACCTGCATATCCAGTGCATTCTTTCATTTAATGATTTTTTATTGACCATTCAAAATACATCTTTCAAATAACTCATCCGTGCACCCTAACTTTCTGTTTTCAGCAATCAAAATCCACCAATCACTGTTACTGCTTCATGAACACAGAAACTCCACCGTTTTTTTCATTTTAAACTCTCATTTTTTCAACTGCCATTTCATTGCCACACTTCATCTGACTGCAGGAGAACCTTCTCTCACCATGTTTTCTGTCTGGATTGTTGGACATAGTTATATTCACTGGGCTCAAAGGTACGCTGAAAACAGGAATTTACCTAACCTCAATTTACAAGATGTGGAAATTAAGTGGTTTGGCCACAGAGGATTAAAATGTCACCAATTGATACCATTGGTGAAAACCTTTATGCATTTGCCCAAACCTGACCTGTTAATTGTGCACTGTGGAGGTAATGACTTGGGCACTTTGACTGGTGTAGGTCTGGAAATGCTTTTAAAGGACACCTTTGAGCAATTAATGGCACTTTTTCCTCAGACTGCCTTGGTATATTCAAATATATGCCAAAGACAGAAATGGAGGTGGTCAAACCAATTTTGTCCACAAATTGAGAAGTCGAGGAAGCATGTAAACAAATCTGTTTCAGCTTACATGAGAGACCATGGAATGGGCTCCCTGTACAACAATAACTTGCGTTACTACATGCAAGATATCTACAGAGGAGATGGAGTTCACTTCTCAGATGAGGGCAACAGAATTTTCACTCTGAATTTAAGAATGTGCATTGGTACCTACTTATAAGTACCTAAATGTACCATAAACCCAAAAGCTCTTCTCAGAGCTACCCTACATCTGATCACTCACAATTGTTATTTTTCCTCTAACTTTTTTCACTAATTTTCAACAAAGTACGCTCCCTGGGACGCTACCCGGTACGCGAACCGGGAGCTAACCTCGCGAAATTTTTTAAAAAAATGTTTTTTTTTCGCACATATAAGCCTCCTCAGCCACCCTCACAAAACCTAGGGGGTCAAGATAAGTCTACCGTGCCCCCTTCTACCCATTCTGAACATTATTTGCCCTCCATTTTGTATCTTAATTCGACCGAAACACAAAATGGTGGACTCCCGTAACGCTTAAGGTTCGCGAACCGGGGCGCTCAACGGTTCGCGTACCGGGTCGCTCCCTGGGAAGCGCACCATCAAAAAAGGTGGGAAAGTAGTTCACAGAAAAGCCACTGGAGACAATTTCACCAAATATAGATTAGCTCATACTACATACCAATCCCTACCATTTTCACACATTTGATTGGAATTCCATTTAGCCATTTAGCCTGTAGACCTCTCTAAATACCGTGAGGTAAATTACTTCACAAAACACATCTGAAGTGTTGGAATTGACAACCAATTAATATGTTACTTTCATTTTCTACTTTTTTTACCTGACATTTCATTGGTTATATACCTGAATATATATATAAAGGAAGAGAAGAAAACACAGCCATTTTGACTACTACTTCTTGGTGTACATTTCAATAGGATTTTCACTAATTCCTTCAACTTCTTTCTAAAGGTAAGTTTTTATTTTTAAAACTGAAGTATATTGTGCACTATAAGTTAATATGGTAAACTTTTTCTGATAGTTATATACTATCCCTCTGTAGTAGTTATAGATTTAGATAGACTTCTCTGTTATAGTTATGGATGGAGTTAGGCTTCTCTTGTATAATTATGAATTTACTTACGTTAAATCACATACACTTTTTTATATTCCTACTTCCACTCTGATACTATACACTGCCCAAAGATAAATTCACTGATAAAAACTGCCTATCTAAAATTAATCCCAACAGTGCCCTATCTCTACTAATATATATTTTTTTAATCTACATTTCAGGCAAAATGGAAGGCGAACAGCAAGTTGAATTTCAAATTGTCCTGCAAGAGAGCAGCCAAGAAATCATTGATGAAAATGATATTGAATTTTTCGATGAAACTTTAGACAAAGAACTACTGCAATGTGTACAAGCAGTAGATAACCTCCTTGAAAATGAGGACATTTTACACCCTCAGAGACTACAATGTATATTCAATGATAATTATGAAATTTCTGACAATGAAATGTTAGAAAGTTTAATAAATTATGAAACACAATCACAATAAAAAAAAATGCTTAAAAAATAAAGAAAATAAAAAATAATCAACAAAACCAACAATCAATTAACATACAGCATTTGAAAAGTCTATCATTCATTTTTCATTGTAGTACGCTGCCTAGAACGCTTCCCGGTTCGCGGACCGGGCGCTACCCACGCAAAAAAACAAAATTTTTTTTTATTTTTTTTTGCCCCGCGGGGCCCTTTTAAAGCCTCCACATTAAACCTAGGGGGTCAGGGAGGATCTACTATGCCCCCTTATGGTTATTTCCCCCTTTGTTTTGGCCTCCTCTTGTCTCTCAATCCTACCGAGAGACAAGATGGCGGCCGCTCCGGACTGTTTAGAATGTTGACAGACACCGGAGAGCCAATCAGCTTCGCTACGCGAAGTTCCGGTACGCTTAAGGTCCGCGGACCGGAGCGCTGCCTGGAGCGCGCTTACAGATATATATCTTTTTTTAAACGTTAATTTCTCAAAATCCACTGGAGCACATATATTGAGACCTACAAAAGGCACATCGGGCTACCAGTCCCTACAATTTTGCCAAGTTTCATGCAAATCCATTCAGCCGTTCGGGCTAAAAGTGAGGCCAACCGCCCTATGGAAAATTGCATGGGGAAAACACGTTTTGGGACCCCCCTTTTTTCTCGGCCCCCCCTTGACAAAACCTCCCCAAATTTCCAGGGGCTGCTCAGAAACAAAATGTTCCATTTTCCAGAAAATTTCAGCCAATTCCGTCCACAAACGCCAAAGTTATTAGACATAGAATTTTCAAAAATCCCATAGGGAAAAAATCCTAACTATATATACCTACTGGCGACCGCCAGTAGGTAATATATATATATATATATATATATATATATATATATATATATATATAAATATTTTCTAGGTATTTATGCCCCCCCTTGCCACCCTACCTAGTATCTTCAGGACCAGCTGCCACTGTAGTGTTAAAATGTGTGGCACGCACAGGAACAGAACCTATCCGTTGGCATGTCTGTCACTCTTAGGACATCTACTGCAACAAACAACAAAATGATGGAAGGAGTGATTCAATTAATCTAAGCCATTATCAGTTGCCTAGGGCCTGAACTGGAATGCAGCTCAAATAAATTACCTGTGGCTGGGATATATTCAAGCATTCCGTTTGTCACTTTTTAAAATGTTCAAAGTGTCTCGCTCTAAGTGTGACAAATATTCCCAGACGTCCCCCACTGGACTGCCTCCGGCGATAGATTGACCCTTATTTATAGGCAAGAACACCAGGTATTTTGATACGTTTGATAGTTGTCTGAGAATCCTTACAATGAACCACTGAGTGCTCTTGTTAATCAAAAGTTCTATTTTTAATTGTTGTTTACAATGTTTAAATATAAGACATTAAAATATTGAAATACGAACATCGTGCAAACTCCCTCACATCACTTGGTGACAATAGGACCCCAAAAATACAATGATATTTCAAAAACAATTTACTGCAATGTAATAACTTAGACTGATTGAAAGTAATTATGTGACTTTTGTACAACATTATGACTATTGATAGATCGATACTATTTCTGGAGGCGTAAGTCCATATGTATTTTGTGTAGCTGGAAAAATGCAATAAACATATATTTTTTAAAGTTGGAAGCAAGATACGCCGCCGCAATGCCCAAAAGGTTATTGTGAGAGCTGAACAATATAAGGGTGGAAACAAAAACTAACGCTTCTGTAACTATGGCTACCCTTTGGTGGACTATCACATGGGTGGCTCAAAGTAAGAAAAGTTTCTGTTCTTTTTTATTGTAATGCGGAATGACCCAATATCGAGTATAGCATATTGAGTGGCCATTCTATTGTGACCAAAATATCGAAAACCAAAACATCGACAGTGTAAGTTGTTATAGGTAAGTATAGGTTTACTAAATTTAACCCCACATCTATGTACATTGAATATATATATATATATATATATATATATATTATATCTATATTGTCAAGTTACATATGCGTGACTGTAGGTATAGAAAATCATTACATGCTTGTCTATTGATATTTTTATCCGCAACATTTTGCTCATGACATTGTGACATCTCAATATTCTATACTTGAAATTTCAGCTCTACATTGACTCAGGGTCTTTGATGTGTTGTTGTAGGAAGATGACCATCATGCTTTGAAAAAGGGAAAATGGTGTAATCAATCAATCAATCAATCAGTTCACTTATAAAGCGCACTACATACCCGTGAGGGTCTGAAGGTGCTAGGGGGGGGAGGTGCTGCTACTGATCCAAGAGCCAGGTCTTGAGGAGTCTTCTGAAGGCAAGTAGGTCTGGGGTCTGCCGTAGGTTGGTGGGGAGGGTGTTCCAGATATTGGCGGCGAGGTGGGAGGAGGATCTGCCGCTGGAGGTCGTTCTCTGGATGTGGGGGATTGTGGCGAGGGCAAGGTCGGCGGAGCGGAGCTGGAGGGTGGGGGTGTAGAAGCAGAGTCGTCTGTTAAGGCTGTAATGCCAGAAGAACTTGATTCACTCTTGATCCTTGTGAATGCTGTTGGTTTGATTCATGGACACTTGACTGCTTCGACTTGTTCAAACCTGTGCACTGCGGGATCCAAAGGTGAAAGGAAACAAATGAACTGGCAGTAGGGGATGTGCTTAGGGGCTACATGTACGACTTTCAGGGTTTGGGACTAGCAAATTGTGCTTTTTAGAGACTCGCAACTTGTGAGTCGCAAAACCTGATGTACTAGAGTGTCTCGGACACAGTTTTAATTCCCAAATGGGTCACAAGGGCCCTGCCTGATTAATAGCGCATGAGCCAGGCTCTAATTTGCAACCCATTGAGAATGGCCAGCACTAACAGGAATGGAGGGTTGCTGGGGTCAGCAGACCACCAAGTCTGTGACTGCTTTTTAAATAAAGCAGTTTTTTTCTTAAATGCAGCTCGTTTTCCTGTAAGAAATGAAAATGAAAAGTTTTCTTTTCATTTTTTTAGAGTGGACATTGGTCCGTGGGACCATTGTCTGCTCTGAGAAAATGTTGGCACCCCCATTCACAAAGGGGAAGTGGTCCCTTGGGGACCCATTCCCACTTGCGGATGGCTCACTACAAATTTGAAACTGGTGGTATTTTGCAAATCTTTTGCAACAGCATTCCCGGTCGCAAAACATTCATGCATACCAGCCCAACTCACAAAAAAGGGTTGGTACATAGGAAATGCATTTTACTTGTCGCAAACAGCCCGATGGGCCATTTGTGACCTGTAAAATGTATCATACATCTGGTCCCTAGTCCCTACACCATTGGATAGGGGCTGATAGAAGAGCAGAGAATGACAGACTGTTTTGGGTGCTGTGTCACGGACAGGGAGGAAACCAGAAGCTGCCAAGTGTGAACCAAGGGGTGAGGAGCACTGGCTGATGATTCTCTGGCAGGCATGGGGGTGGGGCAACCAACATGCCCACATGCTCAGGGGCCACTGGATTGCTGTCTGTGAGAGGCACATATAGAAAGAGAGAGGTAAAGGTTGTAAGAAATTGTGTTATTAGCTGATGGTGGAAAGCCCCACTCAATTAATAAACACAATCCTTGTCAGGTTGTCCCACAAAAGCCACTAACTAAACATGTGCTTAACCCTCTGGTACCTTGACACAAAAGCAGCCAGGCTTAACTAAGAGAAAATATACAAATTATTTATGCAACACTCAAATAGTAATAAAGTGAAAACACAACCCCAAATAATACCAAATCAATTTAGCAAATGTACTAATATAATTACACAAAACTACAAAAATCCAATCAGTAAAATTGGAGATATAAGTTTTAGGTGAAAATAGAGGTAAAAAGCACAAAGTGCCACTAGCTGTTTTCTGGTAGAGCTAGACTGGGGGAAAGTCACATGTTCAGGCCAACAGCAAGAGACTGCGAGACAGTCGATGTTGTAGCGCAAAGAGTTAACTGTTGCTGGAGATTCGTGTTGGTGGGTGACACTAGCTGGTTGACGCCTGCTGTTACAGTCGGCATAAAGAGGAGGTCTTGCTGAAACCTGATGTTGTCAACCCCCAACTGATGGTCACTGTTGGTATGAACAGCAGGTCCTATTGGTGGTCACCAAGGGTGTTCGATTCTTGCAGTGAAGAGGCCACTTTGAGGTCATTAGGATGCCAAAACATCTGTATTTTCACCTTTTCTTCAGAAGTATACTTTGATGCCAGCCAAGGGTCCAGGACCTGGGGGTACCTCTTAGGAATCAAGACTCACTCCAACAGAGGGAAGCAGGCAGGTCCAGTTTGTGCTGGTCAGCTGAGGAGTTGCAGGGAGGCCTCCGGAAACTTGTTGAATCCCTATAGCTCAAACTGGAAGTTGGAGTCACTTCTAGAGAGCCTGGGTTCAAGGCAAGCAGTTCCAATCTTCACTCTTCAAACAGCAGGACATTCCTTCTTCGGAATCTTTCACAAGTCTTAAAGTGTTCTGTGGAGAGATGCTGAAGGTGCTACATGTTGGTCTGGTACCAGCCTTTGTGTGGGGGAATTCCCATCCTATTCACAAAGCAGGTTCTAGTCAGATCTTACCCTTCCCATGGCCCCGGCTCCAAACTGTCTAGGTTGACAAGGGCAGGACTGGTGTCATGTTCATTTGTGTGTGCTGCAGGCAGAGTCTTTTGAAGTGTAATCAGGGTAGGGCACAGCTCCTCTACAACCATCCTGCCAGGAAATCCTCCCCCCTCCACACCAAGGCATAATTTGTCCCTATGACTGGTAGCAATAAACAAAACGCCACATGAGAGCCATTCACAGTCGTATGACCCTGGATACTGGTATAAATGCTGAGGTGGTTTGCACAGAAAAATGCCAACTTACTAAAAGTGGCATTTTTTAAATTGTGGCTTAAATGAGGATTTTAAATTACAATTCACTTGAGAGGAAACAGCATATCTCCATCCGGTCCCAAACTGAAATTAGCACTTATTAAGTGTAATAAGTTAACTCAGTGTTAGTCTAAGGGAGAGGTGGTCTTGCAACAGCGAAAAATAACTTTAGGAGGTTTTCACTGTCAGGGCATGCAAACATCAAGTACACATGGTCTACTTTTTAAATACTATGCCCCCTGCACTATGAGCCTTCATGGCCTAACTTAAGGGTGACATATAACTATTAAAAAGGAAGGTTTAGACTTGGCAAAATGATTTTTTGCAAGGTTGAAAGGGCAGTTTAAAACTGCACTACATGCTGCAGTGGCAGACCTGAGACATGTTTTACTGAGATACTTTAGTGTGATGTTGGCAAAATCTATTTTTCATTTTAGGGGTGCATTATAATCACATGTTTAGACTGCATCTACATACATTATCTTATGTTGTGTTAACCTAAGTGTTAGAATTTTGTAACATTGTAACATGAACGTGACATATTTAGGCTATCCTATAGTATATGTGAAGAATTGTTGTGAAATAATCAAATGTAACCAGCCAAAACACTGAGAGAAGTACTTGTATTTTGCAATTGAACAATTATTATGTAGGTAGAAATATTAATTGAAAGTGCCTTATTTTCTATGTAAAATAGTAAAGCTCATGTTTCATTTCTCTTATGTTAGCTGAATTCTGAAGGCCTGAAGTGCATTTTCCCTGGAGGCGCTCGCATTAGCAATAATAGTTGGAATGCATATACACGTTGTATTCTGTTTTTTCTCACATTTCTGTTGAAGGTGGAAGAATCATGCTTGATAGTTAGAATAATGTTGTTGTTTTAGGAGTTAGGCAAGGAGATAAGAGAATACATTGAGCGTTGATACTGATAGTGGAGTACTGTTGTACTTTCTCATCGGAGAGAGCTGTTGTGTGTCGATTTAGATACCGGATATAGATTTCCCGAATCATGCCCTTATATAGGTACAATTCACATTGCCCTTACTTAGGCATAGAAATCCAGCCCTTATTTATGCATTGCTCATGCTACCCAAATACAGGCTTGGTCAACTACATCCATTCATCTTCGTCACAACGAGTTCTTGGAAAACCAGACTCTTAAGCCTTTAGGTCTTCCCCTGGCCTGGATATTGATTTCTCCAAGAACGCATTTATTATGCATGAACATCTATTCCTAAGGGATTCATTCATGCCATTCTGATGCCCGACTTACACATCAATACTGGCATTCCTAAACACGTTCTAGGTATAAATATACCTTCACTTGCCATGGGAAACTGCTGTGCACAGTACGATCCAGCTGCATACTTGTACGACGCGGTTCGCCACGGCAAGTTCGGAAAGAGATCGGGTTCCCAACTGATGCACTGACCAGACGCTGTTATCCTCCTCGCAGAGAATCCAGCTCCAGTGTTTCTGACTCCCCTAGCGGGGGGTTAGAGATCGAGTCCGGAAAGAGATACGAACCTCTCTCATTCTAAGGTATGGTGCAGACTAGAACCTAGATAAACTTTTGGCAACTCTTGGCACAACTAAACTAAACAGCACCTATGTCTTCCCTCGTACTGTACTTGGGTCAGGTACACTGGGGTAGGATCATTTTAGAAGCACCAGTTGAGTATTTTAGCCTGTGTTATTTATGTATGTATTTTTATATATTTTCAAAAAATCAGTCGGAGAGCCAGGGTATGTAGGGCGCGTCCTGTCCCCAAGAATATTATGTAGAAACAATGTGGACTTACCCACTATGTGTATGCGTTTGTCTTTAGTCACTATAAGTTGTGGCTTAGATACTGGACCCATTCGGTGTTATTAAAAGACCCCTCACACACCAACCTGGTTGGTGTCATGCTTCATCATCGGGGTCCCAACCAGGCGGCCGAGTGCCACCTGGTTGTGCTTCGATGCCTGACTACAGCTGAGCGGGTGTGGTGCAACAGTGTGTGTGAGTGAAGGTGAATGTTAAAAAATACCTCTGGGAATCCTTGCCTAATGTTTTATTGTTGGTGGCCCAGGGTATTATTTTAAAATTATGTGATACAACTACTCTAGGAATAATTATCCTGTGAGTTGTCTAAAGTGGTGCGGTCTACATGTTTCAGCCCCCTCAGGGTTACCTATGGGGCTTTCGTCAAGACCAAAGGTGAAAGGGTGAGTGGCAAAAACAATAGTGGCCACGTGAAACAGTGTTTTTTCTTACACACGCGCTAAGGTTTTGGCGTACTTACGGACACTGTTCTGTAGCGAAATATTCAATGCTACACTTGAGTATGGCAGTTTAACGGGGCTCGGGGAGGAGGCACAGCGTGTTGCCAGTTTGGTGGTGCTATGTCCTACGCGGTAAACCTGATTCTGGTCCTCCGGCGTCCTGTCCTGTATTTTTATATATGTCATAGCTACAGACCATGCTATTGCAGTATTATTTTATCTTACTGCTGACGCTGTACGTATTATACTTCACATTCTATCTTACGATTGTAGCAGTTCATATCTCTTGCATGAGAAATAAGACTGTTCAATAAACCCTTTTATTGAAACGCCTGTCTCCCTTTTTCTGTGCAACTCTGTAGAAACGAAGCATGCATGATTGACTGAGTGAAACTGTTATCTATTGTTTCCACGATTCTGAGATTGTTCCGATTCTAAAGGGAAACAAAGTTGTCAAGTTTATGCGGTTGTCAGAAACTAATCCCTTCTTGTTCATTTGAGAATTTTCTAGTGACCTCTGAGTTAGCTGGCACACGCAAGTATTTAAGGGCCATATGTAGGTGGGCCAATAACGGTCGGTAACGGTGAAATTCTGTAAATTTCACCGTTACCGACCGGTATTAAAAAATACAGATTCGGAATCACAGATTCCTTATTTACGGAATCGGTAAATAAGAAACGGTAAAAACGAGAAAAGAGATGTAGGAAAAATCGGTAATACCGAATTTCATGAAATTCGGTATTTAGGAGTCGGTAATTAACATTGACTGAAAGCAGGTGGTAATTAGCTACAGTGTATATAAGCAATCCCAAAATGCAACAGTGTGATCACTATGGCGGCTTTCTATGTGATTGCAAGGCGGCTACGGCTACAGGCAGCAGGAGTGAAGATCTGGAGACAGGAGGAGTGCATTTACAGACAGCGCATCACATTCTTCCAACAGACTGAGGCTGAGATCCATGAAAGTACAGGCTACACCCCCACACCATCCTGGACTTGATAAGGGACCTGTACCCACTCCTGGAGCACCCAACACCAAGGGCGCACGCCATACCACCACATGTGCAGGTGCTCTGTAGCCTACATCTACTTGCATCTGGTAGTTACCAGGGGGTGATAGCTGCGGTAGGCGGGGTGTCTCAGAGTTGCCTGTCACGTTTCTTCAGAAAGTTCCTGAATGCCATGATGCAGAGAATGCATCACTACATTAGCTTCCCAAACACACAGGCGGAACTGCTGAAAACCAAGACAGACTTTTACCAGATGGCACAGTTCCCGCATGTCATAGGGTGTATTGATGGCACACACATTCCAATCTGCCCAACTGCAGCCACTGAGTATATCTACAGGAACAGAAAGTCCACCCACTTCATCAATGTGCAGGTAATCTGCGATGCTGCCAACATAATCAGTGACATCGTAGCCAAATTTCCTGGGAGCACCCACGACTCATACATCTTCCAGAGCAGTGGGGTCTACACATGCCTGGCTGCGGGAGAATTTGGAGAAGGATCCCTGCTAGGTAAATAATTGTGACTCACCTTTATAGTTACTGCAGGTGAATGTGTTTTGGTGTATGTAACTAATGGCACTCTCTTTCTCACCTAGGCGATAGCGCATAAGCCGTGCGCTCATTTATCCTCACTCCCTACCTAAACCCATCAACTCAGAGAGAGAGACGATACAATGTGGCACACAAATCAACACGTAACACTGTGGAGCGCACCTTTGGACTATTGAAAAGCAGGTTCCACTGCCTCCACAAAAGCGGAGGCGCACGTCAGTACACACCCATCATCTGCTGCAAAATCATTGCAACTTGTGCTATGCTGCACAACCTTGCCACAAAGAAAGGAACTGCAGTGGAACTAACTGACTCTGTGTACAAGGGTGAGGACTATCGACAGCCAGAGCACAGCGCAGCTGGTGTGGCAGCAGCACCGGATGGGAGACACAGACGGGCTGAGATAACACGCAACTATTTCTGAGTGAGTAAGGAGACATAACCAGTTACTGTATTTGAGTGATGGTGCTTAATGATCAGTGCACACCACCAAGATCAGAAGCAGTGTCCATACACCCATGGGTTACATCACCCATTTCAGTACAACCATATCATGGCTGGCTCTATTTCTTGCGCCCACGCGCTGCACTGCCACGTTCCTTTGCCCCACTGTCTGCACTGCCAGTTTGTCCAGGGCCAGCGCTGTGGCATTTGCTGTGCCTCCTGATCTCGGTGGGAGAGGGCGTAATGCTACTACGGCTAGTAGCCTCATCACTTTCACCCCATCAGCTGTAGTGGCCCCCTTGTCTGTTTGCAGCAGTTCAAGGGCAGTGGTCATTGTGACCATTGTAATTGTAATTGTAATTGTAAAGGTTTTTCTATAGCGCATGGCTACTCGGAAGCATCCCAGCGCTTGATGTTAAACAGAGGAAAGGAGATCAGGAGCCTAAAGTAGAGAGGACCTACTTATCTAAATCTTAGGGATCAGCGCTGTTTTTAACTTTTTGCGAAATGCGAGCAGGTTGGGCTCTTGACGGAGTGGTAAGGGAAGAGCATTCCACATCTTAGCCGCATTTCGCGAAAAGAGACGGCCCCCTGTTCGAGCCCTGTTGGTCCTGGGGATTATTAGAAGGTTTTGCTGGTTTGAACGAAGATCCCTAGATGGTTTATATGGTCTGACCATGTCATTTAGAATAGGAGGGCCCTTCCCATATAGAGTTTTATGGACCAGACATAGGGTCTTGAAGTGGACCCGCTCCTGTATTGGAAGCCAATGCAGGGTCCTTAACGAAGGTGCAGCTGATGCGCGGCGGCTGGTACCAGTAAGTAACCTTGCTGCGGAGTTCTGGGCAATCTGGAGTTGTCGAGTGACTGAAGTGGGGGCTCCTAGATAAAGCGCATTCCCATAGTCCAGCCTTGATAGAATAAGGGACTGGACTATGGTTTTCTTGGCGGCTTCGGGTAACTGGGGAAGGATTTTACGAATTGTCTTCAGTAGGCCAAAACAGGTAGCCACTGTCTTTCTTGCCTGGGTTTTAAAAGACAATTCCGTATCAAGCCAGAAGCCGAGGCTTTTTATCTCGGACTTTGGGGTGGGCCCGAGCCCCATGCAGGTGGGCCACAAGGTTGAGTTATTAAAAGTGGCTCTTTTCCCAAGTAGCATCAGCTCGGTTTTCCCCCCATTCAACTTCAGATGGGACACATCCATCCACTTCGCAACCGCCTCCAGGCAGCTGCAAAGATTGGCTGGAAGGGGTTCCACCTGATTTAAGGAGACCACTAGCGGAGTATCATCAGCGTAGCTTACCAACTGGATGCCAAAGGGGGCTACTACCTCTGCTAAGGGTGCCATGTACACATTGAACAGTGTGGGGCTAAGGGAAGAACCCTGTGGTACCCCGCACTGTAATGGCACTGAGAGGGAGCAGCTGGTTTCTGAGAAAACCTTAAAAGCTCTGTTGCTGAGAAAAGACCCGAGCCACTTAAGGGCCTTGCCCGTGACTCCGATCCTCTCCAGGCGAGCCAGAAGGACACGGTGGTCAACCGTGTCGAAGGCGGCGCTGAGGTCCAGGAGGATAATGGCCGCGCTGCCACCTGCGTCCAAAATCCTCCTGGAGACCTCAACCACCCTCAGCAGAGCTGTTTCGGTTCCCTGTCCCTTCCGGAATCCTGTTTGAGTGGGGTGCAGCAAATCATAGGTCTCCAAATAAGATGCTAGCTGTTTATTCACCCATTTTTCGGTAAGCTTACTGATGCCGGGAAGAAGGGAAATGGGGCGGTAGATGGAAAAATCATCAGGATTAAGATTCGTTTTTTTCAACAGGGCTTTTACCATGGCTAGCTTTCAGTCTTGTGGTACTATACCAGATTCCAGCGACGTGTTAACTAGGTTAGTAATGTGCTTGCTGACATGGGGTAAAGCCGGTCTCAATATGGTCATGGGAGCAGGGTCAAGTGGGGAACCGCTTTTTATAGAGTTGAACAGAGGGGGTAAAAGTTCGGCACTAAGTGGAGAGAAAAATGAGAGACAAGGTGAGATAGAATCAATATCACCTATCTGAAAAGGGTTTGATTCGACCACCGGTAGGGGAGGAAGAGAGAAAATGATATTTTGGATTTTCGTGGCCAAAAAACTTGCTAGTTTATTGCAGCGAACACCAGATTCCTCAGGTGATAGTTCAGATGCTGGCGGATCAGGGGCTTTTGTGTTTTGATTGAGGCAGAACGCACACCAAGTTTAGCAACTTTTTTCCTTTATTTTAATCAAAAGAGGTGGGACCGTTTCCAGTCCCCAGATATGCACAGCGTTGTGCCACTTTTGGCTGTCTCTTATTCAATTTTTCTAATTCAACTTTTATCCAAATAATCCATTTTTTTATTATTAAATGCTCCAACCTTCAAAAGACGGGACCACGCACTCCGTGTATGCGTAATTTTTCAAGTTTCTACTGTTCATCTGGAGTCACACCGGACTTTTACCAAGAACATGATAAAGACGTAAATTCAGTTCCAAGCAGTGTTTATTAAAATCACATAACCCAATGCATTTCGGGCTGTTACGCCCTTCTTCGGGGGTCACTGCAAATAATAAATAAAATGACAAAATTACCGAACTGTTTACACCCGTGCACATTATCCATTCTCATATCTTGTGAGACCCCAATATCTTATGTCCGTGGTTAAGAGATAGTCATATGAGCCAAATTTTTACACGTTATCAGTAAACCAACCAAATAAGTCTACACATCAAACCCCAGCTATTTTTTATCATACCTTCCCTCTCCTATATTGTGTTCTGCAATCCCCTTCCAACTGGTAACATTCACTCGATGTTCATCCTAATGCTATAAGCTACTTTAGTCATATGGCATCAAATATGTATACATTTTAAAAAAAATAAGTATATCGTACATCAACAGAAAGTTTGGAAAGCTACCCCATTTCTCTCGTTTTTGTAAATAATGGTCGAAGACCTGTTCAACTCCCTTTAAAATATCTAACATTAATCTGTCAAACATCAGTGAAATCGGGCTACTAAACTTTTTCTTTCCGTGAACATCACGTACCTGCTGTATCATCACTAAAAGCACATAGCCACGTTGCTCCCTCGAACAAGCCTGTTATATCCCACAGTCCCCCTCCCTTTTGAATAGTATAATCTGGGCCCTGATTGGTCCAACAGCTAGAAAAGTTCCCGTGTTTCCCGTGTCTTTAAGCTGATTCCCCCTGACATCTTTTACTCGGGTACTCCATCTCCCATAATCCATCTATTGAAACTACATTTCAATTACACCCTCATGTTGTCGCGTAGACTAACACTAACCACAAAACGTGCTCGTGTTATCTTAATTAAATATAAAACAGTTCTTGAATTGTCCATTTTCTTCACTGCCTTTATCCTGAACCACAGTGTTCTTATTTGTGCGTGGGCTCGTAGGTTCATTAGCCATTCCATTTCTCTTCTTTTCGGGTGCAGTTCTGGGTTTGGGCTATAGTTATGATGTGTTTTGATTGAGGCAGAACGCACACCAAGTTTAGCAACTTTTTTCCTTTATTTTAATCGGGGGCTTTTACCAGAGTTTTTACTATCTTGAACATCTCTCTAGGGGCATTAGCAGATTTCTCAATTTTTTCAGCATAAAAGGTAGATTTGGCTATATTGAGGGCAGAATTATATTTCTTTATGGTAGATCTGTATTTATTTTTCTTCACCTCGTCGAAGTGTTTTCGCCACTGCCTTTCCTCCTGTTTGCATTCCTGTTTGAGGGACCTTAGGTCTGAATTAAACCAGGGCTGTTTATTAGGACCTTTTTTGTTTGTAATACATTTTTTTGGGAGCACGCTATCCAGTGATTGCTCGATCCATCGGTTGAAGTCTGTGTTCGCCTTATCGATGTTCTGATTGGCCAGAGGTTTGTTCTGCTTTAATGATTCTATCCAATCATTGGATTCTAATTTCGTCCAGCGCCTACCTAAGACTTTATGGGAGGGTTTAATGGAGCTGGGTCTATTTGTTTTCCATAAAAAAGTGATTACTATATGGTCTGACCAAGGAATTGGATATGGTTCAGCTGTGGTCAATTCTGCGACGTTGGAAAATATGGGGTCTAAGAGATTCCCTTTGGAGTGGGTAGGATGCCAGACAATCAAGTGTAGTTCGCAGGCAGCTAAATCTTTCGTTAATTCCAGTGCAATGGTATCCGAAGGATTGTTAAAATGGAGGTTCAGGTCTCCTAACACTATAAAGTTAGAGACCGTACTGGCTAGCTCCAGAGTGGTTTCAATTAGCCCTTCTACAAATTGACCTATCGGGCCAGGTGGACGGTAAATTATGAGACCAGAGAGTGACAGTTCTGAAGATAGTGTAATGGAGAATTGTGTATTCTCACAGTCTGGGATGGCACTGTCAGTCAAGCGACAAATTAGGTGTTCCCTATATAGAATAGCGATCCCTCCACCAACCTTCAGTCCTCTATCCCTGTGTTGGATCAGATAACCAGAGGGTAGGGCTCGGACAATGTCGGGGCCGGAAGTCGATCCAAGCCACGTTTCTGTTAGAAAAAGAATGTCCACAGCCAGGTCTTCGATTAGTATGGAGATTTCAGTGACATGTTTTGGTAGAGAGCGGCAGTTAACCAATAATGACCTCAGCTTTACTTTTTCTTGGACCCTGTGTTGTTTTAATGGTAGCCTCAGTTGCCCTAAAGGAACAGTATTTGCAAGAGAGGCATCCAAGCGCAAGGTCCACAGAGTGTCTACAGGGAGATGGAAGTACCCCTTTTAAAGTAAGGAGTGCCAAACGTGAATATGTTAGTGGAAGTGGGGCTGATGTTTCAGGGATCCGGGACCGTGGGCCCGCCTGGGCGCGAACGGGCGCAAACAGGCAGGACTCTGGCACGACTCCGGCGCAGGTCCGGCGCGTCCGCAGTACGCGTCCGCTGCGCGGAGTCATGACCGTTCTTTTTATAGCGCTGCTAGAGCGCGCGATTCGCCTGGCCCACAACCAATATGGCCGCCAAGCTCGAGTCCCAGCCCTCGGTGTCGATGCTCGGCCGAGGGCGGTCCGGGGTAGGGGAGGGGGGGGAGAGCACAGAGCGCTTAGGAGCGCTCAGGGGGTCTCTAATCTCGGGCGCTTTTTATTCAAGCGCTATCGAGCACGCTAGTAAAATGCACAATTTAAAAATGCTTTTTAGTCAAGCACGAGCAACAAACAAAGTAAAACACAGATTCTAAGGTGCCAAGTAAAGTGAAAGAAAGAGACCTCCCGGCTTCCGCCTCAGAAGGGAAAGGATTCTTCTGTTGGTTATCGCTGGAAGAACAGTCCCTAATTCCTTTTTATAGCGCTGCTAGAGCGCGTGATTTGCCTGGCCCACAACCAATATGGCCGCCAAGCTCGAATCCCAGCCCTCGGCGTCGATGCTCGGCCGAGGGCGGTCCGGGGTAGGGGAGGGGGGGAAGAGCACAGAGCGCTTAGGAGCGCTGAGGGGGTCTCTAATCTCGGGCGCTTTTTATTCAAGCGCTATCGAGCACGCTAGTAAAATGCACAATTTAAATGCTTTTTAGTCAAGCACGAGCAACAAACAAAGTAAAACACAGATTCTAAGGTGCCAAGTAAAGTGAAAGAAAGAGACCTCCCGGCTTCCGCCTCAGGAGGGAAAGGATTCTTCTGTTGGTTATCGCTGGAAGAACAGTCCCTAATTCCTTTTTATAGCGCTGCTAGAGCGCGCGATTCGCCTGGCCCACAACCAATATGGCCGCCAAGCTCGAGTCCCAGCCCTCGGTGTCGATGCTCGGCCGAGGGCGGTCCGGGGTAGGGGAGGGGGGGGGAAGAGCACAGAGCGCTTAGGAGCGCTGAGGGGGTCTGTAATCTCGGGCGCTTTTTATTCAAGCGCTATCGAGCACGCTAGTAAAATGCACAATTTAAAAATGCTTTTTAGTCAAGCACGAGCAACAAACAAAGTAAAACACAGATTCTAAGGTGCCAAGTAAAGTGAAAGAAAGAGACCTCCCGGCTTCCGCCTCAGGAGGGAAAGGATTCTTCTGTTGGTCATCCCCCTAGCCACATCCCGACTATAGTGTGCCATCTCCTCCTGCATGGCTATTGAGCGTCTGCACATGAGAGAGGTTGCAGTGGGCAGGCGGTTCACCGCCATGGTGTAATTATCCAGTTTCTTCCTCTCCCTGCGCCTAGACAGGTGGTCCTCCTCCAACTTGCTGCAGAGCTGCCTCACAGCCGACGCCACGTCACTCATGCCCTCAGCCATGGTGGTGTTAATGGCACTGATACCCTTTTCAATGTGATGCATGTGAGCATTCATGTGTGCCATCTCCCGCTGCACTGACCTGATCGCTCTCCCTTGCAGGCGCTGGACCTTCAACATGTTGCCTTCAAGCCCAGCAAACACACTGTCATCTTCGCCCTGGATGTGAGGACTGGCTGCCCTTGCCCTGCTGCGTCTGGAAGATGTGTGGGCATGCTCTGTTGGGGACTGCGATCTTGCCCGGTTGCTGTCCTACTCGGACACCTCCATCTGCTGGAGGGTGGCCACTGCATTCTTCCTGCCTGACGTGGTGGTGGCGTTGATTGTGACGGTGGTGATGGTGATATTGGTGATGGTGGCATTGCTAGGAGCTGTGGTGATGGTGGTGGTGGTGGTGGCATTGATGGTGGTGAAGGTGGTGGTGGGGTTGTGTGCCCTGCAGGCGACTGGTCCTCCTCCTCTTGTCTCCTCTCTGGCCTGGGTGCCTTCCCTCTGATCCCCTCTGCTGCACTGCAAGATGTCTCGCCTGTGAAGACAGAATGTAGATATGCTCACTTATCTGGCAGCATTTGCATTGTAATAAACATTATGCCTGCCAATCACACTGACTGTCCTCTGCTTGCTAATTGCGGTCCCATGCCTTTGGGTTTGCTAGACTGACTGTTCTGAACATGTGTTACTTCTGACTACATCTCCCAAAATGCATTGCAGGTTATGAGTAAATCATGGACTGGAGTGGGAGTTTCTATGCCTCTCTGGGGATTGGGGGTGGGGAGGGGGGTGCACAGCATGCTGTGCATGCATCTTACCTTGTTTGGTGGCAGCTCTGGCAGAGCTGTCTACGTCGCCAACCCCACTCACACTCTCTGGATGGATGGTGGACTCAACCATGAGCTCCAGGGCTGTTGGTGCAGGTGCTCTGCTCCTCCCTCCACCAGTTTTGCTGGCCTGCTTCTGCCTCTCTGCCATCCTCACCTTAGCAGTCTTCCTCAGATCGTTCCATCTTTTTTTAATATCCTCAATGGAGCGCTGGGTGACTCCGATGGCATTGATCTTGTTCTGAATAGCAAGCCAGATCTGTCTTTTTTGTGATTCTGGCACACCTAGGGACTGCTTGCCAAACAACTTGTCATGGTCCTTGATGACATCTTCGATGAGGACCTCCAGCTCCCTCTCAATAAATTTCTGCTTTGTTTTCCTTTCTGCTCCCTCCCCTGGTTTGCCATTTTGCTTGGTTTTCTTTGCAAAAAGAGGCTGTGTTGCTCGTGGCTTCTCTGCTCAGCTCCCTGCCTCACAGTCAGCTCCCGGTTCAGTGCAGCTGCCTGGGTGTGGCCACTTCCTGTTTGGGAGGTAATTGGGATGCACAGGATTGGCTGATTCCATAATTTCCGAATTTTTTAATTACCGAATCAGTATTTACCGATTCGGTATTGGGAGTCGGTATTTACGATTTGGTATTGTGCTTTCGGTATTATTATTTTTTTACCGATCCATTCCGAATCGCTATTTTTTACCGAACAATACCAATTCGTCATTTTACCGAATCTTTACGTACATCGGATATACCGATTCCTTAATACCGAATCGGTAAAATTTGGTATTAAGGAATCGGTATTTCACGATTACCTACATCTGGCCCTAAGTTTACTATACTCGATAGAGGCATACTGACCTCAGTCCTATGTCAAATCTATAGTGTATATTATTCCAATGCGCATAGCCTATCAGGGATATAGGAACTTCACTACATAGCCTGGGAATCAAGGTCATCTTGCCGAGCTGGAGAGCATTACTGCACAAGAGAAAAATACTTATGATGAGGTGGCCTGACTGGAAGGCATGGCCCGCAAAGGATCCTGGGACACCACCTGTGCTATTGATGCATCGTAACTAGGGAGAGAGCCTGGAGACTTCTGCCTTGCTTTGAGAGAGAGAAAGCATCTGAGAAAGAGCTCAGTCTTAGTAGCTTCATGAGGCTTGCCCCAATTGATGTGGGGAGACTTCTTAGGAAGACCTCATACGCTGACACCTTAATTGATCCTGCCTCGCAAATGCCTATTTAGGGATGTCACATTAGTGCTAGTCTAGGGACAGATTAATGCTTTATTCCCACAAACCTCTGATGCAAGGGAACCTGGACGTTTGTTCCCTAATCTTTTGTATCCTAATACTCAAATACTTATTCTGTGCATGTTGCACCACCTTAATTTCATTCGTAAATTTAGCTCTGTATTAGTTCCAATGTCTTTCAACACCCTCATCTTGAGGTGTCTGTATGTCCAGTTATTTTTGGCATTGTAATAAATCAACTAACTCTATTTGGTAGTCGGTGATTCTTAAGAGTCATAGTGAAATGGAATTAAAATGATTGACCAGCTAATGATTTCTCCCCCTCCCCATGCTTTCATGCTGAGAAAAAGTACCATTAACTTGAGGTTGTAAAGTGGATCTAGAACACAGAAACTCATCTCCTTTAAATGGATGACACAATGTGTGCTGCAGCTGTCTTGAATCATTTAATTTACAGGCCTGGGTACATGTAGTGACACTTACTTGGGACTTATAAGTACATTAAATATGCCTATTGGGTGTATGCCAGTTTTTCTATGTATAATGGCGAGAGCACAAACACATTACCACCTTGTATGTCATTTGGGGGGTAGACAGGGGTCGCAGCTCCTACCTCTAGCTTGCTCTCTGCTACTACTTGCACTTCCTTTGCGACCCTGGCCTCAGAAGGGGTAAAATGTTTGCCTCCTCTGAGGCTAGTGGTCACAAAGAAAGTGCCAGGAGCAGCAGGGAGCCAGCTAAAGGTCTCAGCGATGACCCCCGACTACCCCCAAATGATGCCCATGATTACCACTTGTTAGCAGGGAAAAAGTGCATAGAGTCCTAAAAGCCAACATATATGGGTTCAGCAAAGAACACAGAAGGAAGAAAAAATCTTGGGTGACCCTGGAGAGAGGGCCAATTCCAACAAAGGCCTTTAGAGTACTGCTGCTGCAGCATGGATGTCACAGAGTGGAGGCCCATAAAGGAGGGTGTTGGCTCATTGACTGTTTCAAGAGCAGAGGTTGGTTCTGGTTGCTATGAGGCTGTTGGGTGCATTTGGGATCGTGTTCCATTGTGTATATTGTTAACGTACAATGTAAGTTGATTAATAGAAAATATTGATATTGTGTTTCAAAGATTGTCTTAGAACTATATCCAAGTTAGAAGTTGCCTATTAGACATCTCAAAAATGCATGAAATTTTATATGATATGAAGGACCCGTTTTATGCCTACTACTTTCAGAAATAAGCATACGTTGAACACACACGGTTTTTAATAACAGTGTATACCTGATAGATGAAATGTATGTGTTCACATGAAGATATGGTGAAACCTAACTTTGAAACGCCAACATTGTAAGTGCACCATGCACTATCTGCGTCTATGACTGTATGAGGACTACTAAGTGAAAACACCTTCTACAGCACACTGCACCCAGATGGTATTATTGCTTTTGCTCAACATCACTGAACAAGATGATCATCTCATCTATTTTACAGAGCTAGCTCTAATTTATGCCTGAACTGTAAGTAAGTAAATTGTTATTGTTTGGTTAATTAAAATAATTACAATATACATTATTTAAAGTAATAAGACTAGCATTCGATAAAAAAATAAAAATTAAAGACACTCTGATACATTGTATACAAATAATAGTGATCCAGTCCTGAAAATAAAGTGTCTGAACTGTTCTGGTCACTATTGTAGATAAACATAAAGAAATAAAAACAAACGATTAAAATAAATTAATAAGGTCATGGTCTTCTAGCCTGTCCTGTACCGTCAGCGATTCAGAGTGGTAGTGGGTGACTGTGCATGTGACGTCCAAATGACTGGGCCTCTGGAATGATGTGAGTCTATGGCTGTAGCGTTTCCTGCATTATTATGGATTTGAGGCATTTGCCACGTAATCCATCATCTGCTGCATAATCCGCATATTTTTTCCCATAACCAGAATGGCGCATTCTTGTCCTGTTCCCCTGTGCCAGCGCACAAGGGGCTGCGGTACGCCAACGCATTAACCTTTTCACCATGGTGCAAGGGTGCCTGCGTTGCGGGGATGAATATTTTTGTGCAGGAAGGGAAACATTTCTACACAAAAAAAATCACAAGAGGCCTTTTCCCTCTTTCTATGTGTGCTCAGGAATGCAGCACACAGGAAAAACGAGGAGAAATAAAGATGTTTCTACTTGTGCCGCCCTTACGCCTCCCCTGCGGAGGCGTACGTTGTTGGCGCTGCCTCAGACTTACGATTTCTGGTAAATCTGGGGCAGTGACAAAAAGCCATGGTTGTTGCTTAGAACGCCCCCAGCAACACCCATGGAATTCCCCTTTCACACAGTATTCTTCATGAAAGTGGCATGTAGCATTTTTATAAATATGCCAATGGCACATTGCGCCACTGGAACATCAAAGAAGTGAAATTTCGGCGGCGCAACTGTGCCCTAGGTTTTTTGCACAGACAAATGAAACGTTACTAAAACATGATGAAATGTGTTCCTATGCAGTGAATGTGCCTTTGCACAGGTTGCCTGGCCATCTTTCAGTTGTTTATGGCTGGATTTGGGTGTTAAACTGGTATTAACAGGATTAAATATGTACGTTGTTTTCATGCGCTAATGTGGGCCTTGATAATATGGGGGGGTGGATTCAGCTTGATGATCCACACCCCCATGTTATCAATGCCTAACGCCTGGTCAGAGCAGGCGTTGGGAGACCTGCGATAAATTAGTTTATCGCAGGTCTTTTCCTCCCATCGCCTTCCTTGGTAATAGGGTGTTCCCACCTCCACCCACATTTATCATGTGGTTGGATGTGGGAACGACCACTTTGCATGTCATTAGCCATGTTTATCGCCGACATACAAAGTGGGCTTGGGGCAGGCTTTAAAATGCCCTTGTGAATAGGGCTCTGGCAGTATCGCCGCTTTCTCGGCACAATTCGCTGAGAAAGCGGCGATACTTGCCCTTGGTAATATGCCCCCGGGTTCTGGTAATCGGTGCTACAGCCTACATTATGGTCAATTCTTTCACAATCAAATGAATCACACATTTAAAGATGGTTTCTTTATAGAAGGGGAGGCATTGCCCTCTAAAACTCAAAGAGATGGGATATCAAGAAAGGCTGGATTTCTCCACGAAAGGCTTCATTTAAACCAAACAAACATTGACAAAGCAATAGATCTCACCATTTATTGGTAAAATGGTGAGCTATGGATGTGCATGCATCACCATGCATGTCCACATATGTGTCATTGCACAGCAGTTGTTTTGTTTCTTTTATTTTTGAATCAGTAAATAAAAAAAATAAAAAAAAGTGTGCGAGAAAGCCATCTAAGAAATACAACATTTTTATTTTTCAAGAGTGTGAAGACCTGGAACTGGAGTGTCAGTGGAGCACCAGAGGAGCATGTGGGGAAAACACAATGTGTGTGTGTGGGGCGAGGAGTGAGCGCATGAGAGCAACAGAGGAGCTTGGAGAAGAGGTGGACATTTTATGACGACAGAGGGGTGGGGCACGGGAGTTCGTGTGGAGAAGCAATGGAGGAGTTTGGGGTGAAGTTGGGACAATTGTAAAACGAAAATGAAACAAGGTAAAAAAGAACTGAAAAATAAAACTGGACAGAGAGCCATAGGGGGAGCAATGGAACTGCTGGTCAAGGGGAGAAGAGTGCAACACTGAGAGATTGGGTGGGTATTTGAGGGGGAAGCAGCACAAGAAGAGGACACCAAGAAAATACATACACTCAGATGGAGTGCCAAAAACGACAGTAAATAAGCTATGCTCCTGAGAAGAGCAAACACACAGTAGCCATTGAATAAGAAGCAAGAAACTGAGGGGCATATTATCAAGGAGGTTTATCTCCGCTTTTTTGGCTCTAAAAGCCAAGAAAGCGGAGATAAAATTATCTCCCTATTACCTAGCTGTCGCTAACACCAGTTAGCGACAGCTAGTAGGAGATAGCGACCATCTTGGGCCCTGCTTTGCATGTCAGTGAAATGTATCACTAATGACATGCAAAGTGGGCGTGCCAAGATGTTAGCGACTGGAAACTAACATCGCTCTCTCCTATTACCAAAAGCGCGAATATCTCCAAAAGCTAACACCTGCCCCTGAGCAGTTCTTAGCCATGTTATCCAATGGTAGGTGGATAACATGGCTAAGAGCATTAGCTCGGTAATGCATGAATATCGCGGACTTTTCAGCAATATTCATGCATTTCGGCCGATTTTTATCGCTTAGGAGATAAACCTTGATAATATCAAGGCTCCTAAGCGATAAAAATCGCCGCAGCTCGGCGATAAAAATATCGCCGCTAAACCAACATAGCGCTAATTATCGCTAGTTGTTGGTAATATGCCCCACAGTTTGTCAAAAAAGCTATACAATGGTAAGCAATCAGCAGCCAAAACCCTAATGTAAGTATTTGTATTTTACACAATAAGCATTTCACCAACAAATAGCTGAAAGCTGTCTGTAGGCGAGACCTCAAAATTATCAAACAACCATTTGTGTCCCCACATTCAACACCCTGAGCAATCAAATCAGCAAATATACAAGCAAACACTGATGTGCTATCATCTTATTATGGAATGCTTGTCAAAGCTAGGTCTGACATGTTGAGTGACGATGTGGTACATGTCTGCCCTCCATCAATACCTCATCCAATCCTCAGCAGATGTTGTGGATTTTAGGAAATTAAGCATTTGGCAATTGTGTCACCTCAGGAACCTATATCAATACTAACATTATCACCCATAACAATGTAGTTGTGACCCTTAGGAAACACACGCAGTCCAATAACGAGTGAGTTATTTCTGTCATCTGGTTTTCCTACAAATTAATCTATGTTGAAAGAACATCACAAAAGGTGAAAGTTGTCAACAGCCAACACAGCAGCAACACACTCTGCAAGGTGGCAAATTCTCCACTTGCGGCATGTTACTCAGAGAGGTACCAAACCTCAGAAAGATATCCATTTGAAAGTCATACATTCTTTTGCTATACCCAACAGAGGTGGGGATTTGACAGCAATTTTAAATACCCATGAATGGAAATGGAAAAAACTGCATGACTCTATACAAAGTGCATTCAACATCTTGCCTACATTCCAGTTAGCAGTACTGTAACAGCATAAATAAGTGAAGCCCTTTTGTATATATTACAAAAACACAACCCACCTCTTGAAAACAATCATTTCAATATGTTCTGTAAACAATGTATGGTTTTAGAAGAAATAGAAGACATTTCTACTCTCTGTGGCATCTTTATGGACAAGTAAATGAACGACTGACAAAATTATTACATTAGCCTGCTGTTTATTGTGTTGAAAAGGGCTATCTCCTTCTGGCCAATATAAGTCTTACTTTTCTTCTCTTTAGATAACTTTTAATATTTTCTGAACCACAATTGCCCATTGTCTCCATTGAGTGGTCAAAAAGTGTTTTCTCATGCAGATCTACTCAGCGTAACTTCATCCAGGCCTGTCCCTGATTGGTGTACTGACTTGTGAAGCCAACATTTTATATCCCACTTCCGCGTAGCAACGACCTTTTATTCTGAACACCGCACATGCAAAGGCTCTTCTCTTGCTGTACCACTGGTTCTGGTAAGTCTGTGCACTATTGTGGCTTACATTATTCTAATTATTGAAGAACTTCATGACGGTAATTTTACATTGTTACACATTTATCTACCTCTAAGTTTCAGTCTCTGGACGTACTCCTGTTAATTACTTATCATAAGTCTTGTCAACTTTCTTTACACTAACTATACTAAATGTATTTACCACTGACCTTCATTGTGGTTCTTTTGTATTCGAGCCTGTACCCTTGTTTATACCATTGTTATACAGGTTGACCATTGCACGTGCACTTTTAATGATCTGAGTTGTATCTCCATACTACAAATGTTTTCTCTTCTGTGCATATTGACTTTGCCACATATGGTAAAAAAAATGTCATTAACAGTGAGTTTGTTCCAAACATTTTTCTTTGATAATTAAAATTATGAATCTGGCACATTTTTTGAATTGTAGCTCTTTATTAAATTGTTCTAGAGCCTCAGTAGTGTTTATCTCAGCTAACTCTGATAATCATGGTGGTCAGTGTGTCTTCTGGCTGCTAGGTCTTCAGGACATTTAGTGGTGTTATGAAAACTTAAAGTTCACCTGCACATGAAACTTTTCTGTTGCTGTGGAGAAATATATATTAACATATCTGTCCTCATCTCTGTTTTTTACATGCACAATATATAATTATTGGCGCCCTTGTGGTTCCGTGAATTCTGAACCCGATTTATAAATGGCATGGCTTCGTTATGAATTTGATATTAGCGAACCGTAACTAGTTAGTGCGGCAAGTATGAGTGTTTTCGTCATGTTAGACCGATGGATTCACTACGTATTTAGGAATTTCGTTCTTGAACCCTTGGGTTCCATTTTGTGTGTGGCAGCCATTTTGTGGTTGCCCTCACATAGGCCAATGATTGTGGATGAACTAGTCCTTTTAAGTACACGTATACCTTAGCTCCAGTTCGTGCTGACTTCTGTTTGACCTGAGGGAACTGACCCTGTTGCCTGAAGCTGACCTTGTTGAACCAGTTCCTGCCCTTTAGCTGATCTAGATTAAGGATCAGAGCACAGGACGTCGTAAATTTTACTGCACACAAACATGCCTTATCTTACTTCTATCTGTTTTCTGTTCCTACTTTTATGGTCTATTTATGATATGGGTTGTGGTCCTTTTATTATGGGTTTGTCCGGCTTGTCTAAAGAAGAATGTTGGGTTTGTTCAGTGATTGATCATGGGCCGGACAACTGTAAAATGGGTTTGTCGTTATGCAATACTTATTGCTGTGGAAACATGTGATTGGTTGAACTGTAAACTAGGAATGTTTGCCTGAAGCACAATGTTTGGCATAAAAAGGGATGACTTACTTTGTAAAATTGAGCAGTCTCCTGAGAACTCATACCGTGATGACTTCTAGGACTTCTGTTACTGGCTGCAGCCAATAAATTTGATCTCTGTTGCCACCTAGAAGCATTCCGTGTCTCTGTTTGCCAGGACAGGGGAATCCGAAGACATCGGGCGTGTCCCTGACGCCGCGGTTCTGATTGACCCGGTTCTTCAGTTGGCGCCCAACGTGGGGCGACTTCAGTGGTACCGGTCCAAGCCCGAGGATCGTGAGGAGCTTCGTGAGGAAATTCTGGAGGAAGGCCGCCACTTCATCGACCCCTGTATGTCGACGTGGACCGAAGGTGTTTGCTGCGAGGCTTCCCGCTTTCCTACGGCTATGAAGGACTGCTGCCCTGACTGTCGTCCTGTCTTGGACCCTCGATAGATAATTTGTAGAGCGAGACGATAGACGGTCTTCTGGTGGCGTGACAGATATTTTGGTTAAGTATACGTGGGTCGCTCCCACGAATTTGTTTGGTTCTTGGTTTTTGGTTCTTGGTTTGGTTCTTGGTTCTTGGTTCTTGGTTGATTCGGCTGCTGCAGCAATCGAAGCCGAGGGGCTCGTATATTTGCGAGAGTATCGATAGTCGATAACCCCTTGAAGTTGGAAGCTAGATTAGTGAGCTATAAGATGCCTGGTCTTAGCAAACTTAGAAAATGGTTTAGTTGTGGTTGCAACAAGGATTCCCGACTAGAGGACTCGTGTCCGATACCTCCGGTTGGAACTCCGACTTATGAGCTCTATTCAAAACACGGAGTGGGTCTTATTACTTATAATGAAGTATGGATCCGCTACACTAAAAAGGATGGTGTTTTACGATGGCCCCAACATGGTAGTTTTGATACTGAGATTTTAGATAATCAAGAAACAAAATTGTTTAGGAAGAAAGCCCGGCCGGCAATGTTTGACTCTTTCCGCCTTTGGCGTAAAGAAGCCAAACAGAGAGAAATTAAACAAGCTAAAAGAGATAAAAGAGAAAAGAATGTGTCAATAATGCAAGCTGCTAGGCAGTTTAAAGAAAACGAAGAAGATAAAACAATTGAGGTATCAGATAGGCAGCGTTGTATGGCCATAGATAAATGTTATCCGGCCTTGCCGTCTCCTCCTCCAAAAGTGATTGAAGATCTTGAGAAAGATCCTTGGATTTCTCATTTGCTGAGATTGCCACCTCCTTATGTACAGGGTGCTACTGCGCCTCCATTACCACCGGTTGTTCCACCCTTTGTTGTTCAACCTCCTGTTGTTGTTCAGCCACCCGGTGCTCCACAGATGGTTTTGCCTCCTCCTGCGCAACCCGCTCTAGGGTCGCCACCTTTGCTACCAGCCTTGCCTCAAACTCCTTTGCCTTCCGCTTCTGCATCTGAGACTCCTACTGTTCTTGTTCCTACACCTTCTTTGCCTCAAAACACTTATTCTCCTGTTCTTATGTCTGCTTCTTCTCCTTCTGTTCGAAAACGAATGACAGAGACTGTTTCTACTCTGTTGTCTCCATTGTTTGGGTCACTGAATATGACCCCTGTTTCGGAACGTAAGCAGAGTCGTAGTCTGCTTCCTGGTTCCGAGGAAAGAGCTGTGTTGGATTTGTTGGCTTGTAGATGTATTAATAAATGCTTCAAGGTATGATTTGCCAGCAGTTATGGATGTTTTCTTTCAGTGGGAACCACCTAAGCAAAGGTATGTTTTTAATGTGATGTGTATGTTTCTGCGTCAGGAATGGGAAGATAATGATTTGGGTTTGATCCCGCAGGAACTACTTGATGTTCAGTCGGATTTTGCTAAAGGGATGATAGTGGAATCTGATATTACAGACGCCGTAGAGACGATACTGGCTTTTAGGTCTAGACTTCCGCCTCAGACATTGTACAAGCCTGATTCCTCTGTTAGGAGGAAAGCGAGACAGTATCCAATGAGAGAAGTTCCTCCTGTATGGAAGGAAGCAGTTCAGGCTAATGAAAATCTGGGTATTGTTGCCGCTCCGGCACATATTTAGCGAATATGGGTACATGTTCCTTGGAAGAGATCAGAGGTCTTGGCTCTTAAGCAGACCTTACCTGCCCTCGTAAGAATCCTGCTGGTTATTACAAGGAGTTGTCTCAGACAGTAGAAGCATGTATCATGAATCTAGCTGATATAGATATGTTGATGGGTAATGTAGTTCCGCAACCTTTGTGGGCAAAGATTCGTCATGAGAATCATGTAGCAGAATTAGGAGATACTTGGGCGAATATTATTGCTGCAGATGGCAGACAAGAGGGAGGTGCTAAACCGAAACCTTTAGTTTCAGAATTGCCAGGTAGAATTATTACTTTGATGAAAACGATGATGCCCGCGCTACGAGTGAATTGGGATAAGTTAGCAGCATGTAAGCAGAAGAAAGACGAGAGTGTGTCTGACTTCTTCACTAGGTTTGAAAAGACGTTTATTGATCACAGTGGTCAGGATATGAGTACGGAAGGTGGTCAAAGGTTGTTCGTGGACAAGTTTGTCTTTAATTTGCTTCCCGAACTTTCCAATAAGTTGAAAGATTCTGAGAGTTCATGGGCCGTTTCTTCGTTGGACCAGATATTCGCTACTGCCCAATATTACGAGAATAGGGATAAAGATGAGAAGGATAAAGCGGAGAAGAAAACGAAAGATTTAAAGACGAAAGTTCTTTTGCAGCAAGCTTATCTGCCTCGTCTGAATCAGCCTCAGTTTCAGCAACCTCCGCAATTTCAGAGATTGTTACAGAAACCTGAGCCATATGTTCAGCGATTCTTTCCTGGCCCTAATCAGTATGCTTATTGTAGAAAAGAAGGTCATTTCAAGAATAGTTGCCCGACTTTGTCGAATGGTGCACCTGGTCAGAGAGGTTGTGGTGGTTTTCAGCAAGCGCCTAGAGGAAGAGGTTGTGGTGTGATCCCTCAGAATAAGCATTCCTCTTCCCTACAGAATTCTGCGAATTATTTTGACAGACAGAATGCTCCGAGTGGACAGTCTGCCCAGTATTATGTTGAGGATTACTGTATCGAAGGTGAGAGTGTTGGCTATAATGATAGTTAGGACAGCCATGGGCAAAGAGAGGGGGTAGTGTAAGTTCCAGTAGATCAGAGTGGACCTTATGTTGAAGTGATTACATCAGGTGTAGCAGAGCCTTTTCTTTTGGATACTGGTGCGACAAAGAGTTCTATTATGCATTCTAAACTCCCTGGTGCACCTTTGTCTGGCTTAACTAATGTTTCTGTAGGATTTTCGGGTGCCCCAGTTCGTAACCCAGTTTCTAGTCCTTTGTCCTTTTCTATTGGCCCCTGTGAATTGGAAGCTCCACTTATTCTAACGACTGGTTGTAATGAGAATCTGTTGGGATTGGACTTGCTGAAAAGATTGTATGCAACATTGCATTGTTCTCCTTCGGGAGTACAGCTCACTCTTGGTAAGAAAGTGATTTCTCCAATGTATTTTTCTAAAGATTGTTTGCCAATGGAATTGCGTTCGCTTCCTGATACGCTTTGGGCTACGGGTCCAAATGATGTTGGTCTTTTGCAGATTCCACCGTATGTTTTTACCCTTAAAACGAATGCTAGGCTACCTCGTATTCCCCAGTATAAAATATCGAGCGATGGTGAGAGAGTTCTTTTGGCGATTGTCTATGATCTGGTTGAGAAGGGTGTAGTTGAAGAAACGAGGGGAAATGTGTGTAACAGTCCTGTTTTGCCTGTTCTTAAGCGTACTGATGCTTCTAAGCCACCTGTGTATCGGTTTGTGATCGATCTTCGAGAAGTGAATAAGATTGTCGTGCCACAGTTTCCTGTTGTCCCTGATATCACTGCTTTGTTGATGTTGATTCCTGCTTCGGCAGCCTGGTTTTCTGTCATCGACCTGAAGAATGCTTTCTTTAGCATTCCGATCACTGAGGAGAGTAGGGATATTTTCGGCTTCTCTTTAGGAGGACGAAGCTTCCGGTTTAAGGGCGCTCCCCAAGGTTATTGTGAAAGTCCTTCAATCTATAGTCAAGCGTTGAAAACTCAGCTTGATGGTTTTGTATTGCCTACTGGTGCTACTCTTATTCAGTATGTTGATGATATGTTGATTGCTGCTGATGATGACAAGATTTGTAAAGAGGCTACTCTTTCGTTGTTGCGGTATTTGTCTGACCTTCACCCGAAAGTGTCACCTTCAAAGTTGCAATATTGCCGCCAAGAAGTAACCTACTTAGGTCATCTCTTGTCGAAGGAGGGAAGGCGATTGACCCCAGAAAGAATTCAAGCGATTGCACAAATGAGTGTGCCATCCACACAGAGAGAAGTTTGTGCCTGCTTGGGTATTACGTCGTATTGTAGGCAATGGATCCCCAATTTTTCTCTTCTGGCGAAACCGCTGTTAGCATTGACAACGAATGATACTCCGTATCCTCTTCCCTGGTCTGATGAATGCTAGAAAAGTTTTTCTGAATTACTGGATGCATTGTGTTCGGCTCCTGTGTTGGGTACTCCAGACTATAGCAAGCCCTTTACGTTGTACGTGCAGGAGAGAGAAGGATGTGCGTTGTCAGTGTTGACACAATCTTTTGGGGACAAGCAGCGTCCATGCGCGTATTTCTCAGTGACGTTAGACTCATTGCTAAAGCATTGCCGAGTTGTTTGAGAGCTACAGCCGCAGCTGCCGTTTCTATCCGACAGTCTGCTGGTCTGGTATTGGATAATACGTTGATTGTGATGGTTCCGCATGCAGTGGATACCTTATTAAACAGGACTAAGACACAGCACCTTATTAGTGCACGTCTTTCAGGTTACGAGTTGACAATGTTGGCTAGCCATGTTCATATTAAGAGATGTAACGTGTTGAATCCAGCTACGTTGTTGCCGATCTCTACAGAGACGGATGCTCAAGAACAGCATGATTATTTTCTTCGTACAGAGGAAGAAACAAAAGCTAGAGTGGATCTTAGGGACACTCCTTTTGATAATGTTGATGGTACGCTGTGGGTTGATGGTTCGTGTTTTAAGCTTCCGAATGGTGAAACGACTGCAGCGTATGCTATCACAACTTTAAATACAGTTGTTGAGACAGCACGCATACCACAGAATTCTGCGCAAGCAGCAGAGCTGATTGCATTGACTAGAGCGTGTGTGTTGTCGGAAGGAAAGCGAGTGAATGTATATACCGATAGTCAGTATGCGTTTGGTGTTGCTCACAGTTTTGGGCATTTGTGGAGAGAGCGTGGGTTCCTTACTTCCCATGGAACAAAGATTCTGCATGGGCAGTTAGTAAATGAACTTTTAGAATCTCTCACTCTCCCAAAGCAGATTGCAATTGTGAAATGTAGTGCGCATAAGAAAGTTGTGGACGATGTTGGTTGAGGGAATGCGTTTGCGGATGAAGTTGCAAAGGAAACAGCTAAGGATGTGATGAGCCGTATGTATGTTGCAGGCTCATCTAATTGGGTTATGGCTGGTGAAATGTGCGAAGACACGATAGAAAGTGTGAAGATGATTCAGGCTGAAGCTACAGAAAAGGAAATGAATGTTTGGAGAGAGAGCACGGGTATGTTGGATTCTACAGGTTGTTGGATTGAGTTGTCGGAACACCAGCGATGGTTGTTGCCAGATGTGTATGTGCTCCCAGTGGTTACAATGGCTCATGGAATGGCTCATATAAGCTCAAAAGGGATATGCAAGTTGTTGGCTCCAGTTTGGCAGAATGCTGGAATCCCGAAATGTGCAGAGAAAGTGGTGAAACATTGTATTATTTGTCTGCAATATAATCCTGGTAAGGGAATTCCAACTCCAGCTGGTCATTTTGCTCCTCCGACGTATCCGTTTGAGGTGATACAGTTAGATTATATTCACATGGAGTTATGCAACAACCTAAAATACGTTCTTGTGGTTGTTTGCGCCTTTTCTAGATGGATCGAGGACTACCCCCTAAAAGATAATACTGCCTTGTCTACAGCTAAGGTTTTGTTGAGAGAGTATTTCCCTAGGTATGGATTGCAGAGAATTGTATGGTCGGACAATGGGAGTGAATTTGTGGGTCAGATCATGAAGAAAGTATGCTCTGGATTAGGAATTACCAAAAGTTCCACGCAGCGAATCACCCCCAGTCTGCTGGACTTGTTGAATGTTATAATAGTACGCTTAAGCTAAAATTGGCTAAGATACAAGCGAGCACTGGTCTTACATGGCCAGATGCCTTGCCGTTGGCTCTTTTGTCAACAAGGACGACTGTGCATTCTAGAATGGGACTTAGTCCGTATGAGGTTGTGTTTGGTCGTCCAGCGAATGTTTGGAGTGTGCCTCGTCCGAAAGAATACAGCAGTATTGAATACCCTATGTTGGTGGATTACTTACATGACTTGACTGCTAAATTACGTGTTCTCCACCAACAGGTCTATGACACTCTGCTCACTCACAGAACTATGCTTGGTATCATGGATCCTTAGTAGGCAGGGACTTAGACATCCTACCACCTGAGTACCCATGAGCACGGGACTGACTAGCTATAGTGTCTCACTTGCCCTCCTACTCACTGACAGAGGAACAAGCGATTAGACACCCCAGAATACAACACTCCTGACCCTCTCAGGAATCCCTGTTACAGGATACACCCTTTAGCACTAACAGTCGTACTAGTTCAAAATAAGTTCTGATAGAGACACTAGGAAAGTATAAAATGTATATTTTAACACAAATGCGGTAGCATAACAAGTAGTTTGTAAATCATAAATGGAGCTGTCATTATAGACAACAGTGTAGCCTAACCTTCCACCCATTCTATAGAAGCAAAATGAGTATATATCAGAAGATCTTCAGGTGTTTGCAGCAGACCCCGTACCTCAGTATACACAGAAGAAAGATCTACATCTCAGGCGCTGTCACAATCTTTTCCCTGGAATAGTCTCTCTCTCCAAGTGTGTGTTACCTATCTGTGCATACCTATATGACAAAAGAACATGTTCCCAAACAACAGCTGCATTTGCGTGATTTGTATAGGTGCTAGGGCCTGACCAGAAAAGAATAACAAAGAGCATTGTACTTTGACCTTGTCTACATGTTCAGACTAAATCCCAGGAAAGAACAAAATGCAAAAACAACAGCGTGTTCTGTGTAAAACTACAGTGGGACACAAAGCAAAATATGTCTGAAGAGTAACGTGCGCAAAGCAGAGGACAATCTGCAATGTGCTCATGCTAACATAGGGAAAACGACAATGGGCCTGCATGGGACATATGACAACATACGAGTAAAACCAAATGTAAAAACACCTAATGTGAAGTTTTCTGTTACCACTGCGTTATGGCAACTAAACTTGTATTACCTGAAATTAAATCAGATATATTAACAATCCATGTCAATGTCCTCAGTGAAATGTGTGTTTTAAATGGACTATTTTTAGGTGTGCATGGCCTTCCAGGCACTTTTCTTTCCAGGCTAGGTGCCTGCTTTTAGGACTGATGGGGAACTGCAATCAAGTGCTGAGATTCCACATTGCCCAATTATATCTACAACCCCTGCCAGGGCTAGCATTGTATCTGCTTGCCCCCCTGACTTAAAGCAGCACCCCTACACAGGAAACAACTGGAACTGCAATGCAGCTGTATACACATATTCATAAAAGGTATTGTTTGTATATATCCTGAATGGGTGATTGGAGTGAAAAGCCCACTCTACGCAAGGCCAAAACCAAAAATAGATATAGAAGAAGGAAGCAGGCAGTTTTACATATCTCAGCACCAGAGTGCTAAATAGCTGGCACTTTAGGCCAGACCTGGCTGAAAAGCCTCTGCAGTTCAAAGTGCATGTAACTCCAGTCCAACTGATACCTGTCAAAGGTCAGTTTCTTTCGAACAGGAGGGTGAGGATAGGAGGGGAGTGAAGGAAGGGCACATGCTCGGACGTGTAGTATTCAAGGCAATCCTTAGGCATTGGCGAGATAGGCCAATATTCTGAGGGCACAGCAGGGAGCTGCCTGACTTAATGTTATGCTAACAGCAGCTTGTCCACCCCATTTGGTCTCAATTGGTTCCCGTTAAAGACTTTGTAATCAGCCCTTAATATACCTCAGCGTAATTGTTAGCACCTCATTATTTCCCTGCCCTCCTCCTCCCTCCAGGGGTTCCCATTAAAGTCTTTGTAATCAGCCCTTAATGTACCTCAGCCTAATTGTTACCACCCATTAACCCTCTGCCCTCCTCCCAATTCTGTCACACCTCCTGCTGTCCACCGCAACGCCCTCCGCACCCACAACAAACACCACATTTTCTTTCCTCCCAGTTCGCTGTACCAGTCAAACCAATTTAGGCCCGGCCCGGGTAGTATTCTAGCAATGGTCTTTGCACTGGTTCTGTGCAATGTGGAATCTGGCATGATGAGGAGGCTGTACAAACCTGGTCAATGAGAATTCTCAGTGTTAACAGATGTGTATCATTAATCACAGTAATGTTGATGTGTGCATTACACTTATACTTTCACACTAGGGGGAGAAAATCCATCTCTCTTGTGTGGTTCCCATTTTTTTTGCTTATTTGAACATCTAGACTTTTATTTCTTGCCTTATGATTTGACTCTTTTTTATGCGAAGCCTGCTGAACAAGCCACAGAGCTGTGTGTGGAACTCTTCTGACTTTCAATGCAGTTGTTGTTACATGGTGCTGGCATGTCACATTTTAACAGGCCAGGCAAGTGGCACTGGAGGGTATTAAATATTCATATGTCAACCACTGTAAGCTGCACTTTAAAAATCATGTTGGCTACAACCGTTTAATTATAATATTGAAAATTAACTACTTCTCCACCCAAATGTGACAAGGTAAGCAGTGTAATTACAAACGCTCTTCTCATTACACATTTTGTTATGTTATTTCATGGAATAATTATTTCTTTGTTGGTGAAATTGTCTTAACTACCTGTGCAATATCTCGTATTTTACACTTTACATACCTTACTGATTGGTTTAGGGTGGATATAAGTAAGCTCTTGTAGCTATTTGAGAAGCTAAACCTAACTAAAGAATACAATCATTCAAGTGACACACCTTGCTACTCCCAGCTAAACTCATCAAGGTTAACGATCTGTCAGGAGTGCCCAGGAACTCCTTTTTTTCAAGTTGTGAAGTGAACTTCCGTCAAGATGCCAGCTCTGATCTAGGGAGCTATCACTACGCTATGTTGGATTTGCTCTATGCGAAAGCCAAAGGGAGTTTTCAGGTACAAATCTTTCTTTTTAGGAAAAAACGTTATTGTTTCATACTTAAAGGTGGTGTAGCCTAGAGACAAGATTTTTTATGAATCAGTAGTACCCCAGGCTTGATCCATCAAATTACTCTTCAAGAGTCACTGCTCCTCATAACCATCTTAAATTATTAAAGAAGAAGGAAATAAGAATGTAGAAGCGAAGAACACTTCATTAGTGTTGCCCTGACAATCTCCCATCTTTTTTCTTTAGACAGAGGAGTCTTCAGCCTGCTGGAATCCATTTCAGATGTATACAGCCCGCAAGATGTCTCTTATGATTTTGGAGGTGATGAACTCGGAGGTCCTGCCTGTCCAGTTGTGCTCTTTACCTTTCACCTAAGGGTGTTAGGTGTAAAAAAAAGTTGAAAGCAGCTTTGTAAGTATTTCTAAATTTGAACTAGTTTGATGTGAAAAGGTATATCTTGCAACAGGTTTGAATCAACACCTCACATCAGCTTGCTCTGCTCCTCATGAGCTTTCCATCACTTCCTTAACCACTGTGTGTTGAAGACAACTACTGATTTGGAAGGAGTTTCTTCAGCAACTCAAGCCTGCTACATGTTGCTTTTTATCCAATTACCGTTTTCCTCTGTTGGAAAGTGGGTTATTGGTAGGGGCAAATGTAGGTGTGCCACTGGCAATACGGCCACTAACACATGGTAGGACTCAGCATAGGTTTTAGAAAATAATTCCTATGCTCAACCCTTGGTAACGTGGCTGCGAGCAGACAGGCTTAACTTTAAAGATAGGTATGTAAAGCATTTAAAAACACCATTCCAGTAAATAATCAAGACATAACACATACTTAAAATCCAACACCAATTTATAAGAATAGGAAATATTTGTATCCTTAAAATTACACCAAAACAACAAACATCCAATGTAGGGAACCGAAGATATGAATTTTCAAAGATTTAATAAAATATAGCACTTTGAAGATTATAGCACCATATTGTGATACCTGCTCGCGATAGACTGGGCCAAAGTCAAAGTTTCAGGCCGGGCGAGATGGAGCCCTGAGCGGCTACAGCTCGCAACAGGTCTCAATTTCTACCTTCACACTTAGAAACTTTTCTGGAGCTTTTCTTCCTGAGGCCCCTCGAAGCTCCAAGCCAGTCTGGATTCGGTGAGGGTTTGCCGGCATGCCTTTCGCTGAGCTCTCGGTCAACTTCCCTGGAGCGGACGTAAAAAAAATTTCTTTAGCGCTTCAGCGGGGCAAACCAGCAATCCAGGCCGACACACGGTTGTTCCTGGTCACCTTTTCTAGGAGCGGACTTAGAAACTTTTCTGGAGCTTTTTCTCGCGGGGTCTCTTGATGCCCTTCATGTGGCCGGATCCGGTGAGGGTTCGCTGGCTTCAGATTTCTTCTAGACCCTGTCAATCTCTGGAAGTTGGAGCGATGGAGCTTTTAGCGGGATGAACCTGGTTTACTTGGCCGGCGCGCGGTTGAAGGCAGGTGGCCTGGCTGGCCAGGTTGAGCCGGTCCCTCTATGGAGCTTTTTTTTCAAAGGTTGCTCCAAAGTTCTCCAAACTTTGTGAACTTCTTCCTGAAGTTCCTCAAGTGGTCCAAAAGTGTCTCAAACTCACTCCACGGGTCTGGAAGCTCCAAGATGGTCCTTGAAAGTTGAGGACTCCAGTTCCCACAATCCACTGGTGCAAAACCCTTACAAATCCACTGGTGGTTCTCCAAGGTGAGGATTTAGTTGGTAATGTTCCAGATGAGCTCTTTTAGCCGGTAGCTTTCAGGGAGTCCACTCTTTAGTTCTTTTTCAGCAAGATAAGCCACAGGGCTGTAGTTTCAGATGGTGCAGTCTTCCGAGGTCATGCCTTGTAAATCTTTGCACAGCAATCTTCTCAGCTTGGCAATGTCCTGCTTCAGTAAGTTTCAAGCAGCAGTTCTGGAGGGCTCTGCCCCTCTCAGATACTTATTGCAAGTTCTCTGGGTCAAGTAGGAGGTCACTTCTGACCAATGGGAGCAGGCTAACTCCTCCAAGATATGACCACATCCTGTAGAGTGTGGCATTAATTTGTCCCAGAGTGCATCAAATCTTCCAAATCCATAATGGCTGATTTTCCAGCAATGAGATACGAGCTGGCTAAACACACCCCTATGATGGCTAATTTACTTAGACTCTTCCCCCTGCATCTGCTCATACCTTCCTTAATCCTACCATCTGCCAAGGTGGGAAGTTCACAGTTGTAAATTACACTGTTGTCTGCTCTCCTCTTTGAAGAACATAGTTCTTCTCCCCCTGGCCTGGCATTCCTATGGAACAGCACTCTGCTCTGCCAGCAGAGCTGGCTGACCCCAGGGGCTCTTTATCACCTCTTCAAGGCAGCCTGGCTAGTCTACTTAACTCTGACCAATCAGGGCAGACCACTGGAAGGCTGAATTTGGACTTACAAACAAGAAAGTCTTATAACTTCTTGTATGTACACTTTAGGAGAAATTCAAAAATATGATATGGTTGGATTTATTAATACCATTCTGGGAAGTCTTTGAATGGTATTTCTAGCCCTCTCCTATCAAGAGTTATTAATCAATAACTTCCTACCATGTTAACCTATTTAACAGGGGATTTGCAATGGGAAAAATGACTTGGGTCATTTTTCCAGCACCAGGACTTACAAAAACATATTTTATAAGTACTTGCCTTATATCTACAGTTACCCCACCCCATGTGCAACTAGGGGAGACTTTAGGGGATCTGTAGAAATATTGCAGATCCTCCCTCCACAGTACTCCAAGCTTCAAAGTCGAATTTGAGCAGCACTTTACTACAAAGTGGGGAGTGAAATGTGAAATTTCACTTTACCCAGGCATATAGAAACTAAATTTATAAGAGTGTACCTTATCAAGTCAAAGTCAAGTCAAAATATATGTTTATTATGACCATAGTCTTTAAACAATGCAATGATCGTAACACAGAATAGAGTATACACATTAAATTCAATAAAACCTTTTTTTTAAATTAGTCCGTTAAAAAGATCTTACACACCATTATGAAAAATATAAAACACCAGTAAAAATTGCATTTGCCTTAAAACTTATATTTACATTTAAAAGCCCATTCATTTTCTTACCACAGCGAGTATTTTCATTCACTAAAATTTCATACGGTACTACGGATTATTCCTGGTTTCTCAATGCACTCAGGGCCACCTTTATAAATTTCCCAAGGGCAATTACAATATCAATGGAAGGGATTTCTGTTAGAAGGCTGGCCGCCTGCGCCCTCGTTCTTATATCATGTTTTAGGAATACAGGGCGCAGCCACAGTTTTCGCTGTTCTAAGAGTGTCAAACAGTCTAGCAATATATGTAGCAGGTCTCCTTTAGTTCCCAACTTACACCTGCAGAGACCTTGCTGATCTAGCATTTTTGCTTTAAGGTCTCTGTTTATTAACCATGGGTTAATCCCAATCCGCAGCCTCAGAATCTCTTGCCTGTATCCGCGGTTGGGTAGAATGTCCAGGTAGGGGAACCAGTTTTCGTTGGACCAAGCGTTTAGCATATGTACTACTGATTTCTTCTTTGCTAAATATTCTATATCAATCAGTCTAGAAACTTCCTTACCATTTTGCTTCAGCTCACACTTGGTACTGAGGACTTGATACGTTTCCTGGTCCACATCGATCTTTAACATTTTACAAATTTCCACCAATCTTTCCCTACTGGCCTTTGCCCATTTTAGCTCACTTTTCTGTATTTCTTTCCGACACCAGTGTGCTACTTTTTGCCTTTCTGGGTCTTCCAGTCTTTTCCAAAATCTGATTACAGCCATCTGAGTTTGTATCACCCAGGACTGTGTGCCTATTTCAGTTCTTATGGCTTGTATCATAGAAGATTGTGGAAGAGATAGGAGACTTTTTATGCATTTTCCCTCTACCGCGTCCCAGGATCCCTTACCGCTCAAATAAAGGATCTCTGCTCCGTACAGGACTTGGGAGGGGATCATTGCCTCAAAAGCTCTAAGCATTGGTCGATGTGAGATCTCTCCATAATCCCTATTAAACCTTTTTAAACCACAAATGGAAGAGTATGCCTTTGCTTTTTGTGTTTCCAGGTGGGTGTTCCAATTTAAAGCCCTATCGAACCATATACCTAGGTATCGATACTCATTAACTGTCTCCAGTTTGAGATCGCCTATGTACCAACTGAACCTGCTTATCTTTTTCCCAAAGCATAAGGTTTTTGTTTTGTCTAGATTGATTGTTAGAAATTTTCTAGCACAGTATGCATTAAAGGCGTTGAGCTTTCTTTGGAGACCTCTCTCGGTCTGGTCTACTATTACCAGATCGTCTGCGTAAAGTAAGCAGGATACCTTATTCCCGTCCATTTTGGGGCTGGCACTACCCTCAACCTCTAGATGTGCCGGGAGGTCTGACAGAATATAGAGAAAAGCTGAGGGGCCAACACACAGCCCTGTCTTAGTCCATTGGCAATGGGTATTTTAGGGGTCAAAGATCCCACAGTATCCTTAATGACTTGCCCCCAGTTTTCTCTGTGTAGTTCCTTTATTATAGTCAGGAGGTCTTTGGGAATCTTTATCCTCGTTAGGGTATCCCATAAGCAAGCCCGATCTACTGAATCAAAGGCTGCTCGGAAGTCGACGAAACAGCAGCATAGCTTGCCATTTTGTTCCGTCGACTTCCTAGCCATAGCCCATAGAGCAAATCCATGATCTATTGTAGAGTGGCCCGCTCTAAATCCTCCCTGTTCTGTGGGTACTATTTGGAACTCCTTTACCCATGCGTTCAATTGGTTCAGTACAATTTTTGAAAATACTTTCTCTCCTATATCTAGGAGGTTGATCAGCTGGTAGTTTTGTGGCGCCTCCTTGCTCCCTTTCTTGTGGATTGGCCTAATTATGGCACCCTTCCAGGTAGGTGGCATTTCGCCTTCTTTTAATATTACATGGAACATCTTTGCCAGAAATCTTGCCCACCATTTTACATCCGACTTCAGTATTATTGCAGGGAGATTATCTGGTCCTGCTGCACGGGTTAGCTTAAGTTCTCTTATTGTAAGCTCTACTTGATCTTCATTAAATTTGGCTATTAAGTCTTCTGAGATTTCTTGCCATATTTTGGCCTCTACATACTCTCTTGGAGCTCTTACCCCGTACAGTTCCCTTATGTACTCTTCCCATGCAGCCTCACTCACCACGCAATTTAATACTCCATCTGCTGTTCCGGCTGCAGCCTTTACTAATTTCCAAAATTGCCTTAAATTTTTTTCCTCTATGGCTTCTAAGAAGTCTGACCAGCATTTCTCTTTATATGCCCTTTTTGCGTTATTTACCATTGATTTATATTCTTTTTTCTGCTTGATTATAAGTTCCTGTCTCTCTTGTGTGAAGTTCTTTTTTTGCCTTCTTTGTGCTGCCCGTATCTCCTTTTTTTTGGTTTGACACTCCACAGAAAACCCTTTACCTCGGTTTGACTGTTTTACCTTAGTGAATTTCTCCCTTGTTAATTCTATTCTTAGGCACTGGACCACATAAATACCTGACCCCCCACCCCTGGGATACCTAGGGAAGACCCTGGGGGTCCCTAATATTCCACAGCATTGTAGGTTATCCATTTGTAAGTGCCCCAAACACCAAAGTCGAGTTTAGGCACAATTTACTTTTTAAAAGCAGTCCTGGCACCCAGGGCTGTTTTTAAAATGACCTCAGGCTTCAGCAGTGCACACATGCATGTGCAGAAAAAGGCTGCTGGCCTCTAAACTGCCATGCCCCAGGGTACTGGGGACTTCTAGGTAGTTTCAATCCCCCTGCCCTCTTATATACTGGGGACCTATAGGGGAGGTCATGCCTATCACAGGGCTACCCCACCATACCATTGTGCACCCTAGTGTATGTAGGTGTTTTAACTGTATTCTAATGTGCCTCTTTCAGTATAGCACTGTCCCTGGGCCTGGTTAGGCAGAGCCCAGGGTCAGTCAGAGTCAGTTACCACCAGTACCATTCAGCAAAATGTTGGGGGGTGCCCAGGGCACAGGATGACTTTGCAACACCCTCGTTTTAAGAACACTTTATTTACCCTGCCTTTGATTTTGGGACTTTTTTATGACTATTAACTCTTGATCCACTGACCCAGTTCTGATCATTTATCTACATTGGCTTGGATCTTAAAGTTCTTTAAATCTTTTGTGGAATTTTGTTTGCGTAAATAATAACCACTGTGCTGCGGGGCTAATGTTACACCGCTGGCAACCACTGGTTCACCACTTTAACAGAATCAGAAGGTCTGACCTATTCGGTTGATATACCTTCTGTTCCTGTTTTTCTTGTTCACGACAATCACAAAAACTATTCCTTGCAAAAACGCATTGATCTTATCCAGCTAGTATTTAGGAATACATATCTATATAATGTACTCCTCAAGAGAAATAACATCACTTTTAAATTTTGGTGTCAAGATATAATGTCCTTCTCTTTTCCTGTGACAGTCTGTGCAAACGATCATAAGTATTGTGTACCAATCCTTTAGACAGCTGCTCAATGTGCCAGAATAGTTCTCAAATATTAGCCGGTTAGGGCTGATCACTGATTCTCAACCATTGACTGTTCATAGTAACACAGCCCACAGCCACAGGGGGCTGCTCAGTGTGCCATGGATTCTCAGGAGTTATAAATTAGGGTGCAAGTACTAATTTGATGCCAATGAGAAAATTACCCAGTATTCAAACTAGGGATGGGCGTAACATGTGTAATGTACTGTAGAATGATTAAGCAAAATTACAACAAAGTTACCTCATATTATGTGCTTAGGAAATTGGGTTACTGGTTAAGGAGGGTGAAACCATACTCAGGAACCAACCAAAATCTCTGTCAAGGTGAAGAATATGGAAACCCCAAATTAACAGGTGCTTAACTCTCTTGTAGCTTGGCACAAAACAATCAGGCTTAACTTAGAGGCAATTTGTAAAGTATTTATGCAGCACTACAAACAGGAATAAAGTGAAACACAACACAAGAAAAATCTCATACCAATCTAGAAAATACGCTAAAATATTAATAAATGATTATAGATCAAAAGGCAAAAATTGAGTCAGTATAAAGATATGCAATTTCAAAGTTGTAAGTAAAAATAGTGCCTAGAAGCACAAAGCACCAACTGCAGTTATTTGGTCATGCAGGACCAGGAAAAAGTCACAAGTTCATGCCAACCATGATGGAGCGCAGACCGCATACAGGGACCCAGTTTGACTTGATGAACAAAACCAAAACACCTTAAATCCTGGTTGCATAGATTTGGGAGATCCTACAATGAGGATGTGTCGTGCAGCAGCGGTTCTGAAGAGCTGTGAGACCGCGATGCACTGTCCTGAGTTGTCATAGAGGATGCTGTCGACAAGGGTCTTGCAATGTGAAGTCCTGCGTCGAACATGTGTCATGCAACAGCAGTTTTGAAGTGGAGTCGCGAGGAAATATATTGCGCTGCATCTGTTCTGACCACAGGACCATGACTGAGCTGACAGAGCACCTTCAGGCCCACTTTCAAGTCCAGGACTTGGGTGTCACCACTCGGTGGGTAGGACTCGTATCAGGTAGAGTTCAGGTGCTGGGTTCATGATGTTTGGAGTCTTTTCTGTCATTGAGGCTCTGATCGGGAGGCCCTTGGAGCTCCTCTGGTGGTCCTTGACAATGAGTATTATGAATCTGGTACATTTATTAAATTTGAGCTCTTTATTAAATTGTTCTAGAGCCTCAGTAGTGTGTATCTCAACTAACTCTCATCATCATGGTGGTTAGTGTGTCTTCTAGCTGCTAGGGCCTTCAGCACATTTAGTGGTGTTATCAAAACTTAAAGTTCACCTGCACATGAAACTTGTTTGCTGGTGTGGCAAAATATCTCTAAACAAATTTGTATTTTACATGTGCACTATGTATATCATAAATATTTATTAGCACGCTCTTCAGAAACGCTGTGCGCTGCGATGGGTCTCTAGTGAACATATTTTTTGCTGGCATTCCAGTGCCATTTCCACATACAAGTAAAAGCCAATGTAAAGTCACCTAATGTGAAGTTTTCCGTTGCCACTGCGTTATGACAACTAAACTTGTATTAAATGAAAGTAAATCAGATATATTAACAATCCATGTCAATGTCCTAGGTGAAATGTGTTTTTGAAATGAATTATTTTCAGAGGTGATCTGTCCATCCAGGTACGTTTCCTGCAGGTTAGGTGGCTGCTTTTAGGACTGATACGCTACTGCGTCCAAGCAATGAGTGTTGAAATAGCCCAAATATATCTGTGACCCCTGCCAGAGCTAACACTTTATAAATAGTCTGCTTGCCCCCCTGACTTAAGGCAGCACCCCTACACAGGAAACAACTGGCACTACAATGCAGCTACATACACATATTCATAGAAGGTACTGTTTGTAGATAGCAGGAGTAGGAGATTAGAGTGAAAAGCCCTCTATTTGTCGATTAGGAAACAAAAATGGAAATAGAAGAAGGAAGCAGGCGGTTTTATCTATCTTTAGCAGCAAAGTACTAAATAGCTGGTACTTTAGGTCAAACCTGGGTAAAAAGGACCTGGGTAAAAAGCCCTTGCAGTTCAAAGTGCATGCAACTCCAGTCTAACTGATGTCTGTTATCGTTCGGGTTCTTGTCAACAGGAATGCGATGATAGGAGGGGAGTATAGGAATGGCCAATATTCAAATGGGTAGTAGTCAAGGCAAGCCTTGACCATGGGCGAGCTGGTCCCAGGCCTGGGGCGCCAGTATTCCAAGGGGCGCAGCAGGGACTTGCCTAACTTAATGTTATGCTAACAGCAGCTCGTCCACCCCAGTTGGTCTCAATTGGGTCCCATTAAAGACTTTGTAATCAGCCCTTAATGTTGCTCAGCGTACTTGTTAGCACCCCAATAACCCCCTGCCCTCCTCCCATCTTCCTCACACCTTGCTGTCACAACGTAATGACCCCCGCACCCACAACAAACACCAAATTTTCTCTTCCACCCATGGCACTGTACTGGTCAATTTGATTTAGGGCCGGCCATGGTGGTATTCTAGCAATGGTCTTTGCACTGGTTCGGTGCAATGTGGAATCTGGCATGACGAGGAGGCTGTACAAACCTGGTCAATGAGAATTCTTAGTGTTGGCAGGTGTGCTTCATTAATCCCAGCAATGTTGATGTTTGTACTGCCATTATAGCTCAGCTCGTCATGAGCACCGGAGCGCCGTAGCTCATGACGAGCTCAGCTCGTCATGAGCACCGGGGCATAGTGCGCACCCCCCGCCCCCCAGCACAGCGGGGGGAATCACCCCCGCACGGAAGGGGTTAAGGAGTTTGGGAAATCTCGCATCAAGGATCTGTTGAAGGGCTGCGGTTCTAAGGAGCTGTGAGACAGTGATGTGCAATCCTAAGTTGCCATAGATGATGCTGATGACAAGGGGCTAGCAATGTGAAGTTCTACAATGAAGATGTGTCATGCAGGGAGCGTGATTTAACAGCCAAAGATGGCGTAATCTTGTCTGACCGAGCCTGCGCTTTGCTCATAGCAGCGCTGTAAACACTTGCCTGAGACTACAGGTGCTGCCGTGGTAACTAGGAACGTCGGAGGACCCTCTGCTGTCTCCTGGCTGGGAGAGACGCTAAGTGGAGCCAAGCACCGGCCATGTTGGCGCATTAAAATAATGGACCCACGAAAACCAAGAAAAGGGAAGCAGTGCGATACGTAACGCACAAAGGCCATAAATCCAGCTGGCCACTGAAGCTGAGAGCTGAACAGACCGTGTTTGCAGCACTGGGACATGTAGTGTGGCTGAGGAGCTGAGCGCTGTATACATTTTGTCGGCCCTGAGAGAGGGAGGGAACAGGAACAACTCAGCCCCCCCAGATGAGCTAAGTGTGAATCCCCGTAGGGAAGCGGGGCAGAAACATCTAATAGCTGGGGAGTCCGGGGGACCGAGCTGAGACCAAACACCCTGACTACGGGGAGCAGCTCTATTGGACAAGAACTGGCAGCACTTCCATTGCCTGCCTCCACTGTCACCATGTGGGGGGTAGGACTCGCAGGAGGCAGAGTCCAGGTGCAGGCTTCAAGATGGTTGGAGCCTTTTCTGTCCTTGAGGCTTTGATCAGGATGCCCTTGGAGTCACTCCGGTGGTCCTGGGTTTAGGATGCAGGTCCAGTCCTTTCACTCAGGTAGCAGGGCAACAGGGTAGCAGGGTATCAGGGCAACTGACTAGCAGTTCATCTTGCAGCACAGCACAGCGGTCCTTCTGAGTCTTTCACCGGTCCAGAGGTGTACTGAAGTGTTGGATCTGGGGTCCACTATTTATGCCTGGTGCCCACTGTTAAGTAGGAGAAGGTTCTGGAGGTTTCCACCCATAGAGGTGTTTGGAATTTTCTTCCTCCCCGCCCTGCTCATAGCTTGTCTGGGGTCACAATAGACTGGTGTCAACCTTCTGTGAGTGCGCCCCGGCAGAGCCTTTATGATGGGCAAGTGTGGTAGGTGACAGCTCTCTCCCCTCAACATGTCAGAGATGTCCCAGCACCTAGTCTCCTTGTCTGTGAGCAATACACAAGATCACCTGCGAGCTATACCTAGTCATATGACACAGGATACAGGCTGTAGGTTCTTGCTTGGGGCAAGAAAATGCCAACTTTCTAAAAGAGGCCTTTTCAGAATTATGACTGAAAATACATTTCCATTAAAAAGGGTTTTAAAATACAGTTGTTTAGGCACCAAACTCAAAATTCCTACTTTTTCCCAATTGAAAGGTAGCCCTTATTAGATGTAATAAGGTAACCCAAGGTTATCCTAAGGAAGTTGTAGGCCATGCAGTAGTGAAAAACGAATGTAAGAGTTTTTTACTACCAGGACATGTAAAACATAAAAGTACATGTCAAACTTTTTAAATACACTGCCCCTTGCCCTGTGGACTGTTTAGGGCCTACTTCCCGGGTGACTTAAATGTATTAAAAATGAAGGTTTAGTCCTGAGCAAATTGTTTATTTTGCTAGGTTGAAATGGCAGTTTAAACTGCACACACAGGTTGCAATGGCAGACCTGAGGCGTTTAAAGTGCTGAACGCCTACTAATAGCATTTAATTTACAGGCCCTGGGTATATGTAGCACCACTTTGCTAGGGACTTACAAGTACATTGAACATGCAAACTCAGTGTAACCCAATTTCACCATGTTTAAAAGAGAGACTACACACACTTTAGAACTGCTTAGCATCGGTAAAGTGCACAGAGTCCTAAGGCCATTAAGAAGGAGATCAGCAAAAAGGAGAGTGAAGGCAAATAGGTTTGGTCATGACCCTGCAGAAAGGGCCAAGTTTAACAATGCAGAATTATGCAAGGAGCATAATCTTATATTTAGCATTATTGTTAAGGGTTGGCGGCAAATTGTGCCCTGCTTGGGGAATTTGCAAAAATTACGGCAATTCCGCGTTCTACGCGGACACGGAATTGCCGAAAATTCTGCGATCAGCGGCAGAACGGAATGAGTAGTAGATGTATTGCACAAAACGGTGGCATCTTCTTGGATAAATATGCAGGCAGGGCAGGATTCCTTCTGGCACGATGCTCCTGGCTGTCATAAAACAGATAAATAACGCAGGTGCCCGAGATTCAGCTCAAATTCAGTAACTCATTAATCAGCCCAAAAAGTTTGTGATCACTTTCGAGGCTGGGCAGGTGTGCTTTCTCCCCGTATGTACCATAAACAATGAGCTGTGATCCCTGATGGAGGACTTCATCCTTGAGTTTCTCCAGCGCAAGACCTGTGTAGTCCTTGTGACCAGGAGGTTCTTTCTTTCTCCTCATCTCATCTGCTGCTCTGATCGCTCTCCGACCCTTTTTAAACAAGAGGCATGTAAACTCGCATAGAAGTCCCGTCTGTTTGGCCCCGCACCCCCCCCCCCCCACTCCTGTCACAAAAATTCAATCTCGACAGGAAGCCCTTAGAGATAAAGCAGGTGTCCAAGTAGAAGCTCAAATTCTGCAATGGAGGACAGGGCTAGAAGAAGCCCAAAACCTCATGAGCTCGGTCGAGGTGGGGCCGGTGTGCTTTCTCCCCATATCTACCATCGTAAACTAGCTGTGATGTGATGCTTGATGGAGGTCTTGGCATCCCTGACTTTCTCGAGCGTAGTCCCCAAGTAGTTCCTGTGAACAGAAGGTTCTTTCTCCTCATCTGCTACTCTGATCGGTCTCTGACCCTTTATAATCAAGAGGCATGTGAACTCGCATAGAAGCCCTGTACATTTAGCCCTGCCACACACACACTAGCGGTATGCAACGTCTTCCAGCCCTTTACACACTATGATGGACAGCTTACTCAAGGGACCCCAGCGCCTTTCGGGGCGGTGGCAAAGTTACAGACACACATGGTCACTGTCCCTTTAGGCATCTATCATGTAGGAAAAGCGCTATACATTTACCCAACGAGGTAGCACTTACTGATTAGCCAGTAGAAAGTACTCCAGCTGAGTGGAGGAATTGCACAAAACGGTGGCATCTTCTTGGATAAATATGGAGGGCAGGATTCATTCTGGCATGATGCTCGTTTGCCCCTGAGACCCTGCATAGATTACAACGGGCACAACAAGAGATCTCCGCAAGCACGCGAAATTCCGCGTGCTTGCGGAGATTTCTTGCTGTTTCGCGGAATTTTGCATAGGGCAACTACGCAAATTCAGCCCACCCCTAGTTATTTTATTAGTGAAAAATGCATTCTAGAACTCAAAAGTGAGACAAGGAAATAGTTTGCACTAAGAAAATAGTGCTAAATGCAATAAAACGCGAGCAGCACTAGCTAGCAGCTGCTCGCACTCTATTCCTGTGCTCTTGCAGTAGGCATTTTTCTGCCAAATAACTCTAAATTGCATGATTTTCTGTAACTTTACATCACAAGAGTAACATGAAATTACCACTGTCACTCCCATTACCTCTGCATTATTAAAACTTAGCCCAGCCAGAATGCAACCCCAATTTTGCTATGGTAACTAAATGACCAGTGTTATGCCAGACTCCACACTGTCTAGGTATATACAGTGCCATTGTCATCCAAGAAAGTAACTTGCCCTAGCCTGTTGATCTAGTTTGGAGATCCATTTGCACAAAGAGAAACCAGTGTCTGCATTTGGCTCATGTTCGATAATATGGCTTGAGCAGAAAAGCAATGGTCCAAGGAGAAGCATGGCTGGCACGATACATGTAAATGTAGATAAATGATCAGAATTGGGTGAGTGGGTCAAGAATTAGACACCTAAAACGGTCCCAAAATCAAAGGCAGAATATGTGTAGTGTTATTTAAATGAGAGAAAAGGTAATTTGATAAAAAGCAACAAATAGTCACCTTGGGCCCGATTCACAGAACTAATCTGAGACAAAATCCTATACTTACTACTTTTGGTATTCACAGAAGGCACTTACTACTTTTGGTATTCACAGAATGCGCTTCCTAATTTTGGTTGAATTTACTACTTTTGGTTAAACTTACTACTTTTGGTATTCACAGAAGGCATTTAGTAGAAGTAAAGTTAGGACTCCTAACTTTACTGCTACTAAAACCAAATGTAAAATCACCTAATGTGAAGTTTTCTGTTGCCACTGCGTTATGGCAACTAAACTTGTATTAACTGAAAGTAAATAAGATATATTAACAATCCATGTCAATGTCCTGGGTGAAATATGTGTTTTAAATGGACTATTTTTAGGGGTGGTCTGCCCATCCAAGCACTTTTCCTGCAAGCTAGTTGGCTGCTTTTAGGAATTATGGGCTGCCCAACCAGTGGGAGCCTTCTGGTGCACACTGCGCAGGCTCCTAGATGCCAATCCTAGCACTACTCTCATGCTGGGAATAGTATTACCAGCATGAGAGAACCGCTGGGATTGGTCTGAACGGCCTGGTTTGCCGCTCAGACAGTGCCTGGGAGCCTGTGGCTTTTCTCCTCCCGGCTGTACAACACAGCCGGGTGGAGAAATGCTAAGTGCGCATGACAGTTTGCCCGGCCTATGTCGGCCCACCAAACAGTCATGCGCAGTTAGTACTGCCCATCACCCCTCCTCCCCACTGCTGCACATAGAGTGCATGGCCCGCCCCACCCTATCACTACAGGTAGGAAGAAAAATGAAATGAAAATAAATTTGATTTATTCTCATTTTGTTTTTCATATGTTCAAATTTGTTGCTACCTTGTGGGGCGACACTCTTCGGCTGTAATGGAGGAGCCACCCCTTGTACCTCAGCGGAGTTCTTGGCAACCCGAATAGCCCCTGCCCCCCTCCTTTCTGCCTCACACCTCCTGCCATCACACTGCCATTACCTCCGCACACCTACAACATACACCAATTTTTCTTTCCGCCGAGGGCGCTGTCTCAGTCAATGCGATTTAGGGCATGACACATTTTAACAAGCCAGGCAACTAACACTGGCGGCATTAAATATTCATAATTCAATCACGATAAGCTCCACTCAAAAAAGCATGCTGGCTGGTTATTATTGTTCTGATTATACCATTGAAAATTAAAGGAAGCCACTGCTCCACCCAAATGTGACAAGGTAAGAAGTGTAAATTACTAAACTCTTTTTTAATGGCTCAATTAAAGTGTTGTTTCATAGAATAATTATTTCTTTGTTGATGAAATTTGCCCCAACTACAAATAGGCAAACAGGTACACAGAACCGGAATCAGTAATCAGATTTTTTATATGTAATATATGATATTTTGCAATTTACTTACCTTACTGGTTGGTTCAGCTGGATATAAGTAAACTCACATAGCTGTTTGAGAAGGTAAACCTAACTGAAGAATGCAAATATTCAAGTGACTCACCTTGCTTCTCCTAGATAGACTCATCAAGGTTGATGATCTGTCAGGAGTGCCCAGGAACTCCCTTTTTTCAAGTTGTGAAGTGTGAATTCCATCAAGATGCCGGTTTTGATCTAAGGAGCTATTCCTTCTCCGTGTGTGCAAAAGCCACTGGCAGTTTTCAGTCACAGATCTTTCTTTTAAGTTAAAAACTATATTCTTTCGTAGTAAAAGATGGTGTATCCTGGATAGCAACTTTTTTAATGATTCAATAGTAGCACAGGTTTGAACCCTCAAATTACTCTTCAAGAGTCTCTGCTCCTCAAAACCACTGTAAATCATTAAAGAGGGAAAAAAAAGAATGTAGAAGCGAAGAAACTCTCTAAGGGTTGCCTTGACAATCTCCCAACTTTCTTCATTGGACAGAGTAGTCTTAAGCCTGCTGGAATCCGTTTCAGATGCATAAGGCCTGCAAGATGACAAACTCTGAGGTCCTGCCTGTCCAGTAGTGTTCTTTAGTTTTCACCTGAGGTGTTAGATCTGAAAGACGTTCACAGCAGCTTTGTAAGTATTTATATATATGAACTAGTTTGATGTGAAAAAATATATTTTCCAACTGGTTGGAATCAGCATCTCACATCCGGTTGCTCTGGTCCTTATGAGCTATCCATCACTTCCTTATCTACTCTATGTTGAAGACAACTTACTGGTTTGAAAACAGTAATTTCAGCAACTCAAAGTCACAATTTGTTCTTGGGTCTTATGACTAGGTGTAGCTGGCAATTGGTCTTTGCCTATTGCTCTCAGACACTAAGAATAGGTGTTGGGACCTCTCTGACTTTTTGAGGGGAGGGAGCTGTCAACTACCACACTTGCACATCATAACAACTCTGCCTGGGCATGCTCACAGAGGGTTTGATACTAGTCTGTTGCGACCCCAGATGAGATGAGACCTGGGTCAAGAGGAAGGAAATTCCAAACATCTTTGGGGGTGGAAACCTCGAGAACCTTCACCTACTTCACAGTGGGCACCAGGTATGAATAGTGAACTCTTAGATCCAACTCTTCAGTACACATCTGGATCTGTGTAAGACTCAGAAGGACTGCTGTGCTGCTCTGCAAGATGAACTGCTATTCTGTCGCCCTGCTATCCTGGTGCCCTGGTGCCCTTCTGCCTTGCATGAAAGGAGTGGACCTGTATCTTCAACCCAGGACCACCAGAGTGACTCCAATGGCCTCCTGATCAGAGGCTGAGAGTCTACCCCCCCAAGTGGTGACACCCCAGTCCTGGACTTGAAAGTGGGCCTGAAGGTGCTCTGCCAGCCAGAGTTGTGTAGTCAGAACGGACGCAGCACAATGCATTTCCTCACTGCTCCACTTTGGAACAGTTGCTGCATGACACATCTTGGATTCCGGACTTTGCATCGCAATCCTCTTGTCAACAGCATCCTTTATGTCAACTCAGGACTGCGCATCACAGTCTCGCAGATCCTCAGAACTGCTGCTCCTTGACACATCCTCGATGCATGATCTCCCAAAGGTCCGTAACCAGGATTTAAGGTACCTTGTTCATCAAGCCTGTATCCGGCCCGGGGTCCATCTTGGTCGGCCTGAAATTATGACTTTACCCCTGTCTGGTGTGCCCAGATAACTACAGTTGGCAGTTTGTGGTTCTAGGGACAATTATTACTTAAAACTTTTAAATTACATATCTCTGGTTTTACTGATTGGATATTTGTCTTTTGGTCTCAAATAATGTATTATTTTAATCTATTTTATTAGATTGGTGTGGGATTTTTCTCGAGTTAGGTTCCAATTTACTATCATTTGAAGTGCTGCATAAATACTTCATGTGTTGCCTCTAAGTTGAGCTTGACTGCTTTGTGCCAAGCTACCAGTGGGTTAAGCACAAGCTAATTTGGGGTATGCTTGTGTTTCACCTTGACAGAGATTATGGTTGCTACTTGAGTAGGATTTTACCCCCCCCCCCACCAGTACCCTAATTTCCTAAGCACACAATATCACATAATTGTGCTGTAATTTTGCATAATTACGCTACAGCAAATTACAAATTCTACGCCTACCCCTAGTTTCCATACTGGGCAATGTTGTCATTGGCATAAAATCTGTATTTGCAACTTAATTTATAACTCCTGCTCCATTCCTGGCTGATAATCCATGGCACACTGAGCAGCCCCCTGCAGCCCCCTGCCACTGTGGGCTGTCTTACTATGAACAGTACATGGTTGCAAATCAGTGATCAGCCCTAATCGGCAATTATTTGAGAACTACCCTGGCATATTGAGCAGCTGTCTAAAGGATTGGTATACAATACTATATCATCGTTTGCACAGACTGTCCCAGGAAAAGAGAAGGACATTATATCCTGACCCAAATTTAAAAATGATGTTATTTCTCATGAGAGAGACACTATATAACCATTTATTCCGATGGACAAGGTGGGGGAGATAAATGCGCTTTTGCAAGGAATAGTTTTTGTGACCGCCGTGAACAAGAAAAACAGAAACAGAAGGTACGCCAACTCTCTGTAGGTCAGACCTCCTGATGCTGTTAAAGTGGTGAACCAGCAATGACCAATGGCATAATATTATCCCTTGCAGCCCCCATTGTGAGGGGGCCCCCAAAGCTACAGGGAGCCCCCACAACACATTAGAGAGTTCAGAATAGACCAGATTGTTTGGCAGTGGGGCAAAGTAGTAGGTAGTGGGTGGGAGGGCAGGACCTTCATGTACTTTGCAGGGGGTCCCCTTAAGTTGTGTTACGCCATTAGTGATATGTTGCCTACATTCCAGTTACCAGTACTGTAACAACATAAAAAAGTGAAGCCCAATTGTATATATTACAAAAACACAACCCACCGGGGCAGTGGCAGTGCTCTCTTACACTGCTTGACGCTAGCCGAATTGCTCCAACACTACAAACTGTGTTTTTACAAACTGTGCTTTTAAATCTGTTACTCGAGAACTTTAGCGATTTTAGTGTTTTAAAATTGGGGCTATATATGACACGGGATGTGTTGATTTCAGAGTGTTGATTTCTGAGGCACACTTAATTTCATGTTGATGCGTCAGCGTTTTAAGCTGTTTGTTATTTAGAAACTGAAATTGCTCACTGACACGCACTCACCGATAGGCTGTGGGACAGGAAATACTCGCCGCCTACACTTCCGCCGAGGCGGTTAGCGGTCCAGTCGAGGGTGGGAGGGCCTATTTAGGCAGCGAGGAGCCGGCCGCCGATTGCGGTAAGAGGGGGCAGTGGCAGTGCTCTCTTACACTGCTTGACGCTAGCCGAATTGCTCCAACACTACAAACTGTGTTTTTACAAACTGTGCTTTTAAATCTGTTACTCGAGAACTTTAGCGATTTTAGTGTTTTAAAATTGGGGCTATATATGACACGGGATGTGTTGATTTCAGAGTGTTGATTTCTGAGGCACACTTAATTTCATGTTGATGCGTCAGCGTTTTAAGCTGTTTGTTATTTAGAAACTGAAATTGCTCACTGACACGCACTCACCGATAGGCTGTGGGACAGGAAATACTCGCCGCCTACAGTTCCGCCGAGGCGGTTAGCGGTCCAGTTGAGGGTGGGAGGGCCTATTTAGGCAGCGAGGAGCCGGCCGCCGATTGCGGTAAGAGGGGGCAGTGGCAGTGCTCTCTTACACTGCTTGACGCTAGCCGAATTGCTCCAACACTACAAACTGTGTTTTTACAAACTGTGCTTTTAAATCTGTTACTCGAGAACTTTAGCGATTTTAGTGTTTTAAAATTGGGGCTATATATGACACGGGATGTGTTGATTTCAGAGTGTTGATTTCTGAGGCACACTTAATTTCATGTTGATGCGTCAGCGTTTTAAGCTGTTTGTTATTTAGAAACTGAAATTGCTCACTGACACGCACTCACCGATAGGCTGTGGGACAGGAAATACTCGCCGCCTACAGTTCCGCCGAGGCAGTTAGCGGTCCAGTTGAGGGTGGGAGGGCCTATTTAGCCCTCTCGTCACCTCGAGCGCGCAGCGGTCGCGCGCAGTGAAGCGCCGGAGAGGCGCCAGAGAGAAGCCCGTCTGTGCCCGTCCGTGACAGGACGGGGCCAGGGGCCAGGATGGTGATCCCTGCACCAGTAAGTGATAACATCATGCACAAGATATCATACACTGCTGCCGAACTACGCCATGTACAAACACCCATTTGTGGAGACTGTGTGTGCAACCAAGTTCAATTTCTAGAAGGCCCCTTCTCATGTAAAAATTGCCGCTTTCAGAGTATGAATGCACCGCTCCGGCTGGAGCAATTAGTCACGCCCGCTTCCCCTGCCCCTATCAACACCGGTTCCCGTAATAAATGCCTCCTATGTAACATTAGATCACTGCCTAAACATCACATGCAGATATGGGATCTTATCTCGGAGGCTGAACCTGACCTATGTTTCTTTACTGAAACTTGGTTAAAACCCCACACTGCACCTACTATTACCTTGGGAATACCGGTGGGATACAAAATTATCTGTCAGGACAGACCCATAAAAAAGGGAGGTGGCCTTGCCATCGTGCATAAAGACAATATCATGGTCTCCACTCTCGAGCAATATTGCTCAGCAGAGATAGAGATGTTGGTTTTTAAAATCAGTACCTCGCCTAAATGTTTTATGAACGGTGCTTTGGTCTATCGGCCTCCTGGACCTATGAACAATTTTTCCACACTTTGATGGAATTATTGGCCCCCCATGTTAATGTCGAGAAATACTTTTTATTATTGGGGGATTTTAATATACACGCAGAGCTAAAGGAGGAAAAAGAGACTCAGGACTTCCTAAATGATCTCTTTTCATTGGGATTTTTGCTACGTAATAAAGGACCCACTCATAGGGCCGGACATACTCTGGACCTCATCTTGTCCAGGCTCCTTGGAGTCGAGTGTTCTGCCCCTATTGTAAATCTATGGACGGACCATTTTACTATAGAATTTTATATCCCTGAGATAGGACCAACTCCCAAGAGATCTATTCAGATCCCCATGAAACGGAGACAATGGCACAAGATAACCAATGAACCTTTTAGGGATGCCTTCTCTATCCAAGATTATGCCACAACCAATAACATTGATGTGGCGCTAGAAAGATATGAAAAGGCAGTAACCATTGCCATTGAGCACATAGTTCCTATGAAAACCTTTAAGACCCGCCCGACGAAAAATCAGGAGGTGTGGTTTTCAGAGGACCTGAGATCTATGAAGCGTAGAACAAGAAAATTAGAGAAAACCTGGCATAGATCTCATCTGGAGTCAGATAAATTGGAGTATCAGAGGGCATTAAAATCATATCACAAAGCTATTCGAACAGCTCGCAAACAGTATATTACCTCACAGTTAGAGGCGGTAGGAAATGCGCCGAGGATGCTTTACCAAATACTGAACTCCTTCTTGAAGCCGGCAGCGTGTGGGAGTGTTGACACTTCATCTCAACAACTTTGCAATGATATTTCCTGTTTCTTTACGAACAAGATTGAAACCATCTATGAGAAGATTCATGCCTCCATTGCTTCCATTGGACATGTTACTCTTCCCACTGTCGTCCCAGCGAGTAAAAAGATCATCGCTTCCACTCTGTCGAACTTTTCTAACATCACTTTGGCTGAAGTGGAGGGACTCATTACAACTATAAAGAGTGGGAGTCCTATGGACCAGCTTCCACCGAGAGTGATGGTTTCAGTGAGGAGCATATTAGCACCAGAAATACAAAGTTTGGTCAACCTCTCCTTGGACACAGGCTGTGTCCCACTGGAGTGGAAGAGAGCCCAAGTGCGACCCATTCGCAAGAACACCGCCACTGCATGGGCTGACATGACCAATCTGAGACCCATTTCCCTTTTACCATTCATGGGAAAACTCATAGAAAAGCACATCAATAAGCACTTGTCCAATCACCTGGAACATACTGGTGCCCTAGATCCATCTCAGTCGGGCTTTAGACCAAAATACAGCACGGAAACAGCGTTGCTGTCGATTACCGATGATCTACGCATGCTCCAGGACAAAGGAACATCAGCTGTCCTGGTGCTGCTAGATCTATCGGCAGCTTTTGATACCATCTCACATGAGATTTTGGTCGAGCGTCTGACTGGGAGTGGACTAGGGGGCATGGCATTGGCTTGGCTAAAGAGCTTTCTTTCGGATCGGACCCAATGTGTCACCATGGGCAATTTCCGATCCGAGGAGACCAGGATTACTAAGGGGGTGCCACAGGGCTCCTGTTTGAGCCCTACTTTATTCAACATCTATGTGGCCCCCCTGGCTAATATCCTGAGAGCCTTTGGTTTTTGCCCAGTGTCATATGCTGACGATACCCAGCTGCTCTTTCCCTTTGACCATCTTACTCCAGAGGTATTACATTCTTTCTCTGAGGGGATGAGAGCAGTTTCCCAGTGGATGTTTTTGAATATGTTGCAGTGCAATGTTTCAAAGACAGAGGTTATGCTTTTTGGTGAGGCTAAGATCAGCTGGGCTCCTGACTGGTGGCCTTTAGATCTAGGCCCAGTCCCGAGCCTAAGCAAATAGTCAAGAACCTAGGGGTACGTCTGGAACAAGAACTCAGCTTGAAGCAGCATGTTACCAACATTGTTGGATCTTGCTTTCGGACCATTGGATTGCTGCGCAGAGTTTTTCCATTGCTTCCAGACACCATCAGAAAGACCCTGGTCCAGGCCTTGGTTATCAGTCGTCTTGACTATTGTAATGGTCTCTTGCTGTCAGCTAATGAGGAGGACCTGGATAGGTTACAGGTTGTGCAGAACACCGCAGCCAGGTTGGTTCTAAATGCCCCTCCGAGAACACCTTCAAAACCTCTACTTGCCAGGCTTCATTGGCTTTCCATCCGTCAGAGAGTTGTTTTTAAGATCTGTTGTACGGTCCACAAAGGACTTCATGGTTTGGGTCCCTCCTATCTGGCAGACAAGTTTGTGCCGTATGTTCCTTCTCGTGCTCTACGGTCCAGTGACCAAATGCTTCTCACGATTCCTAGGATCAAGCGGGCAAGGCAAGGGTGTAAGGCTCTGTCTGTGAGGGGACCGAGGATATGGAATGGTCTCCCTCTCCAGCTTAGGCAGCTTTAAAACCATCTGGCCTTCAGGGAAAAGCTGAAGACGTTCTTGTTTCAGGTCTAACCACACAGTCTAAGAACTAGTTTGGAGCCAGGGAATTCGATCTCCTGCAGGTTCAGCAGTCAGATAGCGCGGAGATACTCCCTTGGGAGTTTATTCTAGCGCTCTACGAACCCGCAAAATAAATAAATAAATAAAAATAAATTGTAAATAGTCCTTTCTTCTGTTTGATTATATTCTGTCAACTATGTGTGGCTTTTGACGGAATAGAAGTTGTTTCTACTCTTTGTGCAATCTTTATGTAGAAGTAAATGAACATTCCTTTATAAGTGGCATACTCTATAGACTGGCAAAATTATTACCTGTGCTTGCTGGTTATTGAGTTGAAAATGTCTATCTCTATCTGGCCAATATAAGTCTTTCTTCTCTTTTCTTTATATAGCTTTTATTATTTTCTGAACCACAATTCCCCACTATCTCCACTGAGTGGTCAAAAATTGTTGTCTTATGCAGATTTGGTCAGCATCCCTTCTTCTAGCCCTGTCCTCCATTGGTGTACAGACCTGTGATGCCAACATTTTATATCCCACTTCCCGTGTAGCAACTCCATTTTATTCTAGAGACCGCACATGCAATGGCTCTTCTCGTGCTGTAACCGACCTTTCATTCTTATCCCCTTGATTGGCTCCTGTTATTTACCTATCATAAGTCTTCACACCTTTCTTTACACTGCCTATACTAAATGTATTTACCACTGACCTTCATTGTGGTTCTTTTGTATTCCAGCCTGCACAATTACTGATCCCCTTGTTGTACAGGATGTTCAGTGCATGCATACTTTTAATGATCCTAGTTTTCCTCTTCTGTACATATTGACTTTGCCACATATGGGACATTTTAGTTCCTTAACAGTGAGTTGTTCCAAACATTTTTACCTGAGAATGAGTATTATGAATCGGGTACATTTATTTATTTTAAGTCTTTATTAAATTGATCCATAGCCACAGTAGTGTTTATCTCAGCTAACTCTCATCAGCATAGTGGTTAATCTGCCTTCTGGCCGCTAGGGCCCTCATCACATTTAGTGGTGTTAGGAAAACTTAAAGTCCACCTGCACATGAAACTTTTCTGTTGCTGTGGCACAATACCTTTTAACATATCTGTCTTCATCTCTGTATTTTACATGCACACTATGTATTTTCTATATATTTCATTGGGACCCTCTACACAACCACTGTGCGCTGTGATGGATCCCTACTGAATACCTTTTTTTTGCTGGCGTTCCATTGTTATTTCCACATACAACTGACACCAAATGTAAAATCACCTAATGTGAAGTTTTCTGTGACCCCTGCGTTATGGCAACTAAATTTGTATTAACTGAAAGTAAATCAGATATATTAACAATCCATGTCAATGTCCTGGGTGAAATGTGTGTTTTAAATTGACTATTTTTAGTGGTGGTCTGGCCATCCAGGCACTTTTCCTGCAGGCTACGTGACTGCTTTTAGGACTGATGGGCTGCCACGACTAGTGTGAGCCTGCTGGTGCACACTGTGCAGGCTCCTAGATTCCAATCCTAGCGCTACTCTCATGCTGGGAATAGTAGAATAGTAATACCAGCATGAGAGAACCGCTGGGATTGGTCTGAACTGCCTGGTTTGCTGCTCAGACAGTGCCTGGGAGCCTGTGGCTTTTCTCCACCAGGCTGTACAACACAGCTGGGTGGAGAAATGCTAAGTGCGCTTGACAGTTTGTCCGGCCTATGACGGCCCGCCAAACAGCCATGAGCAATTAGTAGTGCCCATCACCCCTCGTCCTCCCTGCTGCACAGAGTGCATGGCCCGCCCCAACCTATGGCGCAGATCACTGCAGGTAGGAAGCAGAATGAAATTATAATAAAGTTGATTTATTCTCATTTTATTTTTCATATGTTCAACTTTGTTGCTACCTTTTGGGGCGACGCTCCTCTGCCGTAACAGAGGAGCCACCCCTTGTACCTCAGCGGAGTTCTTGGCAATCCCATTAGCTCCTGACCTCCTCCTTTCTGCCTCACACCCCGTGACATCACACTGCAATGAAACCCACCCCCACAACATACACCAAATTTTATTTCCACTGAGGGCGCTGTCTCAGTCAATGCGATTTACGGCATGACACATTTTAATAGGTCAGGCAACTGGCACTGGCGGGCATTAAATATTCATAATTCAACCACGGTAAGCTCCACTTAAAAAAGCATGCTGGCTGGTTAATATTGTTCTAATTATACCATTGAGAATTAAGGAAAGCCACTGCTCCACCCAAATGTGACAAGGTAAGAAGTGTAAATTACAAAACTCATTTCTGATGCTCAATTAAAGTGTTGTTTCATAGAATAATTATTTCTTTGTTGGTGAAATTTTCCTCAACTACAGATATGCATAATTGTACACAGAACAGGAATCAGTCATCAGATTTTTTTTATGTAATATATGATATTTTGCAATTTACTTACCTTACTGGTTGGTTCAGGTGCATATAAGTAAACTCACATAGCTGTTTGAGAAGGTAAACCTAACTGAAGAATGCAAATATTCAAGTGACTCACCTTGCTTCTCCTAGATAGACTCATCAAGGTTGATGGTCTGTCAGGAGTGCCCAGGAACTCCCTTTTTTCAAGTTGTTAAGTGTGAATTCCGTCAAGATGCCAGTTTTGATCTAAGGAGCTATTCCTACCCCATGTGTGCAAAAGCAGCAGGGAGTTTTCAGTCTCAAATGTTTCTTTTAAGGTAAAATTATATTCTTTTGTCGTAAAAGATGGTGAATCCTGGCGAGCAACATTTTTAATGATTCAACAGTAGCACAGGTTTGAACCCTCAAATTACTCTTCAAGAGTCTCTGCTCCTCATAACCACTGTAAATCATTAAAGAGGAAAAAAAAGAATGTAGAAGTGAAGAAACTCTCTAAGGGTTGCCTTGACAATCTCCCAACTTTCTTCCTTGGACAGAGTATCTTCAGCCTGCTGGAATCCGTTTCAGATGCATACGGCCTGCAAGATGACAAACTCTGAGGTCCTGCCTCTCCAGTAGTGTTCTTTAGCTTTCACCTGAGGTGTTAGATCTGAAATACGTTGACAGCAGCTTTGTAAGTATTTATAAATATGAACTAGTTTGATGTGAAAAGATATATTTTCCAACTGGTTGGAATCAGCATCTCACATCCGGTTGCTCTGCTCCTTATGAGCTATCCATCACTTCCTTATCTACTCTGTGTTGAAGACAACTTACTGGTTTGAAAGCAGTAACTCAAAGTCACTATTTGTTCTTGGGTCTTATGACTAGGTGTAGCTGGCAATTGGTCTTTGCCTATTGCTCTCAGACACTAAGAATAGGTGTTGGGCCATCTCTGACTTGTTGAGGGGAGGTAGCTGTCAACTACCACACTTGCACATCATAAACCTCTGCCTGGGCATGCTCACAGAGGGTTTGATACTAGTCTATTGTGAACCCAGATAAGATGAGACCAGGGGCCAGGAAGGAAGGAAATTCCAAACACCTTGGGGTGGAAACCTCCAGAACCTTCTCCTACTTCAATATGAGCACCAGGAATAAATAGTGGAAAAGTTAATTTATTATACAGCCCGCTAAAATACTTCATGACACATATATAATGTAGAAAGATCATAATTAGATTTCAATGTTAACCAGTAATCTTACAATGTCATCTAAGTCTTTTAGTTAATTAGCTGTGATTTCCTCATGTCATTGGCTTTGACAATGTCTTCATAGTTTAGAAATGGGATTACTTAGCTGCAGGAATGACCAACTGGTTAATGTTATGCTGTAATGCCAACCTTCTTGAATATAACTCCTAGATCAAACACACACTTGTACAGATACCGTATTCCTGCTTTTAAACCACATCCGCATTAAAAAAAAAATGAGAATGGAAAGTGATTCTTCTTAAGTGGGAGTGAAATTTACTTTTTTTAAAAGTTAATTGCATTTTAAACGTAAGCCCTAAGTTTCCATCAATATCCCGAAAATGTACAGACTTCAATGTGTAAAAGTGCTATTGAGAATCATGTCTGTTCATACCTTATATTCCAGTTCTTTGAAAATGTTCAGATCTGCCACAAATTGGTCAAGTCTGTGCTATATAAAGCAACTATAAACAAATAAATAAATATAATCTCCTTGGCGGCTTGTAGGCCTTTGCCTTATTCTTTCAGTATTGAAGAAAATGGAGGCATTTTACAATTTCCTGAAATACCAATTTAAATGGGTGAACATTTTGTATGTCAGAAATACACCTCTGGTTGCTGACACCACTTGTTGAACAGATGACTGAGATGTAAATAATGCCTTACCAATGGATGAGACTTCACATGTGCATAGGAAATGATCCATGGAGCCTTCCTATGCTTGAAACATTGAGGGGAGCCGCTGGTTAGGGCTACAATTGGTGGAGATTGTCAAGATGGCCACTGTGTTTAACAGGATTGAATCTGTGAAAGGGTTGGCCAGCTTTGTAGGGATAATGAGGACCCACATCTTGACTCCATTTGTTGTATTATGATTTATGTGGAGCACAAGCTGTTCTTTACATTGTGACGGTTGTAAATATTAATCTCGCTTGTTAAGTCAACGTTGATGTTAATACCTGTGGTCTGGAAGTCTGTTGGTTTCCAACACCACTTATACCTACTGCACCTTGCTTATATTTTTGTTCTTGTTCTTTTCATTGTTCGTCCAATAAATACATTATTTTCCATTTGGATAAATACCAACACAGGTCTTAATGTGGTTCTTTGTACCATTGCTTTCTGTTGTTTTGACAGGGACCTTTGTCTCTTGTAATACATTGCCCACCCTCGGTCTCTCTCGACTCCCAGGGTTCCCTTGTTTCTTTGGAAAGGGCCTGTAAAGTATGGGCCCTGGGATAGGTGCTCTAGAAGTGTCCATAGTCTGGGCTGCCCCCTTCAGCATGAGAAGATCTGAAGTGGGTGGTGGGCTTACCATGGACTGGATACCAGCACTAGCCTACTATTGAATTTTGATTCTGCTTTCTGTACTACTTGCTGCCTTGTTGGACCTTTTTTGTTTGTTTTGTTTTGCAATGTGAACAAAAATTAATAAAATTTGGTTATTGAAAAAAGAGGTTTCCACAATAGTAGGGACTTCCGAGGCAGGGACACAGCGTGAAGGTGAGAAGAACAAAGAGCTGCAAGAATGGTGGTGTCTGCAGGATGGGATAGGCAGTGTTGGGTGGTTGGTGGGGGGGGGGGCTGACATTGTTTAGTTTCAGAACAGGTGTTGCTGGTTTTGAAGTGTGCTCAACAATGGTAGCACCAGCAAAGACAAATTCTAAACGTTGCGAGCAGCTTACTCATCAAGCAGGGGTGTGGCTTGGTCGCCAAGATTAGAGGGGGGTGCGTGAACTTCAGGTTTCCAACGATCAGGCCGGCATATAATGTTAAAATACATTATACGGCAAGCAGGGTGCATGAGAGCAGAGGAAAGGGAGAGAAATGCTGATTGGTAGGAATACTAAAAAAGACAACAATATTTTGTAAAATAACCAACATTTTGAGGACCTTCAAAACCAAGAGGGAGAGAGTGTGAGTGCGTTTCTGTCTGTGTGTAAGTAAAAATTAATGGGGAAATCTGACAAAATCCTCACCATACCCGACTGAAAGCACCTGTACCCAACTATTTATCAGAAAATACATTTATTAGCGAAGTGTAACACTCCCAAAAAAAAATACACCATCAAGAGACAGATAAAATCATTGATGTATAATTCAGGCATTGTTACAAAAGGACATGGGAACCCAAAAGGTATGCCATAGGGACCTTGGGCAATGACGTATTCTCAAGAACAGTGGTCCCTATTTGGAGGAAAAATTACTGTGGAAGGATGAACATACACTAAATAGGTGGTATGTTTTTATGTCCAGCCGGACATAGATTTATTTATCAAATGTAAGAGCCTTTATCAATTTGATTGAGAACATTAAATTACAAGTGGGCACAGCCGTGACCCACAGAACATAAGACAAACCAACGAACAAAGAGATAGCCAAAGGCAAAGTACACATATGTCTGTAAATTAGTACGCCGTAAAACAGACTTGATTATGCATTTAGACACCATTACACTTAACAATATTGCTTATTCATATTGTATATGGCGCGAAAGTGTCGACGACGTTTCGATGCCTCCTAATTAATTACAGGGCATCATCTTCAGGACAGTTTTATAAGTCATTGTTGTCTAGAATTTTAGAAAACACTATGTCTACATCACATTACTGTAAACAAGAAAAGGAAAGAAAAATGAAACAAACAGTAAGTATGGGTATCTGCTAGGCATTAAAACATGTGATTAGTGACTTAGTGTGAAAACAGTCTGCAGAGACGTGATCTGAGGCGGGAATCAAGGTCTGACATGTGGACAGTGAGTGGTGGTGAATTGCGTAAGGAGTGAAGAGCGTGAGAGGCTAGGTACAGGGATCCATTAAGCGGTATACAACAAGTGCAGTGATGGTTCCATGCACAAGTGAAGGTCGCACAGCGTGTTTTGGGCAACAGGATTCTCAGTTTCTAGAGGAGGACGGGCGGCATATGGATAGTGATCAACATAGAAATACAAGTCTCTGTCCTTACGTGTCTAAGTTCATACAACCGCAACGGAGAGCCCGGCGACTTTACTTGGCAGAACATGAGGTAGCTGGTGTGGGTAAACCACGGCGGCACGAGGGTTTGCGGCGCGTTAGTCACCGCGCTGGAGAATAAAACCAGAACTAGGTTAGCGTGAATGGCCAGTTAGACCGGGTTCAGTGTGGGGAGAATAAATTAGAGAAATTACCATGTGGTATTGGAATATGAGATCGGGACAATGTTTTCCGATTTTAAGGAGGTGCGCGATCACACAGTCTGGAGGGAGGAAAGAAGGGAGAAATCGGTAAGTTGAAATTGCCAGTGCTCTGAAAAAATGGGGGAATGAAAAATGGGGGAGGACTGGGTTGGGCGGCAAACGATGCACTTACTTGAATCAGGGGAACAGGAGCGCAATGACTCGTCTGTCTGCTTGATGGCCGGGGATGACGGTGAGGTAGCTGGAGTGCTCCTGATTAACGCTGCGGGGCTATGGAAAGCAAGGGCGGACTTCCTTGGAAAAGGGGTGTGGTGAATTAGCACGATGGCGGACATCTTGGAAAGGGGTGAAGGAACAGTGATACTGTGAACACGCACAAAAAGTGCAGACGGCGCAGGAGAATTTAAAATGTAACACCCATGGATGTACACATAACGGCGCAGGTGACTTGAAAAGAATAATAAGTGCGCGCACGAAAAGTGCAGACGGCGCGAGAGAATTTAAAATTTAACCCTGAGTGATGTACTCATAACGGCGCAGGTGACTTGAAAGGAACAATAATACACAAAACAGAAGTACATTACGGGCAGGTTTCATAGGTTGTGATAGGCCAGTCGTGGTGACTGGAAAATTCAGTCTATAGCAAAGAGGTCCAGTCCTCAACACGGTTCAATCCATTTCGGATACTGTTAGTCTTTAGGATCCAGTGCAGTTCTTCCTTGTTAAGTAGCAAATAAATATCTGCGCCCCTGGGGGGGGGCATTTTATCATTGAGATAACAGTCCAAGTCAGATCATTTTCACTGTGTCCATTTCCACTGAAGTGATCCACAATAGGGGCATTGGGTGTTTTACATCGGATTCTGCTGCGATGTTGTCCAATCCGGAGTTTTATCTTCTGACTGGTTTGGCCTATATAGATCTGCATGCAGGGACAAAAAATTGCATAGACTACATTTGACGAATTACAGTTTGAAAAGTATTTCCTGTTAAATTTGATATCACCATATTCAAAACTTTTTCCTTCTATAGTAGAGTCACAGCATACACAACTGCCACATTTGGAGTGTCCTGTAAGAGTGGGAAAACTCCAAGCATCATTCAGTGTGGTTTTAGGGGGTTGATGTGGAAGGGATGCACGTACTAAGTGATCCTTTATATTTTTCGCTCTTTTGAAAGCGAACGGCGTTCAAGATTTAGGGGACCCACATTCAGAACCGGCCAGTGTTTGAGTACACTTTTCTTAATGGCGTTTGATACTGGTGAAAAAGTGGTCACACAAATTAATCTGTCCATGGTTTTTTGGGGTTTCGGTTCGAGAAGGGCCTCTCTGGGGCAGTACCAGGCTCGTTTTAATGAGCGGCGCACAAGTTTACGAGGGTAACCCCTGTTTCTGTATTTATGGCTTAGGATTTTGGCCTCATGAAAGTAGTTCTCTTTGAAATAGCAATTTCTCCTGATGCATAGGAATTGCGAGAACGGCAGGGAGTCTCTCAGAGCACGGGGATGATGAGTGGAATAAGTGAGCAGAGTGTTTCTCTCAGTGGGTTTACGATGTAAGCTGATGGTTAAGCGGCCATCTGTATGCATCTGTATGTATATAGAGATATACTTAGGCTTTTCTGTTTTCAGTTTCTATTTTTGGCAAATTCTGGTGGGGTTTTTTCAGTGTTTTCAATATCTTAAAAAACAGTTGTTATCAGTGGTTACACATTTTTGCACCACTAAAAACAACAGAAAACATGCTTTTCCGGTGTAACAACAGAAAACGTGCTTTTCCGGTGTTTATGGAACGTTTTGCTTTTATTATTGCTTGCTTTCTGCACTGAAAGAACATGGTATATAAACAGTGTACATATATTGATTATGAGGTCCCAAAACATTTTTGCAAATCAATCTTATTGTAGTACACCATACAGTATTTCTTCAGTGAGTCTTTGGGTCATGTGCACTCGCTCTTTCCTTTCCATGTAAACTTCTGTGAAAAGGCCCTCTCAGCATTCATAGCCCCTTGGGATAAGAACCATCAGCTAAGGGACGCAGTTGGGATGACTCTTTCTTTGATGCCACATAAAGCACAAAATGATAAATATTTGCGTTTTAGTTCATGTGTATAAGAAAACAATGCACCAGAATGGACTAAAAAGTAACCCTGGGCGGGCGGCTACGCTCCGTGCACGGAGTGTGCGTAGTGCCGGCTTCTACGCATTTTGCGTAGCAGGCGTAGAATCCGGCACTACGCACGCGCCGCAGACGGAGCGTAGCTGGCCGCCACCCGCCTCCCTCCCGCCCTCCCTAAATACTTTAAATTAATAGTGTAAAAGAATTAAAACGCACTTACCTTGCCCGCCACTGCCCGCCGCGTCCCCGGGGCTCGCTATCTTCATGGCTGCCGTCTTGTGTATCTAATGCGCATGCGCGAGCGGCCGCGCTTGCGCATTAGTACACAAGACGGCAGCCATGAAGATAGCGAGCCCCGGGGACGCGGCGGGCAGCGGCGGGCAAGGTAAGTGCGTTTTAATTCTTTTCCACTTTTAATTTAAAGTATTTAGGGAGGGCGGGAGGGAGGCCTGCGGTGCGTAGTGGGGCTACGCGGAGTGCGGAGGAGGGCGTAGTTTCTCGCCCACTTCACGTAGCTCCGCGAAGCCCCACTACGCCCAGGGTTACTAAAAAGTCAATAGCATCCCTCATTAACTCTGAAGACTGTAAAGATGCTTTCAGCATATCATCTAACAAGTGGCAAGGATCTCCTACAGGGAATCACTTCAGCTTGGGTATCAATTTGACAGGTCATCACACAACTTTTTTACATACATAGCTGAATCACTTCAAATACAAACAAAATCGCTCCAATCTTTGTTGAACTTGGAAAGAACCTTTTTTTGCAGAGCATTACAAGTGACACTGCATTACATGTTTTCCAAAAGTCTGGTGTCATGTTTTCACCACTATCCCAGATGCTTGGTGATATATATACTTGTCACTAAACCTTGCATTGAATGTTTAAAGCCTGAGGTGTTGGCAATTCACCTACTATCAATACTGACCCACTAGAAACTATGGTCTGATGTATTAAGGGTTTGTACCCATTCTCTGTGGGTAAATTTGATGACACATATTAGGAAAGATTTTTATGAAACCAGCCATTTTACCTATCAGTGTAAGAATCAAATACAGTCAAAAAAATCAAATAGGAGTTTGATATTTCCTGATTCTCTTCAGTTTATAAAATAATTAAACTACATCTAAAATATGACACTAAACCCTGCATCTTTAGACCAAAGTCCACAAAACTGGAAAAAGTAAAAGGAAGAAGAAACAATATTTTAGTGGCATCCCTAAGGAACAAAACTCAAGCAGAATAATGTTAGCCAGTCTTTCTTACTGCTAGCTTGTATAACAAAGTTAAATTATATTGACCTCTTCAGGAAAAAAAATGATTCTTTCACTCTCTTTTTCCTTTCTTTGATTGCCATTTAGTTAGTGGTTGTGCAGGTGTTTTTTCAGTGTCTATATGTTTTCACCGGTGAGGGCTATTTTTCTTTCAGTGGGGTTTTATCAGTTATTATAGGTTTAAACCTAAAACCCCACAGCCTAGATATACTCTATCCACCAGCAAAGAGTCGCTGGCATTTCTAGATCTAGAGATAAAGTATACAGATGGCCGCTTAACCACCAGCTTACATCGTTCTCACAATTCCTACGCATCAGGAGAAATTGCTATTTCAAAGAGGACTACTATGGACAGATTAATTTGTGTGACCACTTTTTCATCAGCATCAAACGACATTAAGAAAAGTGTACTCAAACACTGGCCGGTTCTGAATGTGGGTCCCCTAAATCTTGAACGCCCTATGTTCGCTTTCAAAAGAGCGAAAAATAAAAAGGATCACTTAGTACGTGCATCCCTTCCACATCAACCCCCTAAAACCACACTGAATGTTGCTTGGGGTTTTCCCACTCTTACAGGACACTCCAAATGTGGCAGTTGTGTATGCTGTGACTCTACTATAGAAGGAAAAAGTTTTTAATATGGTGATATCAAATTTAACAGTAAATACTTTTCAAACTGTAATTCGTCAAATGTAGTCTATGCGATTTTTTTGTCCCTGCATGCTGATCTATATAGGCCAAACCAGTCAGAAGATAAAACTCCGGATTGGACAACATCGCAGCAGAATCCGATGCAAAACACCCAATGCCCCACTTGTGGATCACTTCAGTGGAAATGGACACAGTGAAAATGATCTGACTTGGACTGTTATCTCAATGATAAACCCCCCCCCAGGGGCGCAGATATTTCTTTGCTACTTAACAAGGAAGAACTGCACTGGATCCTAAAGACTAACAGTCCCGAAATGGATTGAACCGCTTTGAGGACTGGACCTCCTTGCTATAGACGGAATTTTCCAGTCACCACGACTGGCCTATCACAACCTATGAAACCTGCCCGTAATGTACTTCTGTTTTGTGTATTATATTGTTCCTTTCAAGTCACCTGCGCCGTTATGAGTACATCACTCAGGTTTAAATTTTAAATTCTCTCGCGCCGTCTGCACTTTTCGTGTGCGCACTTATTATTCTTTTCAAGTCACCTGCGCCGTTATGTGTACATCCCTGGGCGTTAAATTTTAAATTCTCTTGCGCCGTCTGCACTTTTCGTGCGTGTTCACAGTTTCACTGTTCCTTCACCCCTTTCCAAGATGTCCGCCATCGTGCTAATTCACCACACCCCTTTTCCCAGGATGTCCGCCCTTGCTTTCCATAGCCCCGCAGCGTTAATCAGGAGCACTCCAGCTACCTCGCCGTCATCCCCGGCCATCAAGCAGACAGACGAGTCATTGCGCTCCTGTTCCCCTGATTCAAGTAAGTGCATCGTTTGCCGCCCAACCCAGTCCTCCCCCATTTCTCATTCCCCCATTTTTTCAGAGCACCGGCAATTCCAACTTACCGATTTCTCCCTTCTTTCCTCCCTCCAGACTGTGTGATCGCGCACCTCCTTAAAATCGGAAAACATTGTCCCGATCTCGTATTCCAATACCACATGGTAATTTCTCTAATTTATTCTCCCCACACTGAACCCGGTCTAACTGGCCATTCACGCTAACCTAGTTCTGGTTTTATTCTCCAGCGCTGTGACTAACACGCGCCGCAAACCCTCGTGCCGCCGTGGTTTACCCACACCAGCTACCTCATGTTCTGCCAAGTAAAGTCGCCGGGCTCTCCGTTGCGGTTGTATGAACTTAGACACGTAAGGAGAGAGGCTTGTATTTCTATGTTGATCACTATCCATATGCCGCCCGTCCTCCTCTAGAAACTGAGAATCCTGTTGCCCAAAACACATTTTTTTTTCCCTTTTCTTGTTTACAGTAATGTGATGTAGACATAGTGTTTTCTAAAATTCTAGACAACAATGACTTATAAAACTGTCCTGAAGATGATACCCTGTAATTAATTAGGAGGCATCGAAACGTCGTCGACACTTTCGCGCCATATACAATATGAATAAGCAATATTGTTAAGTGTAATGGTGTCTAAATGCATAATCAAGTCTGTTTTACTGAGTACTAATTTACAGACAAATGTGTACTTTGCCTTTGGCTATCTCTTTGTTCGTTGGTTTGTCTTATGTTCTGTGGGTCACGGCTGTGCCCACTTGTAATTTAATGTTCTCAATCAAATTGATAAAGGCTCTTACATTTGATAAATAAATCTATGTCCGGCTGGACATAAAAACATACCACCTATTTAGTGTATGTTCATCCTTCCACAGTAATTTTTCCTCCAAAATAGGGACCACTGTATAATTCAGGCATGGCCATAATTTATATGCCAGAACACATGTCTGGCAAGCTCATTATTTCTGCACACTGGTGTCTGTAGTCATTGCACGTGACATTCTTCTGTACATCATTAAGCACTGCAACTGTCAGGCAAACATCACTCTTTGCCTCTGCCTCATAGATGTACGGAGGTGGCAGCAAGCATACATGTTGGGACGGTCTGGCGCATCCGCATAATTCTGCCTGATAATGCTTCAATTGTAAAGTCCAATATTCTCTATCAAATCCAAAAGTGTGTTGACTGCCAAAAAGTTTTTCTGGATTTCTTATGGCAATCAAGAAAAGTAATATTATCCAAATCATTGATGCCAAAGCTACCATGGGAGCGGGCCTGAGTCCCAGATAATGCCCAATATGTTCAGGTAGACAAGTACTAATATATGTTGGAATGGGAGCAAACTGACTCAGAGAAATAGTGGTGCTTCATTGACAAGATCATAATGGGAACAAGCATAAAAGAGGTACCTTGTGTTAAGACAGAGCATAGAGCTGGGGGGGGCTTTATTTGTCTCCAACGACCAATGCACACAGGGGGACTGGGATAAGGTAGCGGTGGCGTGGAACCTAACAACTTTCCCCTTTACCTGTTACTGCTGTGGTGTGAAACCCAGAGTTCTCACCTTGAATGGACAAAACCCTTTATGGCCACTGGACACACATGGTCCCACTGCAGAAGGGCTATAATAAACCATGGATAAGATCCTTTGCATCCCTCACTGGCAATTTTCCCCTCCGCAAATGGGAGAGATACAGATACACCCATTTGAGACACACTGGGTTCTTCAGCCATCTGACTGGGTACAAGCAGTTGGTGGTCAAAAAACAGGGTGTTATAGAATTGGTGTCAGAATTCAATATATTGCTTCAGAAACCAAAGATGCATTGAAATCCCTGGGAAAGAAACATTGGGAGAGAGAGAGCTAGGGAGACCCTTGATGGAACAAGAATAGGAAAAAACACACATAAGAGTGTTTAACACTTCACTAGAGTGTGTAACACTGTAAAATGAACTTTGATAAGGGAAACGAAAATCAAAATCTTAACATGCTGCTACTGCACCCCGACCAAGCTATGGGAGTGGGATAAACGAACGTCAGATACCTTCTGGAGGAAATTAAAGGAAAGGAAAACTCGATGCATGTACTGTGGGACTGCCACAAGTTTCAGACATATTGAAAAGGGATATTAAAGTTTGTAGATGGAATGTTTGACAATTCAATACTCAGATATCCTACATATGTAATACTCGGATGTGCTAACCAACTTTTATACCTTCTACGCTCAAGGAGGGGGAGACAAATTTAGCTGGTACTCTGTGCAGCCAAACAGCACACTTTAGCAAGGTGGGACACAGGTAATCTGCTGGATATCAAACTTTGGCTATTCAAGATTTTGAAAATGATGGACATGGAGAACCCTGCTTAAAGTATAGTGCAAAGGAGCCCTGAATTTGAGAAAAGAATGGGCATTGATATACTTAGCCAAAGAATTTGTCGAATTCTCCTATTCTGAAAACGTACTTGTCCTTAACATATCTAGAGAAGTACTGAATGAGACAAACAAATCAGTCACTGGTTGAAGATGAGTCACCCAAAAAAAGATTGGATGAAAGGTAGATAATCAGAAAAACTGGTACCATGGAAGGGTGAGTGGAGACATTAAGTGAATAACAGTTGGAGTTACTTTGCTATCCTCATTTGCTGGCCAATGAATGACTTGCTGACTGCACATGGGAGGCGGCCTGATAGGCACAGTTAACTTCACAGTGGTCCCCTCTGGCATACTGGGTCACAGACCTACACACCGCTCACTAACAGCAGCCCAATCGGCACAGCAGTCCTCTCCTTACATCTCCCTACAGAGATACACTCGCCATAATCCTCCACTGGACTTTGCTCCATCCAGCAATCTCTTCTTCCTCACAGGGCATACTGGTCTTGGCAAGCAAGTTGTCACTGGTGCTCCAGGCAGCAGTGACACGTGGTCCTGGATTTTCCTGGATGAAGTCCCTTCACCCAGCTGGGTGACAGGCAGCCCCCCCCCACCCCCCGGATGTCTTGCAGAGCTTCTCCTCCTCCAACAGCCGCCTGGCAGTTTAACAGTTGAGAATTTTCGGGGTCCTCAAGCTCCCTTTCTTATACCCCATTTCCAGACACCAAATGTAATTTAGGGTCTGAGTCTTTGATGTTTTTGTCGGGGTCAGCTTCCTTTTGAAGTGCCCACTCCTCTGCCCTCATGAAAGCAGTCTGTCACAGCAGGAACAACTCTAACTCTGATAGCTCCACAGCACAGGCCATAGGAGTGACTAGATATAGGGGGAACATTGTTTACAACGTGGTGTTTACACCGCAGTACCTTTACAACGGTGCCATTACAACGCAAGTCGTTACTACGACTTGCGCTGGATGGCTCTGTTGTACAAGGAATATTGTAATTTTATATTCCAACACCTTCCCTACTGTTACGTGGGCTGGTGTTAGAATATAAAATTATAATAATCCACAATCCACGCACACCAACGCAAGTCGTTGCAACGACTTGCGTTGTAAAGGCAGCGTTGTAAAGTACCGCGATCTAAAAGATCGCGTTGTACTAACGTACATCCAGATATAGACACCTGGATGTCATCCCCAGTGATATGGGTATCAAAATGATTCTCCAGGGCCAGATCCCTACTCCTTATGATTCTCTTATCAGCTCCATCACCTTCCTGAGATGTGCCCTGGTCCCTTTTCAGAGACCTCTCTCTGAACCATTGAGCATCATTTGAAGTGTACTGAAGAGCCTGGCTCGCTTTCCTCCAGCGTGTGTTTCCCACCCAGCTCACAGGAATGCAGCCATCCACAAATCTCTCTGGTGGATTCCTCTACCGCCTCATGCTCCTCCAATCAGTCCTGGGTTACCAAAAATGGAACCCAGTATCTTTTTTGTATAATACCATGTACAGGCACACATACACCCAACACATGCTTACTACAAACAAGCCCTGAACAGTGCTACATACTAACTTGATGTGGGCCAAGGTTGAGTTAAGCCCAGAGCAGCAGAACTTTACATCAGGGAGACTCTCTGCCTCATTCCAGTGTCACAGGTCAAAAGGGGATGTTCACTTCTACTGATCAGGAGTGCACTGAAGAGTGGGTCTGAGGTTCCTATTTTTGTACCTGGTGCTTCCTTTAAAGTGGAGTTTCCCCCTTACAGAAGTGTCTGAAATTTCCTTTCTTCCCCTGCCCTGGCTCCAAGGGATCTGTGGTGACAAAAGACTAGTGTGAAGTTCTTTGTGAGTGTGCTGGTGCAGAGTCTTTGAAGCACATGTTTTGTAAGTGACGGCAACGTGCCTCCCATCTACTTAGAATGGTCCATCTTGCCAACACCCAATCTCCCATTTGTGATACTGTGTGGGAGGAATACACACAGGCCAATTGCCATCCATAGTCATGTGACTCAGGATGCAGGCACCAAAGGGTTAGGAAAAGAAAATGCCAACTTTTCAACTTTCTGAAAGTGGCATTTTCAGAATTGTGACTTAAAATCCGAAATTCCTATTAAAGAGGATTTTAAATTACATTCTTTAGAGACGTAACTTGACATTTCTACTTGCTTCCAAAAAACAAATTCGGAAGTTTTTCACTAACAGGACATATAAAACTGAAACAATACATGTCCAAGTTTTTAAATACAATGCACCCTGCACTATGCGCTGTTTTAGGCCCTACCCTAGGAGTGACTTATATGTATTAGAAAGGAAGGTGTAGGCCTGGCAAAAGGTTGTTTTGCCAAGGTTGAAAGGACGGTTTAAAACTGCACGCACAGGATGCAATGGCAGGCCTGAGATGTTTTGTTGTAAAGGTCTACTTAAAAGGTGGCACAATAGGTGCTTCAGGCCCGCTGGTAGCATTTAATTTACAGGCCATGGGGGCCTGTAGTACTACTTTACTTGGGACCTATAAGTAAATTAAACAGCATCGTCCCACTTAACCCCCAGATGAAAAATAAAATCGAAATTAATTACCATTTGATTTTTCATCCCCGTCCCGAGCTGAGCATCAGTACAGCAGGGAGGGCTGGTATGGCACTGTTTAAAGTGCGCGTGTCTTTTTGGACGGCAGTCTTGTGATGGCCAGCCACACATGCACACTTTAAACATCTCTAACAGCTGGGTTACAGCAAGCCAAACCCTCCAGAGCTCTGTGGAGTGCCGAGTGAGGCCGCTTCCACCAATGCTAGGGCTGCTCTCATGCTGGTGAGGATTCAGAAAAGGGGGTGGTGATGAACAGAGTGTCTGAATTAAGCAGACCACTCTTACCCAGTCCAAAGATCAGGGCTTGATCCATCACCGTTATTTATCTCACTGCCCCATCCCAGCTCAGAACCTGGCTATATGCAAATTAGTCTGTCCCTGGCCCAGTGCATCATGGGAACAGGGCAGACCAAACTACCAAGCCAATTCTTCACCAGAAAGGAGACAAGCTACCGGGGACCGGTTTCTGGCATTTCAGCCTCTTCGGCCCGGCTTGCTTGAATCCTGATGGAGCAGTGAGAAAGGGACTCATGTCTGAGTATACCCTGCCACACCTATAGTGGCCAAAAATGATTCAGAAAAGGGGGTGGTGATGAACAGAGTGTCTGAATTAAGCAGACCACTCTTACCCAGTCCAAAGATCAGGGCTTGATCCATCACCGTTATTTATCTCACTGCCCCATCCCAGCTCAGAACCTGGCTATATGCAAATTAGTCTGTCCCTGGCCCAGTGCATCATGGGAACAGGGCAGACCAAACTACCAAGCCAATTCTTCACCAGAAAGGAGACAAGCTACCGGGGACCGGTTTCTGGCATTTCAGCCTCTTCGGCCCGGCTTGCTTGAATCCTGATGGAGCAGTGAGAAAGGGACTCATGTCTGAGTATACCCTGCCACACCTATAGTGGCCAAAAACGATTCAGAAAAGGGGGTGGTGATGAACAGAGTGTCTGAATAAAGCAGACCACTCTTACCCAGTCCAAAGATCAAGGCTTGATCCATCACCGTTATTTATCTCACTGCCCCATCCCAGCTCAGAACCTGGCTATATGCAAATTAGTCTGTCCCTGGCCCAGTGCATCATGGGAAAAGGGCAGACCAAACTACCAAGCCAATTCTTCACCAGAAAGGAGACAAGCTACCGGGGACCGGTTTCTGGCATTTCAGCCTCTTCGGCCCGGCTTGCTTGAATCCTGATGGAGCAGTGAGAAAGGGACTCATGTCTGAGTATACCCTGCCACACCTATAGTGGCCAAAAACGATTCAGAAAAGGGGGTGGTGATGAACAGAGTGTCTGAATTAAGCAGACCACTCTTACCCAGTCCAAAGATCAGGGCTTGATCCATCACCGTTATTTATCTCACTGCCCCATCCCAGCTCAGAACCTGGCTATATGCAAATTAGTCTGTCCCTGGCCCAGTGCATCATGGGAACAGGGCAGACCAAACTACCAAGCCAATTCTTCACCAGAAAGGAGACAAGCTACCGGGGACCGGTTTCTGGCATTTCAGCCTCTTCGGCCCGGCTTGCTTGAATCCTGATGGAGCAGTGAGAAAGGGACTCATGTCTGAGTATACCCTGCCACACCTATAGTGGCCAAAAACGATTCAGAAAAGGGGGTGGTGATGAACAGAGTGTCTGAATTAAGCAGACCACTCTTACCCAGTCCAAAGATCAGGGCTTGATCCATCACCGTTATTTATCTCACTGCCCCATCCCAGCTCAGAACCTGGCTATATGCAAATTAGTCTGTCCCTGGCCCAGTGCATCATGGGAACAGGGCAGACCAAACTACCAAGCCAATTCTTCACCAGAAAGGAGACAAGCTACCGGGGACCGGTTTCTGGCATTTCAGCCTCTTCGGCCCGGCTTGCTTGAATCCTGATGGAGCAGTGAGAAAGGGACTCATGTCTGAGTATACCCTGCCACACCTATAGTGGCCAAAAACGATTCAGAAAAGGGGGTGGTGATGAACAGAGTGTCTGAATTAAGCAGACCACTCTTACCCAGTCCAAAGATCAGGGCTTGATCCATCACCGTTATTTATCTCACTGCCCCATCCCAGCTCAGAACCTGGCTATATGCAAATTAGTCTGTCCCTGGCCCAGTGCATCATGGGAACAGGGCAGACCAAACTACCAAGCCAATTCTTCACCAGAAAGGAGACAAGCTACCGGGGACCGGTTTCTGGCATTTCAGCCTCTTCGGCCCGGCTTGCTTGAATCCTGATGGAGCAGTGAGAAAGGGACTCATGTCTGAGTATACCCTGCCACACCTATAGTGGCCAAAAACGATTCAGAAAAGGGGGTGGTGATGAACAGAGTGTCTGAATTAAGCAGACCACTCTTACCCAGTCCAAAGATCAGGGCTTGATCCATCACCGTTATTTATCTCACTGCCCCATCCCAGCTCAGAACCTGGCTATATGCAAATTAGTCTGTCCCTGGCCCAGTGCATCATGGGAACAGGGCAGACCAAACTACCAAGCCAATTCTTCACCAGAAAGGAGACAAGCTACCGGGGACCGGTTTCTGGCATTTCAGCCTCTTCGGCCCGGCTTGCTTGAATCCTGATGGAGCAGTGAGAAAGGGACTCATGTCTGAGTATACCCTGCCACACCTATAGTGGCCAAAAACGATTCAGAAAAGGGGGTGGTGATGAACAGAGTGTCTGAATTAAGCAGACCACTCTTACCCAGTCCAAAGATCAGGGCTTGATCCATCACCGTTATTTATCTCACTGCCCCATCCCAGCTCAGAACCTGGCTATATGCAAATTAGTCTGTCCCTGGCCCAGTGCATCATGGGAACAGGGCAGACCAAACTACCAAGCCAATTCTTCACCAGAAAGGAGACAAGCTACCGGGGACCGGTTTCTGGCATTTCAGCCTCTTCGGCCCGGCTTGCTTGAATCCTGATGGAGCAGTGAGAAAGGGACTCATGTCTGAGTATACCCTGCCACACCTATAGTGGCCAAAAATGATTCAGAAAAGGGGGTGGTGATGAACAGAGTGTCTGAATTAAGCAGACCACTCTTACCCAGTCCAAAGATCAGGGCTTGATCCATCACCGTTATTTATCTCACTGCCCCATCCCAGCTCAGAACCTGGCTATATGCAAATTAGTCTGTCCCTGGCCCAGTGCATCATGGGAACAGGGCAGACCAAACTACCAAGCCAATTCTTCACCAGAAAGGAGACAAGCTACCGGGGACCGGTTTCTGGCATTTCAGCCTCTTCGGCCCGGCTTGCTTGAATCCTGATGGAGCAGTGAGAAAGGGACTCATGTCTGAGTATACCCTGCCACACCTATAGTGGCCAAAAACGATTCAGAAAAGGGGGTGGTGATGAACAGAGTGTCTGAATAAAGCAGACCACTCTTACCCAGTCCAAAGATCAAGGCTTGATCCATCACCGTTATTTATCTCACTGCCCCATCCCAGCTCAGAACCTGGCTATATGCAAATTAGTCTGTCCCTGGCCCAGTGCATCATGGGAAAAGGGCAGACCAAACTACCAAGCCAATTCTTCACCAGAAAGGAGACAAGCTACCGGGGACCGGTTTCTGGCATTTCAGCCTCTTCGGCCCGGCTTGCTTGAATCCTGATGGAGCAGTGAGAAAGGGACTCATGTCTGAGTATACCCTGCCACACCTATAGTGGCCAAAAACGATTCAGAAAAGGGGGTGGTGATGAACAGAGTGTCTGAATTAAGCAGACCACTCTTACCCAGTCCAAAGATCAGGGCTTGATCCATCACCGTTATTTATCTCACTGCCCCATCCCAGCTCAGAACCTGGCTATATGCAAATTAGTCTGTCCCTGGCCCAGTGCATCATGGGAACAGGGCAGACCAAACTACCAAGCCAATTCTTCACCAGAAAGGAGACAAGCTACCGGGGACCGGTTTCTGGCATTTCAGCCTCTTCGGCCCGGCTTGCTTGAATCCTGATGGAGCAGTGAGAAAGGGACTCATGTCTGAGTATACCCTGCCACACCTATAGTGGCCAAAAACGATTCAGAAAAGGGGGTGGTGATGAACAGAGTGTCTGAATTAAGCAGACCACTCTTACCCAGTCCAAAGATCAGGGCTTGATCCATCACCGTTATTTATCTCACTGCCCCATCCCAGCTCAGAACCTGGCTATATGCAAATTAGTCTGTCCCTGGCCCAGTGCATCATGGGAACAGGGCAGACCAAACTACCAAGCCAATTCTTCACCTTGTTGTAAATTATTTTGTCCACCCTAAGCGTGGAAGGGTATACTCAGATGTGAGTCCCTTGCTCATAGCACCATCAGGATTCAAGCAAGCCGGGCCGAAGACGGCTGAAATGCCAGAAACCGGTCCCCGGAAGCTTGTTTCCTTCCCAGTGTAAGAATTGGCTTTTGTAGTCTGGTCTGCCCTGTACCCATGATGCACTGGGCCAGGGACAGACTAATTTGCATACAGCCAGGTTCTGAAACTGGGATGGTGCAATGAGCTAAAAAACGGTGTTGGATCTAGCCCTGATCTCTTGTCTGGGTGAGAGTATTCTGCTTAATTCAGAGACTCTGTCCATCACCACCCCTTGTTGTAAATTATTTTGTCCACCCTAAGCGTGGAAGGGTATACTCAGATGTGAGTCCCTTGCTCATTGCACCATCAGGATTCAAGCAAGCCGGGCCGAAGACGGCTGAAATGCCAGAAACCGGTCCCCGGAAGCTTGTTTCCTTCCCAGTGTAAGAATTGGCTTTTGTAGTCTGGTCTGCCCTGTACCCATGATGCACTGGGCCAGGGACAGACTAATTTGCATACAGCCAGGTTCTGAAACTGGGATGGTGCAATGAGCTAAAAAACGGTGTTGGATCTAGCCCTGATCTCTTGACTGGGTGAGAGTATTCTGCTTAATTCAGAGACTCTGTCCATCACCACCCCTTGTTGTAAATTATTTTGTCCACCCTAAGCGTGGAAGGGTATACTCAGATGTGAGTCCCTTGCTCATTGCACCATCAGGATTCAAGCAAGCCGGGCCGAAGACGGCTGAAATGCCAGAAACCGGTCCCCGGAAGCTTGTTTCCTTCCCAGTGTAAGAATTGGCTTTTGTAGTCTGGTCTGCCCTGTACCCATGATGCACTGGGCCAGGGACAGACTAATTTGCATACAGCCAGGTTCTGAAACTGGGATGGTGCAATGAGCTAAAAAACGGTGTTGGATCTAGCCCTGATCTCTTGACTGGGTGAGAGTATTCTGCTTAATTCAGAGACTCTGTCCATCACCACCCCTTGTTGTAAATTATTTTGTCCACCCTAAGCGTGGAAGGGTATACTCAGATGTGAGTCCCTTGCTCATTGCACCATCAGGATTCAAGCAAGCCGGGCCGAAGACGGCTGAAATGCCAGAAACCGGTCCCCGGAAGCTTGTTTCCTTCCCAGTGTAAGAATTGGCTTTTGTAGTCTGGTCTGCCCTGTACCCATGATGCACTGGGCCAGGGACAGACTAATTTGCATACAGCCAGGTTCTGAAACTGGGATGGTGCAATGAGCTAAAAAACGGTGTTGGATCTAGCCCTGATCTCTTGACTGGGTGAGAGTATTCTGCTTAATTCAGAGACTCTGTCCATCACCACCCCTTGTTGTAAATTATTCTCATGCTGGTGAGAGCAGCCCTAGGATTGGCAGAGGGAGTTGCTGATGTGTCCAAAGAAGAGCTTCGGAGAAAGTACGTCGCCGAGATCAGGTAAATGTAATTTTTCTTAAATCTATATATTATTTTAAGTGCCGGTGTCCACCACCCTCCTCCCCATAGCTGACAGCCGCCACTGAAATAAAATGTGCCAATTGAGGCTAAATCAGTTTTACCATGTTTAAAGGTGAGAGCACAGGCCCTTTACCACTGGTTAGCAGCTGTAAAGTGAACAGTCTTAAAAACCAACAAAAACGGCTTTAGGTAACATAAGGGGTGAGGGAAAAACGCTTGGGGGTGACCCTACGGAGAGGGCCAAAGGTGGGGGTGGGTTGCATTTGTAAAAGTGAGCTCCATGTCTCTAGTAGGATGATCTGCATCTTGCTTGATCTATTTTAAAATGGTAGTTACTTGTAGTTACGTTACAGTCGCAAATTAAAGTGTAGGTCTATTTTCCCTTCATAAACATAGTTGCTGTGAAATGGGGAGAAATACACCACCTACTGTTCGGAAGCATTATAAAATATTTTGTGAATTGTTTACATTCATTAAGGTACAGACAACTATAAGTGCATAGATCTCCAAATGTAAGCTTACCTTTGTGAATTGGGCCCATATCTCGTGGGGTGGAGTTATAGGGTGAGATACAGAAGGCCACGAGCGAGTGTTCGCGAAATGGCCCTTGTGCAGCTGCACAGAATAGATTGCATCAGTCAGTGTTCACTGAATACATTTTGCTGTATTTGCTGAGTTAGATTTACAAATCTGTGTCCTAGATTCCGAGTCCTGCGTAATTGCATCTTTATTTATTGCATGAATAATAGTAATCAAGAGATTTGCCCTGAAACAAGGGCATAACATGCAGATTTCCATACGGGGCACATTACGATGGAGGATTTTCCGCATCCTCCGGCCCGGCGGAAGCCACCGCCGGCCCGGAGGATGCGGAAAATCCTCTGCGGACCCACCAAAGACCCACCGCCACATTAGGATGGCTGGTGGGTCCTGGTTTCTGTCCGCCGCTTTTCCGCCGCGGTTGGCTTACAACCGCGGCGGAAAAGGCCTAATATGGTGGCGGTGTCTCTCAGACACCGCCAGACATATTAGGATGGCTGTGCAAACATGCTTTTCCGCGGCGGATTCTCCGCCGAGGAAAAGCATGTGGATCTTCACCTCGGGGGCCCGTAGCGGGCCCCCTGGGTGAAAGGGGGTTGGGGGGTGCACATGGGGGTACCTATGGTACCCCCCTTACCCCTGCCTTTGCGTGCACGAGGCGGCAGGCACCGGGTGGTGCCTGCCGCTTTGTGCATGCAAATGCACTGCTTTCATTTTTTACATTGCGGCGGGTGCTGCTTCAAGCAGCACCCGCCGCAATGTAAAAAATACAGGATGTGACCGCCACCCTGGCGGTCACATCCTGTATTTTTTACATTGCCGTGGAGGGACCGCTCTTACGCAGGGGTGGCGGACGGACGCAAGTCCGTCCGCCATCATAATAGGGCCCTTACTTTACACCACCAATTACACATGTCCTAACATTTACTGGGCCTTTTCCACCCTGTAACTTTCGGCAACTTTAACCTGGCGAAATGTACTGAGTGAAAAAAAAATCAATTGTGAATTTTAAGTACAAACACATTTTAGACAACAGTGGAAATAGCAGTTTGGACAGAAGTTGGAATTTTATGAGGCGCTCGCAACGGAGGTCTTAATATATTTAAATACTATTTTAATAATACAATTTTAATGAATTTTTCATAGTGCTCTCATTTACAAACTTAAAGCAATAAAATAAATAAAAGCATGTGATCATAGAGGAGCTTTGGAAGGACTTTGCGTTTCTAGGTTTCGTTTCTGGTCTACTTTTAAGGAATGTGGAAAGGGGTGACTCATAATTACTGACTCATTTGAACTGCGAGGCTCTGAATTACTTGAAAGGTAGCATCATGAAGACATTTGTTAATTAAAATAGAAACCTGCTTTTCAGCTGCTTTATGTAAAGGAACTGGAGGGCAGATTTACAAGAAAGTGACTCAGTGCCTGTTGCAATCCATAAGGCTGCGCCGCACTGAGTCACTTTCAAAGCACAGGAATGCAACATATTTACAACAATATGTCACATCTCTGTGCTTCCCCCTGCGCTGGCGCGCAAACTGCTGCCATGCGCCGGCGCAGACACCCTTGCACCATGGTGCAAGGATGCCTGCGTCGTGGGGAGATTATTTTTGTTCTGGAAGGGTTCCCTTCCTGCACAAAAACAATCTGAAATTCTGTTTTTCAACTTTTATGTGTGCTGCAGCAAGGACACATAGAAGTTGAAAAACGTCATTGTTTCAATGATTGTTTATGTGCAGGAAGGGACACCTTCCTGGATATAGACAATCATTAGAGGTGATTTCCTCTTTCCAGGTGTGCTGCCTTCACGCATAGAAAGAGAAAAAAAACGAGGAGAAATGTATACATTTCTCCTCGTTGCGCCTCTCTACAACTCCCCTGGGGAGGCGTAGCATTCACACACATTTCCAGATTTGCGATTCCTCGTAAATCTGGAAATGTGTCTGGTTCCATGGGTGTTGCGTGGGAACACCCACAGCAACACCAATGGAACACCCCTTTCACGCAAAGTGCTGTGTGCAGAGGAGCCATATTTACAAGGACAGGAAAAGTCATGCAAGGTGAGAAGAGAATAAAAACGTGTGCAGGTTTTTCAATTATATGTGTATAATATACTCGGACGTTATTTTTTTGTTCCCGATTGCTACCAGTTTAAATATTTTAAACTTCTGAATCTTTCTGAGCAAATTTCTTCCTTTCAAATGTTTTGCCAAGTGGTAAAATTAATTTTGGCAGCTTTGGATCCATGAATCAACTAAATTTCGGGATAAAGCAGCCGGAAAATCACCAGAAGTGGGAAAATCATAAATAAAAATTCATGGCCTCATTTACAAACCCATTGGGCTGCCAGTGCATCACTTGTTTTGACACACCGGCGGCGTGGAACCTACCCATATTTACAAGGCCACGTAAAGTCACTCTGTATGCCTTTTTTCTGGGCCTCTTTCATGCATTACTCTGCGTGAAAGGGGTGTTCCATGGGTGTTGCTGTGGGTGTTCCCACTCAACATCCATGGAACCTGACACATTCCCAGAATCATGAAGTGTCGTAAACCTGGGAATGCATCAGAATCCTACTCCTCCCCACGGGAACATAGGAGTGGCACAACAAGGAGAAATACTTTCATGTCTTCTCGTTTTTTTCCTCTTTCCATGTGTGCGGCATTCTGCAGCACGCATAGAAAGAGGAAAATGCCATTATTTACGTTTTTGTGCAGGAAGTTGTACCTTCCTGCACTCAAACAATCATCCCCGCAATGCAGGCACCCTTGCAACATGACACAAGGGTGCCTGCCCTGGCAGCCAATTGTTCACCAGCGCTGGAGAAAACACACGGACGCATCTTATTGTTGTTAATATGACGCATCCCTGTGCTTTTAAAACGATGCAGCTCAGTGCAGCAAAATGGCTTGCGACGCAGCGCTGTGTCATTTTGTAGTAAATGAAGCCCTTTGTCGGCAAAGAGAGAGATATTAAGGTTTTCTACTAAAATGGACATTCATTCATATCTGTTTCCCACAATTCACTCGCATTTGGGCAGAAATCCTTAGGTAAAAGGCATAGTTTCTGTTTCTCAGAAAGCGAGAGGAGTGGTGGAGGGGGCAGGGGTTCATTTGAGGAAATGTAACCCTTTATGTCACAGATCTAAGCATTTCTACATTTCTTTTTGTAAGTATATCTAGACCAATATAATCTCTCATTCGTTTTCCTTTTTTTAAAATAAATGTATTTATTGGTAGATCAGTAAAGAATATTACAGATGGAAAAACTAGCCGACAGATAATCCATTATCCAAAATGTGGCAAAAATATTAACTAGAAAATACATACTGATAGAAATCATACAATCAGAGTTAACTATGTGCAGTAAATGACTTCACAATGAACATGGATCACCTTACAGTGTGGATACTACAAAAGAACAACTGCCCTGCTGTCAAAGGACTGCCCTGCTATCTGACGCCAAACCTGTTGTCTGAGAAGAAACATGTGACCTGTAGCATTCATCCTTGGCACTCAGGGTGGGCAGTAAGATCTTTCAGGCGCACGAAGAGCCCAAATGTGACTCCAAGGGCTAGTTAGCAGGCCTCCGTTCTGAGCTACAGGTACCCAACAAGCTCCAGAGGTCTATCTGTAACTGTCCAGCTAACCGCTGCACTGGACCTCCATGGACCTGCAACTGGACCTGCCAGAGCTCTGCTGGAGTAGGTTCCTGATCCCCAAGAGGTGCCTTCCAGGTCTTGGACCCTTGGTGTGGTATCAGTTGAGCTTTTAAGGAGAAATCCTGAAGTTTTGGGGTCTTCGTGACCCTGTAAGATCTTACTGCCCACCCTGACTGCCAACCTGAAGCTCCGGTGAACCGGACTTATTGCTCTACATCTACCGCCAGCAACGCAAGATCTGCACTTCCTGCTACAGCGACATTCTGCGTTGACGACCAATGTGAAGTTTTAGAAATGACCGTCCACCACGCAAGACAGGATCTTTGTGCTACAGCAACGACCATCTATGATGCCGGCCCTGTTCTTCACACTACAGTGCAGACCATCCACAACACTCTCACTCTGCCTCGCAGCTACCTCCATGCAAATGGAACTCTGGACTTTGGAAAGTAGAATTGAAAGCAGGACTAACCAGGTCCCTGTATCCGGCCCCATCACGGTCAGCCTGAACTTGTGACTTTCACCCAGCTTCGCACAACCAGGTGCCCGCAAATGGGGCTTTGTGCTTTAAGGCAATTTACGTACTTTAAATCTTTGGAATTGTATTTCTCCGGGTTCTACTGGTTGGAGTTTTGTCATTTTGGTGTCAAATAATGTAATCAATTTTACTCTGTTTGTAGTGTGGGATTTTTCTTGTGTTGTGTTTTTACTTTATTACTTTTATCTGCACTGCATAAATACTTTACACATTGCCTCTACGTTAAGGCTGATGGATTTTGTGCCAAGTTAACAGAGGGTTAGGCATAGGTTAATTTAGTGACTTTTGTGGTTCAATGAGGATTGTGGTTGTTGCTTGAGAATGACACACAACCCCCACAGCCAACAATTCAATTTCTCAAACTGACAAATGGCATACTAATCCTTTGCATGTTCACTCGAGGGTCCTGGGTAATGTGTATATTAGCATTGATCCTTTTAGATTTGAATTATCAGGATTGTGACACAGTGACATCATGTTCTCCATTAATCTTTGTAATAGTACGATGAGCTATACTATCTCAAGTTCTGATGCAGAGAAGTGAGCTGGCTTTTTCCTTACGCTCAATTTGAAAAAATGTGTGGCTACTTGGTGCGGTTGAGCAATAGTTGATTTAATTTGAGATCGAACAGAGATCAATTCTGAGATTGTATAGCTTTGCTATGGTTTTTATCAGTCTGTCTTAGCTTGTTCCATAGTAAAGATTCCTCCCTCTGGGCTAGTTTACATTGTTTCATATTGTACAAGCAAAGGCCGAAATACCAGATTTTTCATTGCATTCCGTACTATAGAGTTACATTCTGATTGGACATTAGCTCAATTCCTTCACCTACACAAAGTTCTTAATTCCGATAGTGTATTTTTCATCTCACAGTAATGTGTGACACATTGTCCATTGTGATATCTCTCTTGCTATGTCCATTGCTCCAAGTTGTAAAGAGAGAGGGGCATGACCAGGGTCTGACAGGAGCAGAAATAGGCCAAGGCACCAAAATAAGCTCCTGCTAGCAAAACAGATAGCTAAAAGAAAGGGCCACATTTGCAAATTAGGCTTGTACAGACACACTGTTTGAATATTTTTCAAGGTAAGGGAGATGACATGCATTTGTGATTGATGCAGGCAATGTTTGTAAGGGAAATCAACAGTAAAACCCATACCATCAGACCATAAAAGAGGCCCACACACTGATCTGTGAGACCAGCCCATCAGGCACTGCCTTAAGACTTGTCGAACCATGAGCACAATTGGTGATCCAAATTGGACCATTTCAACTGATGCCCTGCTGATTAAAGAAAGTCTATGCTCAAATATTGATGATAATCTGGGGAGTAGAAGGTACAAACACTCTCATGAGAATACCTCCATCTCCATGGGTCTATGATGCCATGGAAGTTCATTAACAAGAAGGCTGTCTGTGGAACTCATGACATCTGCTTGCTCCACCATGTATTGAAGATGTCTTTCACAGGACACATAATGCAATTAAAAGCCGAATCATTGAAAAAAGCTAACAGGATGAAAGTGTTGTTTTACATTGAATTTGAGCTTAACCATCCTCCTCAGGGCATGCGCACTTCCTGTAAGCGATCCTGCCGCCATCTATCCCCCTACCTCCACCAGGATCTGACAGGCTATAGGTAACTCTGAAAGAAGAGTCAAAAATCAAAATGGTTACTCCCTTGACAGATACGCTTTAAGTAGCGGTATAAGATGATTTGGTTCCTAAACGTGAAAAGAGTGCCCAATCTTCTCTGGCAAACCCTAGTCTCTTGCAGGCAGATGACATTAGGATTTACATATCCAGGTACCTATTTGATTTAATGTTTTTGACATTTAGTCACTGAACTTTAACAGTAGCTACTGTAAAGAAACTAGGCATAGAGATTACCAAGGAACACATCCAGCCTGTATCTAGTGCCACCTTTGGGGAGTCTGACAATATGTAGATTGGCGCGTCATTACCTATTCTCTTAGTCCTCAGGCTTCCAACTCAACACTTTTCACTGGCTTTGACCCTTCTGCCGAGGCTCCTGGGCAGTTGCTTCCAAGGCTGACATTGATGACTTAGGGCCTCATGTAGGTAAATGGTATTTACCGATTCGTAAATACCGAATTTTACCGATTCGGTATTTACAAATCGGTAAATGCTATGTAGGTAAATATTTGGTAGAAATTACCGAATTGTTAAGATTCGGTAATTACCGAATCGGTATTTACCGATTCGGTAATTGCCATTGGCCCATTGATTCCTATGGGCCTTGAGGCCCATAGGAATCAATGGCAATTACCGAATCGGTAAATACCGATTTGGTCAAATTACCGAATAGTCAAGGGTGGCAGGGTGTCACTTTGACACCCTGTTGCACCCCTGATCAGTGCTTGTGTGCCATGTGACACACATACATGCCCTTAGGGAATGTATGTGTGCCACATGGCACAGGTGTACATGCACAGATTTGCATATACACAGGTATTCGTTATTTACCACCAACTAATAGTTGGTGGTAAATAACGAATCCTTAAGGCCCTGTGGCACTGTTTACAGTGCCACCTACATCTCAAATTACAGATTCGGTAAATACCGATTTGGTAAATTACCGAATCTGTAATTTTTAAGGCCCCTACATCTCAAACTCCAAATACCGGTCGGTAACGGCCGAAATCGGCTGTTACCGCCCGGTATTTGGCCACCTACATATGGCCCTTAGTATCTTTCCAAGAGTTCACCTGGGTAGACAGTTGCTGTATCTTTCCAAGAGTTCACTAGGGTAGACAGTTGCTCATATCCCACCACAGTTTTGCTACAGAGTAGCCCAGTTTCTTGAGTCTGACCTACTTGGCACTTTCTATGTTTTTAGTGGAGGCGGATGATGCTTCAGTGTTAGTCATCCCTTCTGAGGACTCCAGCTCTGCTCTAGCAGATGGCGTAGACACATTTGCTTCTTAAAGTGCCCTCTGGGATCTTCGAAGGTTTCAATAACATGATCACTTGTTTCTGGGGACTCAGAAGGCAGTGCAATTCTTGACAGTGATTGCTCATTCTGGTATTAATAGAGGCAATAACATTGTTGTACCTGATGGCATGAATTTCATATTGTAGCTGGGATTCTACAGCAAGGTAATGATATTTTAGATGGTTTGCAGGGCCTGCAGAGCGTAGCTCTTTCAATATAGCCTGGGATAGCAGCAGTTCATGTCTTTTTTGCAGTTCAGATTGATTCCTTGAAAACAGACCAGGTCATTAGAATTAGTCAGATTGCCTTAGCTCTCGCTTAGCTGCAATATTGGAAGGCTCGCCTATGATTAGACCCAGTTGATCCTTTTTAGTAATGAGAGACTCAACTATGATCCTGCTTAGTAATGGGATACTCACCAATGATTAGACCCAGTCTGTCCTGTTGCGTTATGGGATAATCATCTATGATTAGACCCAGTTGGCTCTGTTTGGTGACTCAATCTATCCTACCAATTCCTGGATAGCTGTGACTTGTATTATCTATAATACTTATAATACTCCCTGCAGTCTGTGGACATAGTCAGTGTATCTCTCCTTTAGCAGCAGTAATGGATGCTCTACCTATGATTAGATCCAGTTGGTCCTGTTTAGTGGCCAATTCCAAACTCCCATTTACTGGAGAATTGTAACTTGTATTATCTCTATTACTTATGTCCCCTGCCCTCTTTTGATACAGTCAGTATAGGTTGAGAGATGAATGTTACAGATTAATCTTTCTTCCTTTTGTTCAGGGCCAGACTGGGAAATGCAAACTGGCCCTGGCAATTGAGTCGGACCGGCCGCGTGGGGTAGATGTGCTTGTGGAAAACACTGCAGCAAATTTTGTTACAAGGGGCCAATATTGCAGCTTTGCTGCAAAACCAGCCCCAGTAAAAAAAATAGGCCTCAGGAGTCCAAAACCGGCCCCCACCCTGGCGGCCGGTACCCACTACCTCCAGTCTGGCCCTGCTTTGGTCCAGTTAAGCAACCCCTTTTTAGGCCCTTTTGGCCCTCTGTCAAGTAGTTTATCCAGCCTCATCTCTTAAGCTTGTTTGCCTTTCTCATTCTGTGAGGTTGGTGAGGTTGACAAAGTCACTAGAGGGCTCAGAGAAGAATACAAAGGAGAGAGGTCTTCAGGCATAAATGGCCTGATAGGCAGCAGGCAATCCCGGAATCCGGTAAATTACGACTGTCGGTTCTGCCATGTTACTGCTAGCAGATATTACTTCTGACTGAGCATTGAGGGAGTCGTGGAATCTAGGATGTCTGAAACTTAACTCAAGTAAGACGGAAGTCCTTTTATTTGGAAATAATCCCAATTTCTGGGCCCCAAGTTGGTGGCTAGATTCTCTGGGCATCCTCCCTACACCTTCTAGGAAGGTAAAGAATTTGGGTGTAATTATTGATGATAAGCTCAACTTTAGTGATCACATAAATGCAGTGGCCTCAAGCATTTTTTATACTTTGAGATTGATCAAGAAGATTTTATACTTCCTGCCAGTAGACCATCGGCGGACAGTGGTTACTGCACTTATCATGTCTAGGTTAGACTATTGTAATGAGCTCTACCTAAACTTGCAAGAACGGTCCATGAATAAATTGAAGTTGTTGCAAAATGCTGCCGCTCGATTACTCACTAACACTCCGAAATTTATGCCGATCTCTAATGATATAAAAAAACTCCACTGGTTACCAGTGAGGAAAAGGGTGCATTTTAAGGCCCTGTGTACAGTGTATAAGGCTCTGCAGGACATTGGCCCAGAATATCTTAAGCAGCGGCTGCAATGGTACCAGCCTAGGAGAACACTGCGCTCCATGGGGGCTAAGCTGGTCTCAGTACCAACCATAAAAAAGCCTCATGGGGCGGAAGGAGCTTTATAGCATGTGCGGCTAGAGCCTGGAACGACCTCCCCTTCTATTTGAGAAACTCCACTGACTTGTTAACCTTTAGGAAGCATTTGAAGATCTAGCTTTTTAATTTATAATCTGTGTCCTTTTACGCCTAGAGAAAAGCAGTCAGCGCCAGGACACCCTTGGGTAACCTTTCGCGCTATAGAAATGCTGATAACATAACATAATACCTTTAGGCAAGATGGCGGCCGCACTGATGGCTGAGTGAGCTGCTTCCCCTCACTCTCCACGGCTGACCCAACTACCCGGTAATGAAGGACATAGCAGCCTGAGAGCTTGTCTTTCTTTGTGAGCAGCAGGACTCACCATATTGCAGTGGCTGAAAACTGCGAGATATCTACTCGAATGAGCTGGCGTTCATGGATCTGGCTGTGCCGAGCCCCGCTTCCATGCTATTTGGCGTCCTGGTCCAGACACAATCCTGTATTTGCTGTAGCATCCCCTCAGCCTGCGGGGTGCCTGTTTGTAGCCATGCCACTAAAGGGTTCCACTAGCAGGGGCTGCGGCACGACAATGCCGACTGCTGGGGCTCCTCCTAAGTCCTCAGCTGCTGCCTCGATCTCCGAAAAGCGGGATGTGCAGGAAGCCGACAACTCACAACCTTCTAACGCGACTTCGACCGGCAAAAACAACACTGCCGGTCGTAGCAATAATAAACAAACGGTACCTGCTTTGTTCAAAGCCCAGTCCTCCAAGAACAAATCTTCTGCCAGTAATTCTGCTGGGACAAGGGCCTCTACCGCTGCTAAATCCTCACCTTCCATCATGGCTACACCGGTTGCCGGTACGAGCAAGGGGGGTCCTTTCATCTCTCTGCCTTCATTGTCAGGCGAGTCTGTAGCAGTACCAGCTATTGCCACAGGAGTGAAGCCTTCTCAGTTGCTCCTTGCAGGCTGCGAATCCGCCTGCGATGTTGCTCAGCAACCCAGCTGCATGCTGGGCAATGGAGTCCCATTGGAAGAGAAATTAGATACAAGGCCAAATCAAAGTGAAACTGTATTCTCCTCTGATGCAATTGACCATATGGAGGCCATTGAGCTCAATAAAGAGGATGATCCATCAGACACATTTTTTTCATTATCAGATGTGTCTAATTCCTCAGGAGGGGATACCCGAGATAAGGACTGGGCTGCGGATGGTAGTGATACCAGTAGTGTTCTCTAGGATGGTGATGGAGATCAATTCCAATTGAGGACTGAGACGGTTAAAAAAACAATGCATTCTCCGCCTGCCCTGCTGCTAATGAAACAACCACTGGTGCTATTTTCAGGGTTTATTCGTTTTCATCTGGATTGGTTGACAAAGGAGACACAGCGACCAGTGCAGCATCTGTGGCAAATGGAACTACTTGTGCCTCTCCTGAGGAAATTACGCTTTCCACCATTTATCACGTGATGATGGCGCATAGAGAGGAGTCTAGGGTCGAAAGCTCCCGGATGCAAGGGGCATGCAGGATACTGCAAAATTCTGTCTGCAGGATTGCGAAGACTTGCTCAGACTTCGCCTCTAGAATAACAGAGGCAGAAACCCGGATCTCCCAACCACAAGATTATCTAGCCGCTCAGCAGTTTAAGGTGGAAAGTATGCAATCAATTAGGGATGACACTGTGTTCAAATTGATCGATTTGGAGAATCGGGCAAGGCGCAACAATCTGAGAATTTTGGGTATCCCAGAGGGCCAAGAGGGGGCCAATGTCCGCCAATATGTAATTTGAGCCACTTGAGGAGGTCTTCCCGGATCTCCCACAGTGGGATTGGAAGACCCAAATTCAGAGGGCTCATCGCTTTCCTTTTAACCAACGGAGCAACGGGGCGCAATGTGACAATCGCCCACGGGCCATTCTGATCTCCTTAAATAACTTTCTAGCCCGCGAATCTCTGTATGATTTGGCAAGGCCTGACCACAAAAGAACTGGTAAAGGCCACAGTTTTTTGTGCGCCCGGACTTTTGCCAGAAGACTGTTGAACTGCATTGGCATCTCAGGCAACTGATTCCTGAGTTTCAGGCAAAGGGGGCTCAGGTATTTCTCCTGAACCCGGCCGAATTGAAGGTGATCTTTAAGGGTCAAACTCAATTTTTTCACACAGAGGGTCAGGCCAAGGAGTATCTTTTGACTCTGAAGACATGATAGAGGATCTCTACTGATATTCTTTTTTTTGATAGTGATAGTGATTGCTCACAATGGACTGTGGACTATTGTCAAATGTATCTATACCCTGTGGGCCAATTTTTGGTCTTTTTCTTCTCCGCCTGCTCCTCTTCGATTTTTGGCTTTTCTCTTTTTCTTGTTGCTCCCAGGCTGCCCCCTTTTGTTTATGGCTTATTTTCCTTTCTATGCAGTTTGTTTCTTCATTGCTCCTGTCAGACTGTTTTTGAGTATACTATGGGTACAGAGGTGGTGTGAGTCGGGATTACGCAGCTCAACATCACCAGGGACAGCAGGTCCCTATGCCTCTGAAGCTGGGAAGAGGTAGGGGGGTGGGCGGGGGGGAGGTCAAGCAGTGGGGGGGGAGGGTAGGGCACGGTGGTGGGGGGTGGAGGGGGTGCAGTCTAATTATGTACAAGTTAATTATGGCAATTTACATAAAAGGTTTTTCAAGCTTTTCTGTCTTTATCTCATTCTAGGAGTCACTTTAATTAGCGCTATCAGATGGCTGGGTTCGGATAGTTTTGGGCTGGTCAATTCTGTATTCAACGATGGGGGTAGACATGATTTAATTTTAATCTCTTCTTTAAACTGCTGTGGTTTAAACGATAGGAGGAAGAGGGGTGTGCTCGCTAAACTGATTAGACACTGGGACATACATGTATTATGTTTACAGGAGACACACGTCCCTTGGAATAACCGTGCTTGGTTAAAGGAACTGGGTTTGGATCTGATTGCCTGCTCCCGGAAAGCTACTACTACAAGGGGGTAGCTATAATGGCCAGGTGAGGAGTCAGTACCGTTAAGCAAGTGAAGGTGGACAACTTTGGCAGATGGGCTCTCGCTGACATAACAGTTAGGGGATCTGCATATACCATTTGTTCACTGTACGGTTCTAATCTGGACGAATAGGAACCTAATTGTTTCCTTATTTTAACTGTCTGTCCCTGTTTTAAATTATTTTATGATGTACTGTAATATGAATAAACTGTCTAGTATTTTCTCATAATTTTGTTTGTTTGTACATTTTGCCTCGCTAGCATAGTATCACGTTAATGTTGTTGTTTCCATTTATGTGTGTTTGAGATCGTGTGGCCTATTAGTAAGGTGTCCCAAAGGGAAATTTTTGCAGTTGTATGGGATGCCTTTAAGGCTGCAGCGAGGGGAGAGACTCTCAGCTTTTCGCTGTATCGTCAAAGGGCAATTAAAGAAAGGGTTAAAGGCTGGAATAATCAGCTATGTGAGGCCGAAAAAGCATTAATTAGGGCTATCTCTGATCAGGAAAAAAAGAGGAATGTCTTAGGCAGATAGCCATCTGTAGGAACATTATCTATCACTATTTTGCTGAAGAGCTTGCGGCTAATTTCATTCAGTACAAAACAGAGATCTATGAGTATGGTGAAAACACCGGGAGATTACTGGCTAAAAGGCTACAACACAAGGGGGTTTTGAATCGGATAAGTTGTATAAAAGACAGCACAGGCCGGATACAAGATCAACCGGGTAAGGTCCTAGAAGTGTTTCAGGAATTTTACAAATCCATCTATTCTTCCGAAGAGGATGATGAGGGGGACTCGGGGGAGGAATATCTGGCTGACTATGTAACGTGAAGGTGACACCGGAACAGACGCTGGCTCTCTCCTCCCCGATTTCTAGGGAGGCGCTCAAACTAGCTCTAGTGTCACTGGCGGCTGGTAAGGCGGCTGGCCCCGACCTGTTGCCCCTTGAATTTTATCGTACATTTAGACATACTCTACTCGGGGAGTTAGAATCTCTGTTTGCATTGGCCCAGAAGGGTCAGACTCATGACTCCTGGCACAAGACCACAACTGTAATTTTTAGAAAGAAGGATAAACCAGAGCTCAGTCCTTCGTCCTATCCCCCGATCTCATTAATTTGCGCGGACAGCAAAATTTACGCTAAGATCATTGCACTCAGGCTTGGTAAGGTGATTGCCTCCCTGGTTTCTAACCGCCAACTTGGCTTTATACCCGGCCGGGACACCACAGATCACATCAGGCGGGCAATTGCATTATTTGACTGGGCTCAGGTCTCCAAACAACCCTTGGCCATGATCCTGTTGAACGCCGAAAAGGCGTTTGACAGGGTCTCCTGGGGTTTCTTATGGCAATTACATAAAACCAAGGGATTCCCACACGATTTCATCCGGTCTATACAAGCTTTATACGCTTCTCCAGTAGCTTCAGTTTGTATTTCCGGTCAAGATTCAAGTCTCCTATCCATTAGCAGAGGTACTTGTCAGGGGTGCCCCTGCTCTCCGCTTTTATTCTCAATCTATATAGATCCCTTTTTGAGCAAATTAGACAACAGTTTAACCATTAAGGCAGTCTTGATTAGGGATGGGCGTAGTGTGCATAGTGGGGCTACGCGAAGCACCGAGAAGTGGGGGGAATCTACGCCCACCCACACACTACACGTAGCCCCACTACGTGCCGCCCGCCTCCCTCCTGCCCTCTTCTAAATGCCCAAATATAATGTTAAACATTGTAAAAGTAAATAAAAAGGACTTACCCGAGATACGGCGTCCCGGGGCTCCCTCTTCCTGGTGTCGCGCCTACTTCTTCCAGACAAATGCGCATTTTTTTTCGTGTATTCCTGCATTGTGTATTATCTTTGTCAATTATCTGCTTAATTTTTGGGGGGGGATTATATATTGCCATAACTTTTGGTTTAAAGACAAAATAAAGTTTTAAAAAAAACATAATAGCTTTCCAGCAAAATCTCTAAGCTGTCCCTCCAGAATGAGGGCTTTTGGTACGGCCAATTTTCCATGGGCGTGAAAACCCAGTTTTGTTGATATTTGATCAGAGCCGGACTGAGAACACAAACCAGCCCTGGCAATTCATCTGGGCTGGCCCCGGAGGGGGGGGGCTGCTAGTGAGAAGCACTGCTGCCGCTTTTGTTACAGGGGAATGATATTGCAGCACTGTTGTAAAACCGGCACCCAGTAACAAAACTGGTCTTCCACTTCTCAAAATCCGGCCCCCACCCTACCGGCCCACCTAAAAACACTTGGTGCCCACTACAGCCAGTCCGGTCCTGTACTTGATGTGCAAGGAGGGCAAGAAGTAATCGGGACAGTGTCTAAATTCTTCCCCTACAGCAGGGTTTTCGCCAAACCTTGTGGAATAGATTGCTTCTTTTTCAATATTCCCCTTCTCTCCACCAGATTGCTTGGAAATTTGTGGAAGTTACCAAACTTTCAAGGGGAAGCAAACCCCCCAACCTAGAGTAGGATACTGGACCACTATTGAGTAAATGTATGCATGTATAAATCTCTTCTAAAGTAAAAATTTAGTTTTTTTTATTACCAACCTAGCACATGCAAGGAGTCTGGAGAATCAAGAACGGTTGAACGTATTCACAGAGGTATTTGTGAGTAATCAAAGAAGTTCTGCAGGAGTACACTTTACGTCAGAGGCGCAACTAGAGGCAAATTTCGGGGGGCTAATAAAAATTTCGGGGAGGGGGCTAATTTTCCCAGCATTCGGCTGAGTGACGATGCAGGGGTTCTAAGAAGGGGTGAAAATGCAACAAAGCCTTGTTAACAAGTGAATGGTATTTTAATGACCTGTGACGTTCTCGGGTGCGCCTGCAAAAAGAGGGATGCCAGCCCGGGATGCTATCTTAGCCCGGGCTGACACACACCACGGAGGGGGCTGAAGCCCTTTGAGCCCAATGGGCGTTGCGCGCCTTCTTCACGTACTCATGAATGCCATTGTGACTTGGCCTCCAAATGGTTAGGTTAAATCTTTCACAATGCTGCCTGTTGGGGATGATTGAAGTTCGATGGAGGCAATTATTGCACAGCGCTGTCTGTTAGCCATAAAACCTTAACTTGGAGTTCCATAACTTTGGCCTCGTTCCTCTATATATTTATGGAACTCCTCTGTGACTTGCAGTATCCTTATAATGTATGGCAGGGGGGAACTTTATCCCTTATATAATCATAAAAAAATTATGCCATTGATGTTCAACTCTCTGACAAAATCAACACGACAGTTTAGAACGAGTTATTTACTTTGACCTCAAAAAGTATAAATAGAATTAGCACAATTTTTGTGCATGGATTCATAGAAATAAAACATCTCACAGAAATAAGCATCTATATATAAAAAAAGGATATATATATATATATATATATACACATACATACATACATATATATATATATATATATATATATATATATATATATATATATATATATATATATATATATATATATATATATATATATAAATATAAGAAACACGTTACAATTGTTTTACCTATTGCAGTTAGGCTGCATCACAAGATCAGAGGCCCTTATTTCAATGTCCATGGACACCAGAGGGTTCCATTGTCGGACCATGAGGCCCAGATTCATGCCAGATTTTCGGGATTCCGACAACAGACAAACAATCCAAACGGGACTCATTTGCGTAAAGAGTGGTTACCAGGAAAGTCTGGCATGGATTCATCCTGGAATTTATACAGCCTTCATGGGCCCATTTGTCATCTGCAGTTGGTAACACTAACTTTTCCTGCAATCCTACAAAAGTAACTCATTATAAACAGTTATTGTACGATACTGATATTTAATTGGCAAGTATATATACTCTGCAGCTCATTACAACCGAAGGACTATATTACCGAATTATCGACTCCCAAATAGTGTGTGACAAGAATACTGGAGCCAAAATATAGACTGCGCAAACATCATAAAGGTATGTCGATACATAAGTTCAAATTTACTAATGTCCATATGTGTGTGTGTGCGTATAAATATATATATATATATATATATATATATATATATATATATATATATATATATATATATATATATCAAACATATATATATACACGCACATACACAAAACCACATATCTATATTTCTTTTTTTTTCTTTTCAAGGCAGGTTGATGTGCAGTTAAGAATAATATTTCTGTACATACCTACATATACTTACCTCCCTGATATTTTGGTAGTCAATATTTTGGCTAGTATATTTTTGTAACACAATGTTTTGGCAACGATGTTTTTGTACCACAATATTTTGTATTCAGTAGTCTGATATACAACCGATGGAAGTCAAGACTTCTGGTGGGTAGTTGACTGTGAAGCCCTCGTCTCATCGGCCTTAACCAAACTTTTATAGTTTAGAACTCGGATTATTCGGCTGCAGACGTGACAGGGCTCACCACACCCCAAGGTGCTGCATTATAGCCCCTGTGAGGCTGACCCCCAAGGACTTTTATTTGATCCTCTCCAAACCAGTTTTGGTTAATGCTATTGGATAATTGACGTGACGGCTTGCATTCCTCTGACTCATGCTGCAGAAATTATTACAGAGAGGCCCAAGCTTTGGGCTATTTTCTGAAATATTCATTTAAGTGGGTGAAACTTTTTTATGTCAAAAATACACTCCAGGCTATTGGTGACACTTTCGAAGTAAACAATAGAGATGTAAATAAGGTCTTGCGAGCATGGGACTGGCGTGCACCTCACAGGTGCACGTGGGACTCGCGTGCACTGTGCACGGGACTGAAGTGCACCTCACAGGTGTGCATGGGGCAGGCATGCACCCCTCAGGTGCGCGTAGGACAGGTGTGCACCTCGCAGGTGCGCGTGGGGCAGGAGTACACCTCAGAGGTGCGCATGGGGCAGGCGTGCACCTCTCAGGTGCAAGTAGGACAGGTGTGCACCTCACAGGTGCGCCTGGTACAGGCGTGCACCCCGCAGGTACACGTGGGCCAGGCGTGCACCCCTCTCGTGCACGTGGGACAGGTGTGCACCTCACACATGTGCGTGGGACAGGTGTGCACCCCTCAGGTAAGCCTAGGACAGGCATACACCTCACAGGTGCGCATGGGACAGGCGCATGGGACAGGCGTGCACCCCTCAGGTGCGCATGAGACAGACGTGCACCTCACAGGTGCTCATGGGACAGGAGTACACCTCACAGTCCCTCATGGGATGGGGACTCAGATGTTTTCAGCATTAAAGCTTGATGGAGAGAGAGAGGCCCGAGAGTGCATCTGAGGTCGGGTGTCTGTGGTGTGCAGTGTTGGCGAAATTAAACTTCACAAGCCTGGTTAAGTTTTCTCTTAAATCTGTAAATTTCATGGAGTTCTCAAAATGTTTAAAAAACTGTATATGCAAGAGAGCAAGGAGTATATTCACAAGAATGAGTGCTAAATATCACCATAAATGCTAACGCACCTTTACACATCGCAGCCGATCGCGGGAAAATAACCCTGTGTTAACGTGGAATTCACTACACCGCGATTCCATGTGATAGTTTGCCAAAAACGCAGCCAATGTCTGCGATACAACCACCGCGACGGAGATAAAAACCCAAACCTCAAAGCGAAAAAATGTGCGATGAGCCCATTCGCAATGAGGAAATCAGCGATAAGCTGCACCAGGCCTGCAATACACACATTATCCAGAAAACAATGGTTCCTGCGGTATAATATTTGTACAATGCACAGTCAGTACATAGGATAATAGCAATTTTTAAAGTAGTAGAGGGTTTGACAGGGGATGTCAAGGGGATAAGTAAGGCTCAAGATACAGGGTATTTTTATCATCAAAGTTTTTGTATTTCAAAACAATTGAAGCCTCTTGATGCACAATGTTGGACATAGGCAGGGTTGGAATAGTGCTGGAGTTGCGTCCTGCTCGCGATGCAACTCCGGCACTGCGCCAACCTTACGCCGGCAGATGCGACACGCATCTGTTTATCCTTGCTCCATGATGTGCCGCATTGTAAATGAGGAGCATCTGTGGTGGCGCAAGGGTAAACTTGCGTGACACATCTTCCCTGGCGAATCCCTGCTGATTTGCAGGGATGCACCAGGAAACGTAAATCTGCCCCTTAATGCGCAGACTCAATACCTTGCATTTTGGCAAATTACCAGCACTGGACAGTGGACCAACGTGGGATTAATATAAACCCACAGAATATAAACTTTATAAAGAAAAAAAGGACTTTATCTACCTCATCTGCATTTGTCCCCACTTGCACAAACTTTGATTATCATTATTAAAAAAGAGTTTATTTGAAAATTACTCCCATCTGATATATCCTAAATCAATTTCACCACCAACGTAAATACTGCCTTCAGGCTATATTTAACCTGGTCCTGGCCCTGCCCCTATTTGGGCTGCCTCATTCACAGTTACACTCATATAGAGGCATACTTGTTTTTGACTTATCTTTTTAAATGTCATTTTATTAAGAAAGATATAGACTTTCGGCCATATGTATGAAGGCAGTTTTGCGATCGCAAACGCCAAAATTCGCTGAATTTCGGCACATGCGATCGCAAAATAGCTAAGTTGTATGTATGTGAGCAAAACAGCCTCGCAAATTAATAAATCGCAAATTTACGATTCCCTATTTTGCGATTGCATTTAAGGAATCGCAAATTGCAATTCCTTAGATGCAATGTATGAGGCCCAGAAAAAGTGCAATTTGGAATCGCAAATTACCACCAACTTCACGTTAGTGGTAATTTGCGATTTCTTTGTAAAATGCCATTTTTTGCAAATTTTAGAAATGTCATGTGGCTCACATACATGCAGTTAGGGCATGTATGTGTGCCACATGGGCACTCATGTACATTTCACGGGTCCTTTTGACACCCTGGTACCCTTGAAATTGCATTCTCAATTTGCGATTTGCTAATTGAGAATCGCAAATTGAGAATGTCTTCCCAATTATTCCTATGGGCCTCTAGGCCCATAGGATGCCTACTTTCTAAGAGTGGAATTTTCAATCACACAATTTAAAAACCATCTTTATTAAAAGATGTGTTATGAAAATCTGCCTTCAGAGAGCCTAAACGTTATTCCTCTATCTTGTCCTATTGAGAAATTATACTTGTAAGATGTTACAAAGCATTTCCCATTCTATCCTGTGGGGCAAGATATCCTTTTAATAGTGAAAGCAAAATTGACAGTATTTCGCTATCAGGACATGTCACACACACCAGTACATGTCCTACCTTTCACAGACACTGCACCCGGCCCATAGGGATACCTTGGGCCTACCGTGGGGGTGTCTTACATGTAAGAAAAGGGAAGGTTAGGGCCTGGCAAGTGGGTGTACTTGCCAAGTCGACATGGCAGTTAACAACTGCGCACAGACACTGCACTTTCAGGGCTACTCATGTGAGTGGCACAATCAGTGCTGCAGGCCCACTAGTAGCATTTGATTTACAGGCCCTGGCATACTTCAGTGCACTTTACTAGGTACTTACCAGTAAATCAAATATACCAATCAGGGAGAACCAATTGTAGCAACAACTTACATAGGGAGCACATGCACTTTGACACTGATCAACAGTGGCAATGTGCCCAAAGCATCTAAGCCAGCAAAAACGAAATCCAGCACAGCATCAAAAATACAGGAGGTAGAGACAAAAGGTCAGGGGAAACCATGCCAAAGATGCCAAGTCTATCACCGGCACAGCATGGGCATCCCATGGTAACCACCATTCTGAATCCCCAGCAACAACTATCTGCGATGCCTGACAGGATTTTCGTGCTACAGTGATGACGTTCTACAACACAACTATTTGTGGCACTCTCACTGCTCCTCACGGCCCCCTCCACAATTAAAGGAACTCTTCGTTCTGGACTTTTGAAAGTACCTCTTTCAGCTGGACAAATCTGGTCCCTGTACCCCGCCAGCACGCCATTGTGGTAGGCCTTAACATTATTTAGACAGAATACTGTAAACGAAAATATTGTGTGTCAAAATATTGTGTCAAGAATATCGAAGACAAGAATATTGTGAAGCTAAGTTTTTATAGATAAGGAAAGTGTTAGTATATATAACTCCATATACACATACAAGTACCTTGCTGATATATATCTTGAAGGTAGGCAGATGAGGAGTTAAGAATAGTAAATCGACACTTACATATTTGCACTTGCCTTCTCGATATTTTGGTCCTCAATATTTTTGACACGATGTTCTAGCCACACAATGTCTTTTTTTTTATATTCTGTCAGTCATCCACCTAAACTTGTGGCTTTCAACCGGTCTTGCATGATCAGATAGTCATGAGTTTAGTTTGGTGCTTTTAGGCTCTTTACTTACCTGAAATCATAAAACTTCCATATCTCTCATTCTACTGATTGGAGTTTTGTCATTTTGGTCTCAAATAATTTATTTCATTTTCTTATGTTTTTCAAAGTTGGTGTGGGATTCTTCTTGTGTTATATCTTCACTTTATTACTGTTTGAAGTGCACCATAAATACTTTACACATTGCCTCTAAGTGTGCCAAGCTACTAGATGGTTAAGCACAGGTTAATTTGGGTGTGCTTGTGTTTTACCCTGACAAGAATTGTGGTTGCTGCTTGATTAGGCTCTCACCCCCCATTAACCAATAACCCAGCTTTCCACAATAGTGTTAATGGTAGTAACAGTGAAAATGTAGTTGCAAAAAAACATTCTAGTACTCATAGTAGTCAAATAATGGACGATTGTGGTAGTCCCACTTGTAATAATAATGTTCACAGTTGTAACAGCGAAAGTGTAGGGGAAATAACCATTCCAGTGTTAGAATAAAAACCAATGATAGGAATCCAATTATCAATAACTCATTCATGGTAGAAACAGTGAAAGAAAGGTGGTAATAACCCTTTGGTGGTAATGCTGGTAGAATGAGGACCAACTTGATTAGTCCCAATCATAATACTAGTGTTCATAGTAGCAATAGTCAAAGAGTAGTGGAAATAACCACATAAGAAGTAATACCAGTGTAATAAGGACCAAGAAGTAGTCCTGGTAGTAATAATAGTTTTAATGGTAGTAAAACTGTAAAAATGGTGATAATAACTATTCCACTAGTAACGCTAACGGAATAATGACCAACTTTAGTGGTCCAAACTATTAAACTAGCGTTCATAGTAGTCAATGAGAAAGAATAGTGAAAATAACCTTTATAGTATTAATACTTGTATAATAAGGACCAGTAGCAATAATAGTGTTAACGGTAGTAACAGTGAAAGACTAGTGGTAATAAGCATTCCAGCAGTAATAATAATAGTAACAGTAGTGATAGGGGAAGTAATCAGTCTGGCTGGGTGTAAATGTACTTGCAGGAAAGTGATGTGATTGTTGAACGTTTTATTATAATAAGATGAGATATCAGGGCAGTAAGGTAAGTAACCTCTTGAAATGGTGAAATGTAGTAGGATGGTCAAGAATAGGGGTTCTGGCATGCCACCTTTTACTTGGCCCCTTTGTTGTTATGGTGCATTTGTTCACTGCTCTTCCTGTGCTCCTTGCATGCCACTTCTAGTCCTGGTTTGAAGGTAGTTCACAAAATATAATGCTAAAAAGAAAGAAGATAAACCCAGCAGAAGTTAGCAAAAAGAAAGAATACACTACAAAGCATCTCATTTTTGCAAAAAAAAATGTGACCATAAATTATTACGCAAAAAGCTGTCACATAATTGACCTGCTTTGTGGTGTGGACATTGTGAATAGATTGGTGTCTTGCCACCACCTTTTCCAATGTTCAGCAGTGACTGATGCTCCTGGATAAGGCAGGCATATTGATGTTAATTAGTCACAAAGGGCCACATGTATGTACCTTTTTTAAGGTTGTAAACAGCTCGATTTGCAGAGTCGGCTCGTTTGCGAACAGACAAAAGGCTTTCCCAATGTACCAAACCCTATTTTGCGATTCGGTACCGAATCGCAAAATGGGATAGCGATTAACTATTAGGAAGGGGCGTGTTTAGGGCATCCCTTCCTAACACCGAATCGCATCAGCATGTAGGAATGTTTTGTGACCGAAATGCGGTCGCAAAACATTCACATTTTACCACCTACTTTAAGCAGGTGGTAACCCCTTCCCCTTTGTAAATGTTTGCAAACGCACAGACCACTGCCTGCTCTTAAAAAACTGAAAAGAAAACTTTTCATTTCTTTTTTTAGGTCTCGTATAGGCAGCGCATGCGCTGCCTCTGCGAGGCATCAAGTAATTAGTATTAAGGGTGAAATTCCGCCCATTGCGTTTTTATTTTGTTTTGTCCCTTACCATTGGTTTAAATCTGGCATTGCTTTTTTTTATCTCCCTCATTATTGGCTGGTAGGCCAATGCGTCACCTCCGTTTTCTTTCATTTTAAGAGGAAGCAGTATCGACCAACTACAGTTACCGTGTGCTGCAGGGCAGTATCTTCCAATGTAGGGACTACTTTGTTGTTGCCTGGTGCCTCCTCTCACGTCCGGACAGGACCAGGACGCACTTGGGCCCGCAGTACTTCTCTCTGTACAGTTCACAGCACTCGGGACCCTTTCTTTGTATTCCATCCACTCGTGGAGTCTGGAGTGTTCTTCGCTCCACCCGGCCAGGGCTCCGTGGGAGGGGCGAGCTGGCCTCAGAGTATCTCACTCCTGCAAGCAGTGTGCCGGCCCGCCTCTGCTCTTTCCTGGGTGTTAGCGCTTCCTGCTCAGAATCGCTCCCTTTGAAGCCAACTTTGGGGCAGTTTGCGGGCAAGGCGCCAAGAGGCCGAAGCAGGAGCTAGCTGCCGTGCATGGGCTTCTGCTCTGAACCCGCAGTTGGGCATGCTGTGCAGTCCTGCGCAGGATCCCTCCCTCTGCTCGCACTGGTGCTGTTGGGAAGTTTGGTACTGAGTGTTGGGGACCGGAAGCAGGGCTCCGCAGGTGCTGGCAGCGTACACTGAGGTTCAGGGGCACCCCCGAGGGGCAGGATGGTCAGAAGAGGACAATCTAGATGGCCCCTTCCTCCCTGTGCCAGTTCCCCTCACTTTGGCCAGCGTGTCGGAGGAGCAGTGCCAAGTGGAGCTCTTCATGAAGGTAAGAGGCAGCACTGCATTATCACTTGTTTGGAGGGCACGAGTATTTCATATATTTCTTAAATTCAAGCGCGTGTTTCTGGGTCATGGGGCACTAATTGCTCCAGAGTTTTTATAGAGCCCTGGTTTGAATCTGATTTTGTTTTAAACAGTTGGCAGCGGCATCACGCACAGCTGTCCCAATTTACACTTCCCAGTATCTTTATTGGAGATACTATTTAATACATTGTCTGGTGATGTTTCTTTATGGCATACAAATCACAAGTTATGTTCAGTTGTTTTGATATTACAGCACTTTTAGGGTCCCCGGTTTTATTATGCAGCATGTTTAACATAGATGTTTGTAATACATCGTAAACATGGGTTTCTTAGGAAGCTTTCCGCTTTAGTCACTTGCATGCGGTTTGCAGCCATTATCCCGCATTTTTTATCCCGCGGACTTTCAGTCCGCATACCATTATCCCGCAAGGTCATTGACCTCGCATACCATTATCCTGCATTTTTTCGAAACGCATGTGCATTTATCACGCATGCCTTTACAACGAATTACGTTTTAAAGGCATGTATGGTAAATTCACATGCGTTGTGAAAACCACGATGACGAGAGAGGTAAGTGGGTTTGGGTTAATTTTTTTGTGGGTTAGTGATTGTGTAGTGTAGTGTTGTGTAGTGTAGTGTTGTGTTAGTGTAGTGTAGAGTTGTGGTGGTTGTTTAGTGTAGGGTCGTGCTGGGGGAAGTGTTATAGGGTTTAGGGTAGTGTTGTAGTGTTTGTGTAGTGTAGGGTCATGCTGGGGGTAGTGTTTTAGGGTTTAGGGTAGTGTTGTTGTGTTTGCGTAGTGTAGGGTCATGCTGGGGGTAGAGTTTTAGGGTTTAGGGTAGTGTTGTAGTGTTTGCGTAGTGTAGGGTCATGTTAGGGGTAGTGTTTTAGGGTTTAGGGTAGTGTTGTAGTGTTTGCGTAGTGTAGGGTCATGCTGGGGGTAGTGTTTAAGGGTTTAGGGTAGTGTTGTAGTGTTTGTGTAGTGTAGGGTCATGCTGGGGGTAGTGTTTTAGGGTTTAGGGTAGTGTTGTAGTGTTTGCGTAGTGTTGGGTCATGCTGGTGGTAGTGTTTTAGGGTTTAGGGTAGTGTTGTAGTGTTTGCGTAGTGTAGGGTCAGGCTGGGGGTAGTGTTTTAGGGTTTAGGGTTGTGTTGTAGTGTTTGCGTAGTGTATGGTCATGCTGGGGGTAGTGTTTTTGGGTTTAGGGTAGTGTTGAAGTGTTTGTGTAGTGTAGGGTCATGCTGGGGGTAGTGTTTTAGGGTTTAGGGTAGTGTTGTAGTGTTTGCGTAGTGTAGGGTCATGCTGGGGGTAGTGTTTTTGGGTTTAGGGTAGTGTTGTAGTGTTTGCGTAGTGTAGGGTCATGCTGGGGGTAGTGTTTTAGGGTTTAGGGTAGTGTTGTAGTGTTTGCGTAGTGTGGGGTCATGCTGGGGTGTAATGTTTTTGGGTTTTGGGTAGTGTTGTAGTGTAGGGTCATGCAGTGGTAGTGTTTTAGGGTTTAGGGTAGTGTTGTAGTGTTTGTGTAGTGTAGGGTCATGCTGGGGTGTAGTGTTTTAGGGTTTAGGGTAGTGTTGTAGTGTTTGTGTAGTGTAGGGTCATACTGGGGTTAGTGTTTTAGGGCTTTGGGCAGTGTTGTAGTATAGGGTCATGCTGGGGGTAGTGTTTTAGGGTTTTGGGTAGTGTTGTAATGTAGGGTCATGCAGGGGTAGTGTTTTAGGGTTTAGGGTAGTGTTGTAGTGTTTGTGTAGTGTAGGGTCATGCTGGGGTGTAGTGGTTTAGGGTTAAGGGTAGTGTTGTAGTGTTTGTGTAGTGTAGGGTCATGCTGGGGTGTAGTGGTTTAGGGTTTGGGTAGTGTTGTAGTGTGGGGCCATGCTGAGGGTAGTGTTTTAGGGTTTAGGGGGTGTAGTGGTTTAGTGTAGTATTGTAGTGTTTGTGTAGGGTCATGCTGGGGGTAGTGTATTAAGGTACTGTTGTAGTGTTTGTGTAGGGAAGTAAAGTGCTTTATGGTAGTGTTGGGGGGTCGTGCTGCGTAGTGTAAATGTAGAAAAAGGACTGTGTGTCAAGGGTGGGTGGTGCAGGGGTACTACATTAGAGTGTAGGGTAGTGTAGGGTAGGGTAGTGTACTTTTACTTACCTTTACAACTTTTACAACGAGTATACCTTTAACATGCATGCCTTTACGTTGTAAAGGCATGCGTGCTAAAGGCATATTCGTTCTAAATGTTTTCGTTCTTTTAATTTGCGGCCAAATAGTACATGCGGGATTATTTTTGCGGACTGGTGGTATGCGGGCTGTTTGTCTGCGGGATAACGTCATATATTCCTTGCATGCGGGTTAATGGAGACCACGGTCTTTTTTAAAGCTGAAGGGTTGGTCCTGGGCCATAAGGCACATATTTATTTTTTGATTTTTTATGTTGGCTTGTAAAATTAAATGTTAAATTGGGAGTGACCATGTGCACTGTCGGTTTGGAGGACCACCTACATGTGGGTTACTGTACAGCATCTCCCTTCCCTGTCACTAAGTTTCACTCAATCACTTTCACTCACACATACACACACTCACAATACACCAGACACCTACGCTCTGGTGCCTGACTCAATCACTGCCTGCATGTGCAAAAAAAAAGAAACAAAAAAGCTACGTAAAAACTTTGTCAATTACAATGCTAAAAGCTCCAACTTTCACAAATGCAATACCGATTGCATTGCAAATGCTTGTTTGTAAACGCAATCTGGTTTCCTTTAATGAAAATGAGCTGCATTTTTAAGAAAAGATTGCTTTATTTAAAAGCAATCACGGACATGGTGGTCTGCTGACCACAGCAGGCCACCATCCCCATGATGTTAGCGATCCCTAGGGGGTCACAAATTGCGGTCTACCCCAGTAATATTAATGAGGTAGGTTGATTTGTGACCCCCCCTAGGAATCGCTAAATGAAACTCTAACGACTGTCATACATTTGTAATAGCGATTACCTAATTGCGACTGGCAGAAAATCGCAATTAGGTCATTCCTATTACAAATGTTGATGCACGTGGCCCTTAGAGTGGAACTGCAAGCACCTACCCTGATACTTGGCTTCCTGCGCAGTGCTGAAACTCAAGGTTGATCGTGCCACCGATCACTTTCACTTCCTTATTGTCACTGCCTGCACAGGAATGATTCCAGCCAGTCATTAGAAGACATTTCCTATTTGCATACAACAAGATTCTGATTTCCAAGCAAACAACTTTTTAATGAACAAACACATGTTTTTTCATTGCAACATTTAAGCAAAGACTTAACATGCCTAGGTACATGTAGAGTAGATCTAGAGCTGGCAACTCACTAATCTGGGTTGACCCGATTCGTGTAATCTCGTTTAAAATTATTATAATTAGTACAGGTTTGGACTAATCAATGCTACACAGATATGTAAATACCCAGTCACATAATCACTGTAACATCATATCAAGGATGAGCATTTTGCATATGTTACGGCATGCTACAAGATGTTATCTGCATTTTTAGACTATGCATCTGCATTAGTGTGACCTCAAAGCTCTAAGGGCACTCTGGGATGAGTGTTTCTGTGTAGACTAGAGTCAGAGTCGTCACGTGATGGGATATTTCAGGTATAGTGTCCTGGTCCATTCCTAATACAGTCACGTGACCAATGTGTAATAGGGAGGCTGAGCTTTGGCTTCAGTTGTCAGAGGAGTATTATGTTGTTAGTAAAATAGATGATTGTATCTAAATCTGTCTTTAATTAATTAGACTTAATTGAGCTGTGCGGATGTGTTTGCCCATAGGGCACAATGGACCAGATGTACGAAGCTTGTTTCTGCTTGCAAATGCCAGATTCTCAGAATTGGGCATTAACGACTAGAAATAAGCATGTTCTGATGTACCAAACCCTATTTGTGATTCGGTGACCTATTACTGAATTGCAAATAGGGTTTGCGATTCGATGTTAGGAAGGAGCGAGTTTAAGGCGCCCCTTCCTAACACCGAATCGCAGCTGTGTAAGAATTTTTGCAACCGAAATGTGGTTGCAAAACATTCCCATTTTACCACCAACTTTAAGTTGGTGGTACCCCTTGGCAAATGGGAATGTGTCCCGAAGGGATCTCTTCCCCTTTGTGAATGGTTGTATGAACATCCTTTCAGACCGTGCAGTGCTCCCACGCACAACTGCCTACTCTTAAAAAATTAAAAAGGATACCTTTCATTTTTGTTTTTGGCAACGTAGACCATTTTACCTTTAAGGAAAACGGGCTGCATTTCCCAAACAAAATTGCTTTATTATGAGCAATCATAGACATGGTGGTCTGCTGACCCCAGCAGGCCCCCATCCCTGTGCTGTTAGCAATTCCCAGAAACCACCGCAATGGAGCGCACACCGCTAGCCCCTCCTCCGGATCGCCCCTCGGGACTCTGGTACTTGTAGTTCAATAGTGGATCACCCAGGTGGGTGCAAGTCGGTACTTGTTGGACTGATGAATCTCTAGACCCGATACATGTCCCGGGTTTTTGGGTATCGCCCGAGACATGGCTCGGGTTTCGGGATAACTTCCCTCATCAGTAGAGAAATGGTTAGGGGTGGAGGAGAAGGCCGCCAAACAACCGTCAATGGCCTCGATGCCTGAACCGGCACGCAGGGCAGCATCCAGGAGCCCGTCGGCTCAAAGCTCAAGGGAGCCAATTAGTAGAAACCACCGCAATGGAGCGCACACCGCTAGCCCCTCCTCCGGATCGCCCCTCGGGACTCTGGTACTTGTAGTTCAATAGTGGATCACCCAGGTGGGTGCAAGTCGGTACTTGTTGGACTGATGAATCTCTAGACCCGATACATGTCCCGGGTTTTTGGGTATCGCCCGAGACATGGCTCGGGTTTCGGGATAACTTCCCTCATCAGTAGAGAAATGGTTAGGGGTGGAGGAGAAGGCCGCCAAACAACCGTCAATGGCCTCGATGCCTGAACCGGCACGCAGGGCAGCATCCAGGAGCCCGTCGGCTCAAAGCTCAAGGGAGCCAATTAGTAGAAACCACCGCAATGGAGCTTGGGCTGACGAGCTCGGATCCCGCACCCGCGCCGTGAGAGGTACATACCTGAGAACATTTGGCAGCCTGCACAGCTAACCCCGAATACCTACACTCTGCTGACGAGGAACAACTATTCCGAAACACCGGTGTCCAGAGTTGGTGCTGCAACCTTGCTACGACACACTTTTCTTCAATATAGCGCACTCGCTATCTAAAGACTGCATCGACCATGATGCTCCTGGGGCACACCTGCTGGTGGGTGGAGTCGGAGTGCGACCCATTTTGTACTTTGATAGGCTCCCTTGAGCTTGGGCTGACGAGCTCGGATCCCGCACCCGCGCCGTGAGAGGTACATACCTGAGAACATTTGGCAGCCTGCACAGCTAACCCCGAATACCTACACTCTGCTGACGAGGAACAACTATTCCGAAACACCGGTGTCCAGAGTTGGTGCTGCAACCTTGCTACGACACACTTTTCTTCAATATAGCGCACTCGCTATCTAAAGACTGCATCGACCATGATGCTCCTGGGGCACACCTGCTGGTGGGTGGAGTCGGAGTGCGACCCATTTTGTACTTTGATAGGCTCCCTTGAGCTTGGGCTGACGAGCTCGGATCCCGCACCCGCGCCGTGAGAGGTACATACCTGAGAACATTTGGCAGCCTGCACAGCTAACCCCGAATACCTACACTCTGCTGACGAGGAACAACTATTCCGAAACACCGGTGTCCAGAGTTGGTGCTGCAACCTTGCTACGACACACTTTTCTTCAATATAGCGCACTCGCTATCTAAAGACTGCATCGACCATGATGCTCCTGGGGCACACCTGCTGGTGGGTGGAGTCGGAGTGCGACCCATTTTGTACTTTGATAGGCTCCCTTGAGCTTGGGCTGACGAGCTCGGATCCCGCACCCGCGCCGTGAGAGGTACATACCTGAGAACATTTGGCAGCCTGCACAGCTAACCCCGAATACCTACACTCTGCTGACGAGGAACAACTATTCCGAAACACCGGTGTCCAGAGTTGGTGCTGCAACCTTGCTACGACACACTTTTCTTCAATATAGCGCACTCGCTATCTAAAGACTGCATCGACCATGATGCTCCTGGGGCACACCTGCTGGTGGGTGGAGTCGGAGTGCGACCCATTTTGTACTTTGATAGGCTCCCTTGAGCTTGGGCTGACGAGCTCGGATCCCGCACCCGCGCCGTGAGAGGTACATACCTGAGAACATTTGGCAGCCTGCACAGCTAACCCCGAATACCTACACTCTGCTGACGAGGAACAACTATTCCGAAACACCGGTGTCCAGAGTTGGTGCTGCAACCTTGCTACGACACACTTTTCTTCAATATAGCGCACTCGCTATCTAAAGACTGCATCGACCATGATGCTCCTGGGGCACACCTGCTGGTGGGTGGAGTCGGAGTGCGACCCATTTTGTACTTTGATAGGCTCCCTTGAGCTTGGGCTGACGAGCTCGGATCCCGCACCCGCGCCGTGAGAGGTACATACCTGAGAACATTTGGCAGCCTGCACAGCTAACCCCGAATACCTACACTCTGCTGACGAGGAACAACTATTCCGAAACACCGGTGTCCAGAGTTGGTGCTGCAACCTTGCTACGACACACTTTTCTTCAATATAGCGCACTCGCTATCTAAAGACTGCATCGACCATGATGCTCCTGGGGCACACCTGCTGGTGGGTGGAGTCGGAGTGCGACCCATTTTGTACTTTGATAGGCTCCCTTGAGCTTGGGCTGACGAGCTCGGATCCCGCACCCGCGCCGTGAGAGGTACATACCTGAGAACATTTGGCAGCCTGCACAGCTAACCCCGAATACCTACACTCTGCTGACGAGGAACAACTATTCCGAAACACCGGTGTCCAGAGTTGGTGCTGCAACCTTGCTACGACACACTTTTCTTCAATATAGCGCACTCGCTATCTAAAGACTGCATCGACCATGATGCTCCTGGGGCACACCTGCTGGTGGGTGGAGTCGGAGTGCGACCCATTTTGTACTCTGTTAGCAATTCCCAATGGGGCGCAAATTGCGACCAACCTAATGAATATTAATGAGGTAGGTCTATTGCGACACCATTCAAGATTCTCTAAATGTGTGTGACACACATTTGTACATCACCGTTTGTGATTTCCTAATTGTGAATCGCAAACATTTGTGATTAGGAAATCGCAAACAGGATTCTTTGTGCATCTGTCACTATACACTTTCTCTTTACCTGCCGTGTGTGCATACCACCAAACCATAACTACACAACCACCACAAACAGACCTTAAAATCTGCAGGCTGGTCTCTACCCTGGCCAGGTATGAGACATGAGAGACGAGAATGATGTGAAGCCTCCAATTGTTGAGACTCCAAAACATCAGATATTAATGATTTAGGTATTTGAAGGGAAATCATAAGAAATCACTTAGAGGCGAAATGCATGCGAATGCCAAGGCTCAATCCTCGGCCCACCCTTTTCAATCTTTACATGAAACTTCTGGGAAACCTCCTAAAAAATCTGTGATCCATTATCACCTCTATGCTGATGACACCTAAATCTAACTAAAGGTGTCCTCTGCACACAACATCTCAATCCTTGACTCCACTCTCAACTCTATCCAAGATTAGATCCCATCTCATTATCTAATTCTGAATCCCTCTAAAACTGAATTTCTTCTTCTCTCTACCTCAAACTCTCCTCCTCTTGTTCAATCATGGATGGATAGTTTGAACATTCTTAACAACAAACCTACCATCGTTGACAGTGCCATACCCGTAGGTGTCATCCTGGACAAAAGACTCAACTTACATTTCTATATCAACACCATGGCTAAGAACGCACGCCACCAACTGCGCCTTCTCTGGGGATTCAGCATTTCATTCCTGAACAAGACCTGAATCCCTGGTCCAATCATTGGTTCTCTCCAGATTGGATTACTGCAACTGTCTCCTTGTTGGCCTCCCCAAACCCACCTATTCCCCTGTAAAATCCATCCTCCATTAAGCGGCACATTTCGTCTATGGAGCCAAAAGAAATGATCGTATTACAACTATACTGATTTCTCTTTGCTGACTTCCCATTGAATTTAGGTAAGTTTACAACGTCGCCTGCATCACCCATAAAGTCATACACATTTCTACCCCTCACTACCTTGCCAACAAACTCAAATCATCAGACGGCTTCAGACCCTCATGCAATGCTGAAAATGTACTGCTCGAATCTCCTACTTTCAAAAGGGAAAGATTTATGGTGCAATCCTTTTCAGGTAATGCAACTAGAATTTGGAACTCACTACCTCCAATCCTTCGTACCACCACCTCTTTCTGGATTTTCAAAACAGGTCTTATAACTCTTCTCTTCCAAAGACACTTCTCCGAATAATTCACCTCAACCCAGATCATGTCCCTGATTGCCACATGACGTTAATTAGGGAACAATTCTGTAAATATGTACTCTGTACTTTTATTACCCTAATCATTCCACCTGTCATTTTTATAATTGTGAATATATCTGTAACTTGTTAATATGTAAATTCCACCATGAGTACCTATAAGTAGTGTTACTTCCATGCTACTCTCATTGCGTATGTAATTTACTTTGTTCTATTGTAAAGTGCTCTAATGCCTCTGGGTAAACTTTGCGCCATACAAAAATGAATAAATAAGTCCTGGTGTAAGTTACTTTACCAGAGGTTTACCGTCATTTGCAAGTAGGGTGTACAGCCTGTCCTGGGTGTGTCCAGACTATTATAGCCACCAGGCACTCACCCAGTTGCCACCAGATGCATATTATTATCAGTGCCTTTTAGAAAACCTCCCAAGGCAGAATAGATCAAGGCTGCAATGTTTCCACCCTAAAAATACCATAAATGCCATGTACAGGATGAAGATAACCAGAAGGGCCTGTTTTTAATTTCTTATTTTGCAGCACAGCATGTTCATTTGGGTTGATCCGATTTCTTGAATCAGTTCTGCGAAGTGAGCGTATTGCATTGACTAGTTTGCTCTGATGCATCAAATTCTGTGAATTTAGTAACCTAAAGTGATCATGTGTGGTAGAGAGATACCGGCTATAAAAAACCCTCCCCTATTTTTCTAGAGTCATTGCTTCACATTACTATCAATTTACAGATTGGTTATAAAATGTGTGTATTGGCTCCAGCATACTCAGGGCCTCATTTATGAGGCCCCTTGCGCCACCGGAACGTCATTTTGTGTGACGTTCCCTAGTGCCGAAGCCTGCGTGATATTTATCAGGCAGCACTAAGCCACTTTTTTTGGCTTAATGCTGCCTGATGAATATCAGTCCCTTTAACGCAGTGTTCTGCGTTAAAGGGGGGTGCAATGGGTGTTGCTGGGGGCGTTCCCAGCAACATCCATGGCATTTTGACACTGCCCCAGATTTACGAGAAATAGCGGGAGGCGTAAGGGAGGCGCAAAGGGGAGAAAGATCTTTATTTCTCCTGGTTTTTCCTTTTTCTATGTGTGCTGCAGAAAAGCCTCTTGTGATTATTTTTGTACAGAAAGGATTCCCTTCCTGTAAAAAAATAAACCTCCCCGCAACGCAGGCACCCTTGTACCATTGTGCAAAGGTGCCTGCGTTGGCGCAGGCAGCCCATTGTGCGCCTGCGCAGGGGAAAAGGACAGGTATGCGCAGTATCTTATAGATACGGTGCATTCCTGCCCTTTTCTTTTGCCGTAGAGAAGCGCAGCAGGCCTTCACAGGGAAGCCCTTCTCCTATCTCTTTTCCGTGGGAGGCAGACAAACCTGCCCTTTACCTGCAGCAGGTAACCCTCCAACACAGAGATATTGAAACTGTATGCAGGGGTTCCGCAGCGACAAGCAAGCGACCTAGAATCAGGTCTCCAACAGTAACTTTATGGAGTTATAACTGTCACCAGACAAGCTGGATAATTCAATAGTTTCTGCTGTCCAAACAGCTGTAAATGTTATTATTTACTATTTTTTTCCATCATGCAGACATTGGAGTAAAGATAATAGACGTACACTAATCAGCAATAGTACACATAGAACCCCCTTACTACAAGATAAGTTATACCTAGTAGGAAATAGTGTAACACCTACCTATCCAAAAAAGGACCAATTTTAAACGATGTGGATAGCACACATAATATACATTCAATCAGGATAACAGTACATTTCCGTTCATAAGCATGTAATTTTAAAGCACATTGGAATCAACAGTAAAGAACATTCTCTATTTAGCTTCTTTTTTTTTATTCATCACTGTTTTTGGAGAACGCTAGGATATTCAATTTTCAGCGCGAAAACGTTTTCATGAAAAGCAAACTTTTCCTAGGCTGTCCAAATGATACTCCTACAATAACACATACACGCATATTACAACGTTGTTTTTGATTAGCCTTTAGTATCCTTTTAGAATAGCAAAATCTGTACAACCCACCTCGGCCCAGCATCCGGGAGGTACAATAAAATGTGACCAAACCTTCACCAACAAAAATTTGAATAAATTGTGTGTTAGAGGAAGACAAGCAGTGTAAGCTGCTATGATATAAAGGATGTACACCACCTTCACACCGGAAATACACTCAGTCATCCAGCCATCCTCCCCACTACTGAATCAACCATGCATCCATTCACCCACCTCTGGCTATCTCCTCCAATCTAAGCAAAAATCAATACATCCTTTCTCTAACTGTTTTGCCCCTTAAGGCCCAATTTAGAATATGGTGGACCTGTTACTCTATCACCAATGTGACAGAGCACCCTGTGTGCCAAACTCTCAGTTTGCCCGCCATATTTAGTCGGGCTGACCATCAACTTTCAGTCGACGATGCTCCTGTTGGCTCACTGACGGAACGTTTACTTTGACAGCCTGACGGAGTACTGGCCAACAGGGTGACAGCCTCAGACCACTTAGGCCTGACAGCTTCATGTCCTGTTTTTCTGTCACATCGAGGGAAAACCTGGTGGTAATGAATAGGAAAATGTTAATAATTACCCCTACAGCTAGGAGAAAACTACTTGTGTGTGAGAGTCATTAGATATCTGTTTTCAAAAACCAACTCCCAATTTGGGAGTTGGTTTTTGAAAAACAAGATGTTTGGTGGGCTGCCATCAAAAAGTATGATGGCTGTAGAGCAGACTAAGTGAATCTACAGACAAACTGCCATGACCAGTGGCGTAGCTGGGGGGGGGGGTGGCGCTCCTCCCCAGCCTGCACTGATTTTGGGGGCGGCCGAGGTGAGCAAGTCGTGTCTGTTGACTACCACCATCCCACCCGAACAAGTCGTCCGACGACCGCCATACCCTCCCCACCAGAACAAGTCATCCATCGGCCATCCTACCTCCCCCCGCTCTTACCTGCTCCGTTGCCTGCACCGGGGGGCAAACTTAGGGCCATGACAGCGGTTCATTAGAAGGTACAAAGATTACTGCTCGACTGGCGTTGATCTCTCAATTTGATGAGTGGTAGTGCATCTGGGTAGTAGACGTAATGTCTATCACCACACTGGCTGACAGACTATTACCCGTCAAACTCTAAAAGGGGTCCTTAGTTGCGTGGATTGTTTGCAGAAAACTGGGCGCACCAGTAATGAAGATATATTTTCTTCTTATTGGTTGATTGTATTTAAAGTGTTTGTGGTGTGAAGAAATCAAAAAGTGTCTCAAGAAACATAACCCAACTTGCTAATTTGTCTGACAAAGTTGAAGTTTCATAGCCCACACTGAGCTTGTTCACAGAATGGAGAGGATGTGGCGTTACATTAGAAATGTGATATGTGATCAGCCCTTTAATTATTATTTGATGCCCACGTGCTTTATGTTTAATTTGAGCATGGTTCTGGAAGATTGGTCTTGCAAATGAGGGATTCAAATAGTGCATGAACGTCAGAGCCTCAAGGTGCATATGTATAGGGCATTGTAGACTACTGCACTTCGGAGTGACTTCTCACCAAAATGTTCCCAGGCTCACACTGCAATTTGTTTGAGATAAGGAAAATGATCTTTTTTATTTCAACTCTTAAAACAAGGAAATTGACGTAAAAACACAAGCAATAAAAGATTAATATCGAACACGGAAATTCTGGAACAACATTCGGAAACAGCAGATTCACTTAATCTGGACAGTGGCTTCCTTTGACCAGCATTTAGTCTAAATGGGGATTTCTTTCCCCTTTAGGATCCACACAAGTTGGTAAATAGGTTCAACATTTGTCATAATGTGGTGTTAAATTTAGACCTGGGCAAAAATTGCTAAATTTGCTCTGTGGAAATTGCGTGAAAAAGACGAAAACATTATGTGAATTTACATGTTGTGCAAAATGATGGTTTACACATTTTGCAGTTGGTTTACAGTGAAAAGCCCCCTTGAGTCCATTTGTGGAGCTAGGTGCCTGCAAAAGCTTTCCAAAATTGCTGATGATGGGAACTATAGGTGCTCGTGTTCGATTCATTCACGTTGCTCTCATGCTACCATGATAATTTTTTTAACCAAACAAAGTCTCAATTACACAATGTGGTGTAAAGGTACAATCTCAGGAATTTCTCGCAACAATCCAGGGGTGGCTCCTCTGTAATGGCGGAGAAGCGTCGCCCCACTGTTCAGATTCCATCACAGAAAAATAAAATGATATTAAAACAATAATATCATTTTAATTTTCTGTTAGGGGCCGGGCCATGACAGGAAGGAGTGGTGGGCACTTAGAAGTGCGCATGTAAGTCTGGCCGGCAGTCTTAGGCCAGCCAAACAAACTTCTATTTCTCCAACCCAGCTGTGTTCACAGCCGGGTTAGAGAAAAGCCACAGGCTCCAAAGCAGTCTCTGAGCGGCAGACCAGGCCGCTCAGACCAATCCTGGCACTGCTCTCAGAGCATAAGAGCAGCGCCAGGATTGACTGGGCAGCCTGTGTCTTCCCAGAGACTGCTGGGAGTGAAGCACAGACCCTAGATCCCCCCGTCCTCCCCCTCTCCCTTCACCCTCCACCCTTCCCCCTTCACCCATCCCCCCCCACTTTCGTCATGCAGCGGCCGCCACTGTAACAATCATAATTTAAATGCCAGAAAATATGGGAGAATACGGTAGCGTGAAAGACATTTCACCAATGCCGCAGGGGCGTAACACAGGCCCACGCATCCCCCGCAGTGCGGGGGGCCCACAAGCTCAAGGGGGCCCCCTCAGCGCTGCACTTCGGCCTGAGAGCTCCTAATAAAGTCCGGAGGGGGCCCCTCCACGTACCTGGCAGGGGGGGCCCCCTCAATTATCGTTACGCCACTGCAATGGCACTGAGGCCTTATTGGCAAAGTACGACTGAAATGAACATCGGGTATTTCTTGTTGTAGTCTGAAGAATGAGGGCAGAGGTACGAAGACTTTGCAATGCTGCAAAGTCAGTTCTAGGTTCGGAAGCCAACGTTGCAGTGGCCCAAACATTTCAAAAGTGTCAATATACTTCCAGAATAGCTAGTCTGTTTACTAGCCCAGTCATGTGCACTTGCAACCTTAAGAAACAGGATACACCTCTAATATTATACATATTGCAGTGCTTAATTTTTAAAATAATTAAGGGCCTTTGCCCAAAGTTATTCTTAGAATCCCACAGTTGATGCCGGTGAATATTAGGTTGTTGAATTTCAAGGGTACGGAGTCCTGATTCCACCTCATGACTCTTTCTTCCACCACCATGCACTCCATGCATCTTTATTTTACTCTTGGAGGTTCTTGTGCATCTATCCTTTCTTCTTTTGTCACTGTCTTTCATTCTTTTCTCCTCTTCCTTTCTGTAAGAAATTAGGTTACTGGTTGAGGGGGGGGTGAAGCACTACTCAAGCAGTAACCACAATCCTTGTCAGGGTGAAGTCACATGTAAACCCCAAATTAACCTGTGCACAACTCTCTGGTGGCTTGACACAGAGCAGTCAGGCTTATCTTAGAGGAAATGTGTAAAGTATTTATGCAACACTTCAAACAGTAATAAAGTAAAAACACCACACATGAAGAATCCCACAGCAATTTAGAAAAATAGAGTAACCTTTAATAAATAAATAAAGTCCAACACTACAAGCATCCAATCAGCAGAACTGGAGATATGCAAGTTTAAAGGTTTAAAGTGATAACCTGGTTGCGCCGCACCGGTGCAAAGTCACAAGTTCAGGCCAACCACGATGGAGTTTGGGTCGGCTAGAGGAATCCACCTAGGCCTGTTCAACACAGTACCTTAATCCTGGTGGTGAAGAGATGGGGAGTCTTGCGATAAGGATGCGTGTCTCAGCAGAGGTGATGTGAGATCCGGGTCAGGAGATAAGTTGTGCAGTGGATGTTCCAGGGAGCTGCAAAATGTAATGTCCTTGCTTTGAGATGTGTTGTGCCATGGTGATTCCGATGGGCTGCGCTGGGCAAAGGGATGCTTTTGCAGGGAGATGGGTCACACAGCAGTGGTTCTGATGGACTGCAATAGGCGATGTGAAGGGCTTGCATCTGAGAAGTCCACACAGCAGAAGCGACACATTAGTTCCAGGCTGATGCATTGAGGAGCAGAGGTGATGCACCAGTTCTGCACGAGATGAGTCACGGAGTAGATGCATCAGTTCTATTGACTCCACGGATGGACTGGCAGAGCATCTTCAGGCCCCCTTGCAAGGGTCCAGAAGTGGGTTAACATCACAGGGGAGATCCAGACTCACAGATGGCAGAGTCCAGGTGATGGGTTCAAGGTTGTTGAAACCTTTTCAGAGCCTGAGGCTTCTGATCAGGAGTTCAGCCAGCTAGCCCTTGGAGTCACTCTGGGGTCTTTGGTTTAGATATGCAAGTCCAGACCTTCTCACCTAGGCAAGAGGGCAGCAGGTCAGCACAGCAGGGCAGCAGCCCTCCAGAGAAGCAGAACAGCAGAGTGGCAGCCCTTCAGCACACAGTAGTCCTTCTTCCTTTGCAGAGTTCACAGGCCCAGATGTGTACTGATGAGTTGGGGTCTGAAGTCGAATATTTATACCTGGTGCCCATTTTGAAGTAGAGGAAGCTGTAGAGGTTTCCACCCCCCTGAGGTGTCAGGCATCCCCTTCCTCCCCGTCCTGGCACCACCTTGCCTGGGGTCGCAAAAGACCAGTATCAAAACCTTTGTGAGCGTGCTCAGGCAGATCCATTGTGATGTGCAAGTGTGGTAGGTGACAGCTCCTCCACGTCATTAACGCAAAGTGGCCCATCCTGCCAACACCTAGTTTCCCTTTGTCTCACTGTCTGGGAGCAATACAAACATATCAACTGCCAGCTACACCTAGTCATGTGACCCAGTATCGGTCTTCAGGCACCAAATATTTGGGACAAGGAGATGATGGACGGGGCACTGAAACTTTTCAGACACTCACCCACAGTCACAGATATGGGTTGAATCCATCATCGTTCTTTAGCTCACTTCGCCACCCCAATTCAGACCCAGCTATATGCAAATCAGTCTTGACCGTGTGCCTCATGGGAACAGTCCAACCCGAACTGCCAAGCCAGGTCTTCCCTGGATGGGAAACAAGCATCCTGGGACCAGTTTTGGGGTAACACCCCTCATCAGACAGGCTAGCTTGAATCCAGTGGCAAATTGAGAAAGGGACCCACATCTGGGCATACTCTGCCAACTTAGAGCGAACAAAGTAAACACAAGAAGATGATGGGTGGAGCGCTGAAACTTTTCGACACTCATCACAAGTCACAGATCTGGTTTGAATCCATCATCGTTCTTTAGCTCACTTTGCCACCCTAGTTCAGACCCAGCTATATGCAAATCAATCTTGACCCTATTCCATATGGGAACAGTCCGGTCCGAACTGCCAAGCATGGACCAGAAACAAGCATCCTTAGACCGGTTTTGGGGCAAAATCCCCCATCAGCCAGGCTAGCTTGAATACATTAGCAAAGTGAGCAAGGGACTCACGTCTGGGCATACCCTACCAACTTAGGGTGAACTAAGCAAACACAAGGAGATGATGGATGGAGCGCTGAAAATTTTCAGACATTCACCTCCAGTCACAGATCTAGGTTGACTCCACCATCGTTCTTTAGCTCACTTCACCATGCCAGTTTTGACCCAGCTATATGCAAACCAGTCTTGACCCTGTTCCTTATGGGAACAGTCCAGCCCAAACTACCAAGCCTGGTTTTCCCTGGACCGGAAACAAACATCCTAGGACTGGTTCCTGGTTAACAGCCCTCATCTGCCAGGCTAGCTTGAATCCATTGGCAAAGTAAGCAAGGGACCTACGTCTGGGAATACCCTACCAACTTAGGGCGAACAAAGCAAACACAAGGAGATGATGGACGGAGTGCTGAAGCTTTTCAGACACTCACCCCCAGTCACAGATCTGGGTTGAATCCATCATTGTTCTTTAGCTCACTTCGCCACCCCAGTTTGGACCCAGGTGAGTGTCTGAAAAGTTTCAGCACTCCGTCCATCATCTCCTTGTGTTTCCAACTTTCTAAAAGGGGCATTTTTACAATCAATCAATCGATCAAGCATTTAGAAAGCGCGTCATATCACCCGTAAGGGTCTCGAGGTGCTGGAGATGTTGGAGATGTTGGATGCTGCATGGTGGGTAGTTCATACGAACATCCAGATCTTGAGTTCTTTCTTGAATTGCTGGAGCAATGGAGTGGTCCTGAGGTGCAGGGGAAGGTTTTTATATGCCTTGATTGCCAGGTTCAAGAAGGAGCATCCTGCGCTGTTGGTTTGGCGAATCTGCAGGTGTCTGATTGGTTGGTGAAAGGTCCAGTTTATTTATTTATTGATGTATGCTGATCCTTCATTGCACAAGGACTTGTAGACTTATGTCAGCATTTTGAACTGGAATCTTTTCAGGGTTGGGAGCCTGTGTAGTTTCTTGAGGTAGGGTGTGATGTGGGTCCTTCTGGGGAGGTCAAAGATGAGTCTTGCTGCTGAGTTTTGGATTGTCTGGTGTCTCTTCAGGAGGCATGCAGTGATCTCTACAGAGAGAGTGTTCCAGTAGTCCAGTATGCTGGTAATGAAGGCCTGAGTGACAGTCTTTCTGGTGTTGACTGGGAGCTACTTGAAGATCTTGTGGAGCACGTGAAGGGTGTGAAAGCAGGCAGATATGAGTGTGTTGATTTGTTGCTTCATAGATAGCATGCTGTCTAGGATGATGGCGAGGTCGCGAGTGTAGTCTGTTGGGGTGGTGGGAGGGTCGAATTCCTTGGGCTACTATGTTTCGTTACATGGCAAGGTGTTGTTCCCAAAAATGAGGGCTTCCATCTTGTGCTGAGTTTGAGACAGTTGTCCTTCATCCAGACAGTGACGTTCACCGTGCATCTGTGGATGTTGGCTCTGGTGGTGGGGGGGGTCTTCGCATAGCGAGAGGATGAGCTGGGTGTCATCGGCGTTGGAGATGATTTTGAGTCTGTGAGATCTGACGGTGTCAGCCAGGGGGTCATGTAGGTGCTGAAGAGGGTGAGGCTGAAGGACAACCCTTGGTGGTCTCTGCACATGATATTTTTGAGCCCCAAGGTGAATGATGGGAGATGGATCCTCTGGGTTCTACCAGTGAGGTAAGAGGTGACCCACTTTAAGGGGCTCCATGGATCCTGATGTGGTGAAGTCTGTTGAACAGGATGTGAGGGAAGACGATATCACACACGGCTGACAAGTCCAGGAGGATGAGGGCTGCCATTTCTCTGCATTCCAGGAGGGCCCTAATGTTGTTGGTGGCTGCGATTAGCACTGTCTCGGTGCTGTCCTTGGCTCGAAATCTAGATTGGGAGGGGTACAGGAGGTTGTGGTATTCTAGGTGCTGGGTGAGTTGCTGGTTAATTGCTTTCTCGAGGACCTTTGCTTGATAGGATAGCCAAGAGATAGGCTGGTAGTTCTTTGGCTCGTTAGGGTCAGTGGGTGATTTTTCAGGAGATGCTTCAATTGCTTCCAATACTCAGGGAAGGAGGCGAAGGTGATGGAGGTGTTCAGGACTTTCCTGAACTCATCACCAATTGTCTTGCTTCCGAGGTTGGAGGCGTGGTAGGGCAGGGATCCGTGGGTGATCCCAATTGAATGGATTTCATGATGGATATAGAGTCAAGTTCAAGTTCAAAAGACCTTTATTCGAATTTCATAAAATTCATAAAAGTACCGTGATTTAAAAAGAAAACAGCAATTCATTTACATTATACATTAATTCAAAAGATTCTATGATAAAAATACAATACAGTTAGACTCTGTTGAGGCTAATTTCAAGGGCTTTCCATCGTTTTGCGCACTCTTGTTATCACTCTCAAAAAAGTGCTAGTGCGGAAAATTAGTTCATCGGAATCCAGGGAAACCAACATTCTGTAGGACTCATTAAGTGACAGTGGTCTATGTTTCTTAAAAAACGGGGTTAAAAACCATTTAATATATCTCACATAGTATTTACAGAAGAATAGGAAATGCAAATCATCCTGTAAACTAACACCATCACAGGGGCAAGGTTCACAGTCACTACTATGGCGATAGCCCAATGGGAAAGACAGCTAAAATTTTACAGAGCCCGCCCTTAGGCGAAACAATAATGATCTCTCCCAGCTAGTCATGGGTAGTGATAGATAAGGCGGGAGTGATAGCCTACACAAATCATTACCCAAGTATTTAGCGACAGTTGATTTTGATGATTCTCTTTCCATCCTTTCAAAATTGTAAAGTGCATACAATGCATTTTTAACCTCAACTTTGTCCTTAGTCTCGATCCTGGTTGGGTCTGAGAATAAATTACCTCTGTCAACAGCAGACAATGTTTTAAAAACTCCAGAGAGCCAGGGAATTGCCATACCATGATCACAATTTAAGCAGTCTTTTATGATATTTTGTGTAAGGATGGCTGAATAATTCCTCCAGACTCTGATCCAAAACAGTGCTGGTCTTGCTCTAATAAAATCATTAACATACGGGAGATTTAATTCATTGTGGCAAATATAATCAGAGGATGAGATTGGAGCGCCCAATATTTTCCTGCAAAAACGGCTTTCTTCCCGTTGAATGCAGGAGCTACCTCCAAGTCCCCAGACCTCTGCTCCATAGGAGGCAACGGGTAAACACTGTAATTTAAAAAAATTTAAAATGGCTCTTGTGGCACCTATTTTCTTCGGACGGGGCAAGCTCAATATAGAGTTAGTGGCCTTCGAGAACTTGCTCGTGGCGTGGGCCAGATGCCCACGCCACGACCTGTTCGCAGCGAAAACCACTCCTAAGTAGGGAAATATAGGCACCGATTCGAGTTTATCTGTGCCTATCTGTATAGTATTGCGCTTCCTTTTCCCTGGGCCACAAGACATTATAAAAGATTTTTTTAAATGTACCCGCAAATCCAATTCCTCCATAAAATGCACGAAACTAGGGACAAGAAGACGGAGGGCATTAGGTGTGTGGGCCATAAGCACCGCATCATCTGCGTATAGGAGTACTGGTAAAGGTTTCCCTAAAATTGTTGGGACATCACTGGTAACTTTCCTTAGACTGCTGGATAGACCATTAATATAAATGATAAACAGCAGGGGTGCTAGAAAGCACCCCTGTCTCACCAGCCTACCAATGTCAATGGCTCCAGAGACTTCACCACCCATCCCAATTCTGACACATGCTTTCAAATCAGTATGAAGATAGGCCAGGAAACCAACAAGAGCCTCATCTAGCCCGTAATTCAGTAGGATTGTCCAGAGTTTGGATCTATTCACTAGATCGAAAGCGGATGAGAGATCCATAAAAGCAAGGTAGGTGGAGGACGATCGGGCAATACTATACTTATCGATTATTAATTTAAGATTTAGGCATTGCTCCACTGTCCCCACCCCACTCCGGAATCCCATCTGGCACGGGTCCAGCAAATCTATGTCTTTAGTCCATTCAAGTACTTTGTTGTAAATAACTCGTCCCAAAATTTTTAGAGTGTTGTCCAGAAGGGAGATCGGACGGTAATTGGCCGGTTCCGACCTATCTCCCTTTTTAAAGATTGGGACGATGGTACTGACTGCCCACGTAGCGGGCATAGGTGTTGATGGTAAACTATTGAAAACATTTTGGAGAAATGGAGCCCATAAATCCAAATTGAATGTAATAATGTCAATGGGCAAACCATCGGGGCCAGGCGCCTTGTTTCCAAGGCTCTCGTTTATAGCTATTTTTACTTCATGGGCCTCAATCTGTAAACCGCGCAATTGCAATTGCAATTGTCCAGTGATTGGGGTCGCCAAAACCTCAGGCGATGCAGCATAAATATTTGAGAAATGGGTCTCCCAAGAACTACTTGTTATATTACAGCTAGTTGTTGTAAGCTTCTTGCCCATTTCCCTTGTTTTCCTGACCGCGGACCAAAAGGGTCTGCTGCCCCCCAGATTTGCGCTAGTCACTAATGATTCCCATTGTTCAGATAATAGAGTAGCTTTCCTTTCCGCTATTTTAGTTTTATACTTTTTCCTAGCTATCTGAATGGTCATTTTGCATCTAGGTTTAGTATTAAGTGCCTTTCTTAATTCCTTATTCGCAAGTGAACAGGCTGAGTCAAACCACCTAGGTTCTTTATCTTCCTTAGGTAGTGGGACTGACAGAAGAGTTTTTATAGCTGAACATAATTTTTCAAAATCAGCAATTATCCTACAGTGGTTGCCGTCCATGGATAGGCAGGACTCAATTAAGTGCGGGTATTGAGTTTGTACACTAGCCAGGATTGCCCCACTATCAACCCCCCTCCATTTTAATCTCAGTCCATCAATCGAGGGAGTAATATCCCTAGCACCATTTAGATTCGTATAAACCGGGGTGGGGGCAAAATTCAGAGCTACCATAAGTGGATTATGGTCGCTGAATGATGTCACCATCACAGTTGACTTTACTATACAATCTATTAAATGAGGTGACATAAAAATATAGTCAATTGTAGAACTGCTGTCCCTTCCTATGAACGTAGGTGTGTGGGGTGCATTGAGACTACGATTAGTTAACATGGCATCACCAAGAACAAATTCAGTCAATATGTTAGATAATTCAGTGCCCCTCCGATCAGCCTGATCCAAGTAAATCTTATCCTCAGTTCCATGATTCTTTAATACCTTTGCATTAAAATCACCCCCGATTAGAATCCCTGAACCTATATCAGTTAGAGGATTAAATTCCAAATTATGTAAATCCCTTGATAATGCCTCAAAAATCTTGTTCGGTACACAATAAAAATCATTGTTGTAAAAATTGATTAAATAAATCCTGGTCTTAGACTTTAACTTATATTCAAGAATTTGAATATTTGGATTCCCAATGGACAAATCTCTTATTGAACCTCCAGCCAAGATCCTAATCCCAATGAACAGGCCGCCTACCGCTCGACCAAAACTAGGTTTGGGTGATGTTACACTAAAACAATGATAGCCCTCTATGTACAAATTCCCAACAGCCCACGTTTCCTGAAACATGACAATATCTATACCATCAATTATCTTAGCCCATAAAGGGTCTGAGAGTCTAGATTCCAATCCCGCCACATTCCAGCTAAGGATTGATAACCCACATTTCCTCTGATATATAGTTGGTTTATTCCCAACACTCCTCACTATATTCGCGCCAAGTTCTGGTGGCATGTACATTTTGTGACCACATTTGAGTGGAGAAATGGCGGTGTGATCATAGGCTAGTGAGACCCGAATATCATCGCTGGCTGATGTTACAAGTAGTTGTTCCCCGGTGATATTATTAATTACTAGGGGACCGCTATTAGCAAGCGAATCATCAGCTGAACTATTCTGAATTGCTCTTACTGCGACTGATGGTGTGTATCCCTTGTTACCATTGTCTATTGCTAAGCTGCTGGTACTATTACCATTCGTTCCATCCAGTCAGTCCTGCTCATCTAGATTCGAGAAATAATCGAACCGATTGTGGGTTGGGATATTAAACAGTGGCCCGGCTTCATTTGGCTGCATATATCGGCTGGAGGTAAATGCTGAATATGACCTTTCCCTACGGTCATATTGGGGCATTATTGGGAACTGAGGGTAATGCAGAGGGTATACTGGCATTGAGACCTGCTTAGGCCAGATAGGACCATTCAGGTGGTTAGGATCTTGGTTCGCAGAAAAAAGGGGAGACTTGATCCTAGCACCAAAATTCAGGTCCTGGTTGGGAATGGCGATATTGGTTGACATATTTGGCTCGGAGGGGATCAGATGTCTGTAAAAGTAACCCAGTGGGAGCAAGGTGGTATTAAATTCCCATGGTGAGGGTAGTGGAGCGCTAGCCAGTGTTTTTTGGGCCCATTGGGGGTTCTTAAAATTTAGGGTTATACAGTCCCCCTCGAACTTTTTGCGCAGAGGGCCTATCCAGCCTACTCTTTGGGTGTGGATAATTTCCCTTGCCCCTTCCATAGGGAAACTGCAATTTGCAGTTAGCCAATGAAGGGTTTTATTTTTGAGGGATATAGGGGTTTCTTCTTGATCCCTCCTAAGTTTAGGGACATTAACCAGAACCAACACATACGCCCCACATTCAGGTGGTAAGTTAATACGTGGTGGGATCTTCCTTGTGTTAGTTACCATATTTTGGGCGGTTTGAACCATGGGGAGTTTTTGCGCAGGGTTATGTGTTTGACTCTTTAAGATCCCCTTGCTCTGATCAATATTTATGCCTTTCCTGGGTTTACGTTTGGGCACGCTATATTTCCTGACCTTAGACATACAATGCTTGGAAGTGTGTTTGGCCTGTTTTTGTACGGCACCCTCCCGACTACCTCGTAGTTGCCTCACAATATCTGTATTTGTTTCTTCTAATGTGGGATTAATGGATAGATTAGGAGTTTTTTCCAAATCTGTGCTAGATTCTGAGTCAGAGTCTAACAGGGGAATTGATGCAGATAAGTTTACCCCATTTGGTATACTATGTATATCGGCGCGAACATCAATTAGAGCTCTGATGTTACTAGTACTAGCCTGGGTGGGTGTTGTTGCCGATATAATAGATCCGAGGGATGATCGTTTAGCTCGGGCTAGGTCTAACGAGACCCTACGCTCCAGGAGTAAGATGCCCTGATCTATGGCATCATTGGCCCTTGTGATGTAATTGTCTATAGGGCCTTTCACTGGAGGTCCCCCAGCTGCAGTTTTACTTCGAGATCCCCTGGTAGACATATTAAAATGACAAGTTGTTTACAGATTCGCAGTATGGATAGTACTTCAGTCAATCAGTCTTAAATATCAGTCTTAGATATGAGCTGCAATAGACTCTGCGCCGTACAATGGGATGAAGTCTAATTAGTTAGAATCAAAGCAGCGCTTAGTCCATCACGTTGAACATGAAGAGGTACCGGGGTCCATCCAAATAGATCAAACAGTCAGTGAGACAAGTAAGAACGACGTACCTTGGGGCGAATATGATGATGATTGCAAGGAGGGGTGGCCCGTCCCGTCCCTAGTCGTCCCCGGACGGCCACAGACGGCCCGCCCTCTGCCCGGGCTCTGCCCAGCGTCGCCCGCGCGCGTCCCGCGATGCGGGAGGAACGCCGCGTTTAAATGCGCCTCCGGGCGCGGGAAAGTGGCGCTGCTGTGGGCGTCCCAGCGTCCCAGCAAGGGATGCTGGGGAATGTAGTTTTTACCTCGCTCCCCCCTCTCGGCAGCCGCGATGAGATCTGCGGCGGCGGGGGAGAGCGGCAGGGTGCAGGCGCGGTGTCCGGTAGTCAAAAAGGCTGCCTGGCTGGGTGAGTTTCTGCCAGTGCTCCCAAGTACATTGGTCCCCCGCTCCTCTGCAGGAGCGCCGCGTTTAAATGAGCCTCCGGGCGCGGGAAAGTGGCGCTGCTGTGGGCGTCCCGGCGTCCCAGCAAGGGATGCTGGGGAATGTAGTTTTTACCTCGCTCCCCCCTCTCGGCAGCCGCGATGAGATCTGCGGCGGCGGGGGAGAGCGGCAGGATGCAGGCGCGGTGTCCGGTAGTCAAAAAGGCTGCCTGGCTGGGTGAGTTTCTGCCAGTGCTCCCAAGTACATTGGTCCCCATTGGATATAGAGTCTTGCGTGGTGAGGAGGTCTCAGTGGGTCAGCAGAGTTCCGGGTTTGTGTTTGTGGCTGTGAGCTGGCTGATGCTGTTTGCGACGTAGTGTTTCCATTCAAAGTTTTCATAGATGGTTGTTTTGCAAGAAGGTAGCAAGGTTGTTGCACAGTTTCTGGGAGGGAGTAATGTCATTCTTGGTGGCAGCGGGATTAGAGAACACCTTCACGATGGTGAAAAGTTCCTTGCTGTGGTCTGTGCTGGCTTCCATGTGGTCTTCTAGGGCGTTCTTCTTAGTTTCTTTCGGGAGGTGGTGGTACTGGTTGAGTGCTGTCTTGAAGGCGGTTCAGTCTTTCATCTTTTTGCTGATGTGCCACCTCCTTTCTAGTTGTCAGCAGTTGCACTTGGTAGAATGCAGTTCCTCAGTGAACCTGCTGGCTCTTTTGGCTGATTCTTTGAGTTTGGCTGTCTTGGCAGGAGGGATCATGTTGGCTCATTCTGTGATCCACTGGGAAAAGTTTTTTACTGCTTGTTCGGGGTCGGTGTAGGGCCTGGAAGGAGGGAGCACAGAGCTTTGTTCCACTGGTCTTCTAATATCATTCTCCAGTCTCTGCGCGTGAATCTGGGGGCACGGAGCAGGAGTTGATGGGGGCTGAGATGGTGAAGTGGACGCTGTAGTGGTAGGACCAGGTGAGTCGTGTGGCATGACTGTACTTGACTCTGTGATGGGGTCTAGCGTGTGTTATGTGATGTGAGTAGGGTTGGTGACAAGCTGTCTGAGGACGATGTTGTTTAGGTTTTCTAGGAGCTCGGTGGTGCTGGCATCGCTGGGGTCATCGAGGAGGGAGTTGAGGTCCCCTAGGAAGATGTAGTGCTCAGAGTTGATTGCGATAGAGGCAATAGAGTTGCAGAAGCTGGGTTGTGGTCCCGGTGGTTTGTAGGCAAGGATGCCTCTGATGGTGCTTTTTCCAGCTTGGTGGAGTTGTAAGTCGAGGTGTTCCATTATTGGGGTTGGATCGTCTGGGTCTGTTACGCAGCAGATGGTGTCATTGTAGATGATGACTATTCCACCTCTGTGTTTGTTGGCTTTGTCCCGGTAAGTTATTTGGTAGCCTTCGGGGATGGCGATGTCTAGTGTAGAGGAGGGGTTCACCCAGGTCTCAGTGAGGAAGATGGCATTCAGGGTAAGGGATGAGATCTTGTCTCAGATCTCTGTGGCATGTTTGCTGAGTGATCATGTGTTGAGTAGAACAGCTAGAGCGGTCGATCTCGAAGGCATGTTTGGTGCAAAGAAGCAATATTGTAACTGAATGTACAGGATTATAAACACTGCAACAAATTCACAATTTATTTTTTATATATTTTTAGAGTTTTATACAGTGCGAACTAGACTCAAGTCGGGTATCAGATCGCTTTACACGAGCACCAGTTACATTACAGAAGGACACGTTCATTTTTGTTTGGCACTGGGGAGATTAACAGCCTGATTCATCATTCTCCCGTTTTGCGAGCCCCTAATAGCGATTCATAAGGAATCGCTATTAAGGACTTGCAAAACGGGATTCATGTAGGAATTGCAATAAATATTGCGATTCCTACATGTTCCTTATTTGCGATTAGCTAATTGCTAATCGCAAATAAGGAATAACTCCCCATGCATTCCTATGGGCCAAAAGGCCCATAGGTATGAATGGGGAGTATTCCTTATTTGCGATTAGCAATTAGCTAATCGCAAATAAGATAGTGATTTAAAGGGTGCCAGGGGTGTCCAAAGGACACCCTGTAGCACCCCTTAAATGCAAATTGAAACAGGTGTTGCGCACACACATGTCCAAAGGACATGTGTGTGTGCAACATGCAACTTAGAAAAATGCTTTTAAAAGCATTTTTCTAAGTTTTTGCTATTTACCACGAGGTTTGACCTCGCGGTAAATAGCAGGCCGAAATTGCGAATTCGCAATTTTTAAATGGATGATGAATTGCATTTAAGGAATCTCAAATAGAGATTCCTTAAATGTAATTCCTCGCAAAATAGCGAAATCGCTATTACCGATTTTTGCATTTGGGCTGATGAATCCCAAATGCAAAAATAGCGCTCGCAAAGGGCCGGATTCTCAGAATCTGGCCCTTTGCGAGCCGATTTCGGCTTGATGAATCAGGCTGTAAGTGATTTGCCGAGAATCACAGGATGTTTTAGCGTCCTTGCCGAGACTCGAACCCGGTTCCCCAGCTTCGAAATCGACCGCTCTAGCCGTAAGGCTACATACTCTCCTTGGAACACAAGGGGATGTTTCTTATGCAATTACAGAAAACTTTACAGTAAGTCAAACTGAGGGAGCTGTGGAGGAATACTTCGAGGGTGTAACAGGGGGGGCTGCAGGGAGAGACACCATGGGAGGGTGAGTTTCCCCTCCCAACTGCATTGGTATTATCCCTTCCCCAGCCCACTAGGAGCCCAGATGTGTCCGCGCCTGCCCAGGTTATCTTGGCTACCACGGCTTCTACTGTGTCCATGCAGGATATTTCTAAATCTAATAAATTTCAGTTTGTGAGAGCCGGTGGCAGCCTACCAGGTTGAGAAACTGATGCACCACACGTAATGGGGGAACAGCAAGAAATATGAAGAAACATCTAAATGTACTTTGCTGGGAAACCTGGCGACCACTCGCCACAAACAAACGTTGACTTACTGTGATGCTGAAGGTGGGGCTAAAGTAAGCAGGCTAGGGGACTGGGTTATCTCAAAGGGAGATGTGAAAACTTTGATATCTCGTCTGCTGACTGTCTGCTCCATGGATCAAACAAGAAAGAACAGAACAATTGCCAATACTGATATCTTATTCCTACTCATTCACTTTCGAGAGGCCATGTTGAAAATCCTACAACATCTACCATAGACCGCCTGTTCAGCCTAGAACAAATCTTTTTTCTTTACTTAGTTTATTTCTTACATCAAAAAATTGAACCTTCTCAAATCATTAAACATTGCACTGCAAAGAATACTTTCTTAGATAAAATGCATTCTTTAACCTCTTCAGCGCGACCGCGTTTCCCCCTCCGGTGCTGGGCGGTAATAGAAACGGGCGTGGTCATGACGGAACGGTTCCGTCATGAGCACAGCTCAACCGTAGCTCATGACGGAACCGTTCCGTCATGAGCATGGAAGGGGTTAAATCATCAAACTTTTCTCTCACTTCATCCCATTCATACACTCAAATTCTATTCACACTCATTCTGTTCTCACTCATTCACCACATCACCAACATTCACCCTATATACACGAGCTTCTCTTTTGGAATCATTCAAATAATGGATCAAACAGCAGAAAGGGTGGACACCCAGTGTCGACTGGAGCCCTGCCCTCATTCCTCACCCATCCCTGAAGGAGTCTCGCTACCCGAAAGCAGTTTTAAATCACTGGGCAGCCCCCCACCCCGGTTATTCCATCAGGTGCTAATGCAGAAAGGGCAGATTTAGCTAAGAATGACGGGGCGTCTGAGCCCTCACTTTTGATGATAATTAAGCTGGCACAGGCCCAGGGAGCGGAAGCACAGCAGCACTATGCTCGAATTAGAACACTGTCCTTTGGGGGTGGTGAATGGAGAAATAAGTCAAAATGATTTAAATGTTTACTTACCTGGGAAGCTCCGTAATCCATATATTACTACCCCCCACCCTGCCCCTCCCCCTCCCCACGTCACCGCCCTGCAGGTACTCCCACTGCCGGCCGCGGCTGGCTAGTTTGGGAAGAGGTTAAATTCTATAAGCTGCTGTCCTGAACTGAGGCGCATCTTGTTCATAAGGATCGCTTACTTTTAAGACATCTTGGGTACAACACTGTTGTATGTGCGTCTCAGGCAGTTTGAATATGGGGAGTAGCCTTGTTGGTCGTTGAAAATGTAGGGGCTTATTTACAAGCCCATTGCGCTCTTTTTTTGCAGCACTGGCAGCACAATGAGCTTGCCCATATTTACAGGGCCACGTACAGTCACCCTGCGTGACTTTTCAAGGCCTTCTAAATATAGGTCCCTCTTTGTGAAAGGGGCGTTTCATGGGTGGTGCTGTGGGTGTTCCCACACAACATCCATGGAACTTGACACATTCCCTGATCTAAACGTTTTGTAAAACTGGAAATGCGTCAAGAATGGAGCAACGGGGAGAAAAATCTTTTATTTCCCCTTGTTTTTTCCTCTTTCTATGCATGCTGCATTCTACAGCATGCGTAGAAAGAGGAAAATTGCATTAATGATGGTGTTTGTGCAGGAAGGTATTCCTTCCTGCACAAAAAAAAATCATTCCCGCAGCGCAGGTATCCTTGCACAATGATGCAAGGGTGCCTGCATAGGTGCACGGCAGCCAATTGTGTTCCAGCACAGGGCAAAGCTCAGGGATGCGTTGTATTGTTGTTAATATAACGCATCCCTGTGCCTTGCAAATGACGCAGCATGGCGCAGCTAATTGGCTTGCTGCACTGCACTGCATCATTTTCTTGTGGATGAGGCCATTAGAACTTAAAATATTGAAAACTGCAGCAGACCAAAGGGGAAGGTGGGTGGTTGCTCAGTTGCTATTGTGTGGCATTGAATATATGTTCTGTACAGTTCGTGAGCCACATCTAAATGAGCCTGAGATCTTGAATATGCTTGGTTTTGAACACCTGGACCGGTCTGAGGAGTTACTTGCATTGTGATATTAATTGTGTCATGGACTATAGTATTGATTCCACAAATCACTCTGCCTTTCCCCACATGGTGAAAACAAGGGTATCTACACTTGAATTAGCTTGACTAAATGGGCTGAGCGATGTGGGGAGGGCACTCTGGATTACACATTATATTCCTCTTCTCACAGACACTATTGTAGGATAGCTATGTTTTTTGCTAGTGGAACTTTGATTCAAGAGGCCAAGATGGAAGTTTGCCCGAGGATCACTTCTGATCCTAACCTCATCCTAATGCTCCTTCATTTTCAGGAAGCTAGACCAGTACGGCATCAATTTTTGTTCCCCTGTAAACTCCTATCAAACATAGAATAATACAAGTTTATGTCCTGCTCACTGTCAGATTTTTTTTAAAACAAATGTGGGTACGGCTTCCCCTTCAGTTGTATGGGATGCAATTAAGGCATTTATTAGGGGGACCACATTGCAGTTTATTTTTAAGAGAAACGAGGACTATCGAGAGCACTGGGTTGATTTGTAAGCTTATTACGCAGTTGGAGCTCATGCACGCTCATGCTATAGTAGTTGAGGGAGCAGAGGAAAATATCTTTGTATCTCAATTTGATTAAAAAACAGTCCCTTTCAGGGCAGGACCTTAACGAAAAGATTGTGGCTGGTTACGCTAAGAAGAAGGTCCTTCAATACGAATATAGGAAAAAGATGGGACGAGCACTTGCTCATCAAATCCATGAAACAAAAATTCTGCAATGTAATCCATTATATTAAAGGTAGTGATGATGGGGTATACACTCACCCTAAGGCTGTTAAGAAACAGTTCTCTCTTTTTTATCACGGATTCTATAGTCAGCCCCTATGGTTTAGCTCTTTCGGATTTATGCAATATGCTCAGGATTGAAGACTGCCTACTTTGAGGGAGCCCCAAGCTAGCACACTACAACAGGTTATCACTATTAGCAAAATTGATGCAGCTGTCCTAGCTTTGCCATGCGGTAAGGTGTCAGGAGCAGATACCATTCCACTTGAATTCAACAAAATATTTAAGTATACTATTATTTTAGCTTTACTTGGTGTTATTCAGCATATTGATGTTATGGTGAAGTGTCCGGGACATGGAATATGAAGAATATTATTAGTCTTCTAAAAGAAAGGCAGACCATCAGAGGAACAGAGCTCATATTGCCTCATATCATTTATTAGTAATGCTGATGCAAAAGTATTTGCAAAAATTCTTGGTGTCCGACTTTCTCCTCTCATGTCAAATTTAGTATCGCAACAGCAGTATGGTTGTATACCTGGTAGGGACACTACATGTCATGTCAACACGGCTGTTGCTTAATTTGATATAGTGGGAAAACTTGGCCAGATGATACTTTTAGATGACGCAAAGGCGTTTGACTGTGTTGCATGGGATGCACTTTGGGCTCTGAAGGCAGCTTTTGGTATAGGAGACAGCTTCTGTAAGTAGGTTAAGTTGCTTTATAGTAACCCTAGAGCTCAATTAGTATACACTGGTGTATCTTAAATATCCTTTGAGATCCATCACGGTACTCTTGAGGGGTGCCCACTATCGCCTCTTTTATTCACTCCTTATATAGATCCATTTTTGCAGTCTCTATCTAGAAATGATAAAATGCAGCCCATGATCTGAGGAAGTCTTGAACTTAAAATCACAGCATACGCCGATGACGTGGTCATCTATTCATCCAAACTGTCAGTCACGTTGAAAAATATTATTAAAGAGGCTAATAGTTTTGGAATATTCTCCGGTTACAAACTAAACATATTTACAACCCAAGTGCTACTTAATTTTACACCAGACGCCCCGATTCCTGGAGCTTGTTTAACAGCAACATATATATATAACTTGGGGTTCAAATAAGTACTCAGGTTAGGGAAGTGGTCAAAATAAACTAGGAAACCCCTTTTACTTTCTCTCAGTCGCTAGCAAACTACAGCTCTGGAACAAGCTCCCGATTAGCGTCACAGGTCGGTGCAATATCATTAAAATGAACGTTTTGTTGAAGTTTTTATATTTATTCCAGGCTATCCCCTCTGGGTTCCCAATCTATTTTTAAACGCTTCAAATGGTTTATAGGCAGATTCATTTGGGGCTATAGACAGGCTAGACATGACATAAGACTTTTAAAATTCCCTTTGAGGCAGGGTGGGGTACAGCTTCCTGACTTCAACTTTACTTTTGGGCAGCATTAGCGGGTCACTTTCTTAATTTGTTAATACGTGGTGACGCTGACCCCTCAGCTTATGGGTATCGACTGACTCTAGGGCCAGATCATAAGCTTATTTTTATACAAATGTAGAGATCGCAATTATTTTAAAAGTTTTAAGTTTACGTTTATTATTACAGTGTCAGTATATGGCGGAAAATATCTGCTAAATACTCCTTTTCCACTGATTCATCCAGATATGCCCCTCTGGAAAGCCCAGCATTTCTGACCATATTCCATGATGCTGTGGGTAAACCTTGGAGGTGCTATAGAGTGGGGAATGTGGGACAACTCTAGGACCTCAATAGATTTTTGCACATTTTATGTGCTCCAGGTCTTCTAAGATCTCCCTCAGCATTTCTTTTTCAATATCTGCTGATAAGGCATTTTTTATGTGTAAATGTAGGCTTGTATCTGGTTTGGGTGGCTCTGATCTGCTTTCCTGTTTTCATAATGCACCTAGTAAATCGTTAATTAGCACTATTTACTTAAGACTCTGCCAATACAGATCTTGCGGCTAAATGGAGGAAGGTGCTGTCTGATGAAATTCTTGCCTCAGACATTCGAAGTGCATTAGAGACCATTGTCGGATCAGTTCACTCTGTTAATCAAAAGCTGCAACAATTCAAGACAATCTGCATGTTGTACTATATGCCGAGCTGCATTGTCAAATGGGGGGGAGGTTCTGGGGGTGAGAAGACAGAAGACTTAGGCCCAGATGTAGGTAAAAAATATTTACCGATTCTTAATTACCGAATTTTACCGATTCGGTAATTAAGAATCAGTAAATATGAAGGGTGGACATGTAGGTCCATCCAGATGTGTATTTTACCGAATCGGTAAAAATCGGTATTTACTGAATCGGTAAATACCGACCGGTAATGCTCCATTCATTCCTATGGGCTTTGAAGCCCATAGGAATGAATGGGGCATTACCGGTCGGTATTTACCGATTCGGTAAATACCGATTTTGACAAGGGTGCAGGGGGTGTCACTTTGACACCCTCTAGCACCCCCAAAAAAGGGTCGGGGGCCATATGGCAGGCATACCTGCCCTAAGGGCAGGTCTGCCTGTCATATGGCACAGGTGTGCATGCACACATGTGCATGCACACCTGAATCGGTATTTCACCATCAAATTGAATTTGATGGTAAAATACCGATTTCTTAGGCCTTGTGGGACTCATACGAGTCCCACCTACATATCAATTTTACCGAATCTGTAAAAATACCGGTCGGTAAATATACCGACCGGTATATTTACAGATTCGGTAAAATTACCGATCGGTAAATTTACCGAACGGTAAATTTACCGATTCTGCCCCCTACATGTCAAAATCCTTTTACCGGTCGGTAACGGCCGAATTCGGCCGTTACCGACCGGTAAAACCCTACCTACATCTGGCCCTAAGTGCCCCAAGTGTGGGTGTTATGCAGCAGATATTTTGCACATGCTATTCACCTGGCCTAACCTTCAAGAATTTTGGGTAGGGATGACCCAACTCCTTGGGTACGATGTATAACTTTCCTCTAAGAAGATTGTGTTGGGTTATAAAATGGAAGTCGATATTGGTCTGAGACGGCTGCTGTCCATAATTGCTTTGGCCAGGCTTTGTATAGCTAGATCATGGGTCTCTCCTTTAGCCCCTAGAGCAGTTGAGTGGAGGGCTGCTATCCAATATACGAGTCTGAGCTAGTCGTGGCCAAAGCAAGGGGTGTTCGCTCCATTAAAAGATAGGATGGAATCTGGGCACGATTTAATGGGGATCCATAATTTAATGTTTGCGCTGGGCAAATCAAGGGGTGTTCGCTCCATTAAAAGATAGGATCAAATCAGGGCAGGATTTAATGGGGATCCATAATTTAATGTTTGCGCTGGGCAAATTAGTCGGCTGGGATATGATCCATAATACTCTGTGGATCTGATAAGCAATTCTCTATAATCTGACCATGAGTCGTTCCAGCTCATTTTATTTTATTTTTAGGATATGTTCTATTGTGTTATCTGTAACTTAATGTGTCATTGTTATCTCTGTTTCAGGAGTTTCATTCATATGTTATACTTTGTTCTGCATATTTTGCGATTTACCTGTGCTTCCATGATTGTGTTGCAATTATGCGCTTTAAGTCTGGGTGCTTTCCAGGCCCCTGCAGGCAAAAATGTTTTTTTTTTTTTTGCTACATGATCTTCTGACTTGCAGAAAGAATTTTTTAATATTCCATCCATCAGAATACATACAATTTGCAATGCTTTCAAAAGCATGCTTTAGGCTTGGTGTGCAATATGTAGTAGTGTAAAATTATTATTTTCAAGTCAGATATATAAAGCATTTTTCCACCAGCAAAATAAGGAGAAAAGGGGTTATGAAAACGTTGTAAAATTGTAAAACAATGGTACTTATAAATCACTTTATTGTTTTTAACAAAGGAAAGGCCTGGTCCTTGAATAAACTTTTTTTTTAAAACAAAGTTAGCTTGAATTGATTGTGCAATATTCATAATATGAAACAGAACAGCCTGCTTTTGTCTCAAATTTTATATTATTTTTTATAGGTTTAAAAGTCGCAGAAATGTTATTAGCCCAGTTCCTTAGAAGATTGGCAGAGCAACAAATTGACTTTTCTCCCTTGTAGCCAGTTTTAAAAAAATCTATATGCAAGCTTCACAAGGGTGTAAAAATGGTGTTCTATATCAGTGGTTGTTAACCTTTTGACTTCTGTGGACCCCTACCTAATCATTACTGGAACCCGGGGACTCCCACTCAATCATTAGTCGAATCTTGGGACCACCCCACTACGTCATTACTGGAAGCCGAGGACCCAAGTCTAAGCATTTTCTATGATTTAAGCCTCAAAAAAATACACAAAAAACACAGAATTAAGCTTACATCAAACAAATGAACAAATTATTAAGATATAATGGAACTTATAATACGGCGGACAGGATATTCGTCATGTTTGTGACTGAGTAGTCCATCCGCCAAGATCGCAATAAGGTCATAAATATTTTATTTAAGTCACAATCATTTTTTTAAAATCTACATTTTAATGGGAAGGTTGGAGCTTTTCTAAATCAAATTTTGATGCACTTGCACTGCTCCCACGAACCAATCTGAGGATACTAACTTAATTTTCAGTTTCCAATTTTAAATTCCTACCCATTTGCAGACGTTTTAAAAATTCCAGTGTACATTTAGTTTTTTTTGTATGGACACACTTTATTATTGTGTTTCAACATTATTTATTTTTCAAAATAGCTGTGGACCCCCTCCGAAGGTTTCGGGGACCCCCAGGGTCCCCGAGCCACAGGTTGAGAATCACTGGTCCACATTGTTGGCACTGGTGCTGAATGAATGTCATCTGTTCTGGGTGTCATTTGCATATAGTGCCTGATTGGTTGATTCTCGTGCTAAGGATTGATGTCAGAGTAAAAATCTCCCTGTACCGCATTCCATCCGGCCAGGCCCAGGTGGTGATTCTGAGAAGGGTATAAAAGGATGTCGCACTGTCCCTCGCTCACTCCACCGGTTCCTGCTGCAGAACATCTTCAGAGGCCCAGTCATTGCCTTCTTGACACCTGACACGCCACAGTAAGTTCAATGAACGAGCCAAATGAATGTAAACTCTGCCAAGCTCATATTTTATTTCAGCCTTGTTAGGATTATGTTTAAGTTTATTTCAATACAAAACTCATAAATTAATTTACAAACTTTTTTTTGGAAACTATTTTCAGAAATTATTAGTATCATGAAAAAAACACGAGAACAGAAAATAAAACAGAGCTACTGAATAGCTTTGTATTTTTTCATAGTTTTAATATTTGTAATCTTACATTTTACGTAAAATGATGTAACTTTGTCAATTGGTTACAATTTGGTTATTAGTTACAATTCGATTCCTGGCTATATTTGAAGATATGCATTCTGGAAAGAGCCACCGTGAGGGAAAGAAAGCAGATGCAGTGAAAAAACACGGCTGGCAGAACACAACCCAGAATATATTCTTGTTTTTCTGGGAGTGCACCCTTTAGCTTTGGTTAATTTTTCCTTTTTGGGGAGAAGTCGGACATTTTTACGCCTCACATTTTAGACGCTTCTCTGATTTTTGGGAAGAGTAGCAGCCTTTGGTTAGTTGAGTTGGCGGTCATTATCCCGTTTTTATTTTTCATTTCTAAGGGCAAATACGGAAGTCGGAGCAGCCAATAGGATTTATTGGAATCCTAGTGCGAGCACAGAGATTGGAGGGAGGAATTGAGGGAGCCGCACAAAGATAAAAATCAGAACATTAACCACTTTAAAGCTCCTGGTTCCAAAGTAAAAAATTGAACTCCCTGCAAACCGTGAAACTCTTTGACTTTCAAGTTTTTTACTTTTCTGAACTTAAGGTGAAATGAAAAATGAATCTTGGATTTCTGATCTAGGTAGTTAACTTCACATGTAAAGTCCAATTACTGACCCGGCTGCTGCCTGGTTTTGCATGCGGGGTGAGAGAGGGAAATTGGACGACTATGGCCCTGAACACATTGGAGTAAATGCGAAAGGCACCCCTCAATTTCTGGGGGCACAGAACGACCCTGGACATCAATGACCACTACCTTTCCAAAAGGAAAGCCTTCATGGTGCCCACTGAATAACCAATCCCAACCCCAAAGTCTATGCCACAGGTGTGAAATTAACCATGCCATGTAGTTGTGTCTTTTTTCTAGGAAAAAATGGTTGTATAGCTTCCCTATAGTCTTTTCAGGAATCGTTTGGATCCCTATGTCCCCAGTGACTGTTTCACAAGAAACAATTAGAAATTAATTGCAAGTGGCAGAGTGCCAGGATGTCTCTCCCGAAACAGGTCTGCGTGCACTGTTGAGGGTGTGTGCACTTTTCCCCCAAAGTGGTAATTTGGAAGATAGTTCAGTGGGTTAATGCTGGCTCTGCAGAGATCTTTTGAGTGACCCGTAGGTCACAGGACTGCATTCCCACAGGACTGGTCCAAACCTGAAACGTTCTAGTGACTCGTAACTCGATAGCTCCGGGGCATCCAGAGAAGTCGTGCTCTGTAAAGCAAACTATAATTTAAAGATTGTGCAGGTGAAAGAAAATGAATTAAGTCAACATGTCACTCCAGCGTTTACAACACCACGCCCGTGTAAAGTACACATCGAAAGCTTCTGCCAGGTGAGAGATGTATCTGCAGAATTTACATAACAGTCTTGTTAAAATAGTTTTGCTCTGCATTCATTTAAACCCCCGTGTGCACTCCCCCCTCTTCTCCCCCTCTCCCCCAGCCCCCCCAGCGGGCTGCCACCGAGGACTCGGGGTCCCCGCTTCTGATCTGGGAGTGGTGTTGGAAGTCCAGTAGGTGTCCGTGTGTCTGTCACCCCAGATGACGTGCAGGTGCTCATATAGCGCATACCAGCAACTGAAACGCCTCAAGGCGCATTAGTGAATCGAGGGTGCGGTATCGGTGTTGGTAAAAGGTGCCAGGGTGAGAGTACAAGAATTTCAAGTCCGCCAAGGCGCTACCTGTTTCCTCAAACTGCGTCTGATGGTGCATGAAACCGTCCTGGGCGGGTGAAAAATACTGCATACTTAATGCTCATGCGATCACTGGCCTCTCTGCTTAGGCGGTCAGACAGAATCACTGCCAATGCGAAAAAAGCTTGCTGTGAAGAAACACAAGTTCATTGAATGCACACACTTCTCAATATTTCAGGTTAGCCTCTTTCTAAGTCATCTCAAGTTTGCCAGATCACATAGCTGGTCGAACAAGCAGATACATCCATTTTCCTAGGATCATGGACTGTCAATCATACTTAGAGATGATCCTGTTTCCTCCTTCTGTCTAAAGCCCACCTGCCATAACACATCACCAGCCCTTTGCGGCAGTGACGGGTGGACACTGATGGAGAGAGCGTAGAGGGTTGAAATGTGTGACATTTATTCCCTAATGGGTGTGTAGGGGCTTTGAGAAGCACTGATCGAGAGAGCGCAAGGAGGTGGATGGAATACTTTTCTGCCACGATGATGACTTCAGTGGGTTGGACCAATGGATTAGATCCCCAAAAAGTGAGATGGGACCAAAGACCTCTCAAAAACCTTCCTCTATAAAAAGGAGGATTCAATTTCTGATCTTCTGCCCCAGGGCTCCGCCTCAATACTCCTGCAGCAGTGAAGGCCACCAAACATTAGAACTATTCCATAACATTAATGCCCTTCCTGGTGGCCTTCTGGGCCTGCCTCTGCGTCAGCGAGGTACGGTTTGAGACACAGGAAATAGCACCAGAGTAGCCCTCATTATCTTTCCTTGACTAGGATCTCCGTTGGCGTTTACAGACAGTGTGGAACCCGGCAGAACCCCTGGAATTAGGGGGGTCCAGGATGGACCTTCACATTTCCATGGGCCTGGCACTAGAAGATGCTGGCCAACAGCCAGATGATGTGGGAACCCATCTGTATGGGACCTGGTGACCTCAGCGATAAGAGTCCACTATCTATATCACGGCCGCGACATAAGGGGCCTTCACTGAAACGCGAGAATACAAAAATGTTGCGACATTGAGATCACTTGGACATCTCAGAAACCTGATGAAAGGAGTAAACAGGACCAGAAGAGGGGCAGCTGGTAGGGCAATAAGACAGAAGACTTGGGGGCTTTGAGGAACCTCTGGGGATTTCTCCTTGGACCTGATTCTTGGGTGTTGTTGCAAAACAGAAGGAAGCTTCTTGGGAGGCCATCTAATGGAAAAATCAGTCCCATGCAATGTGTATATATCTTTAGCTTAATATAAATAAGTAATTGTAAAAAAAATGTCCATAGATTGCTATGTTAGTGGGATTCCAGGAATGAGACACGATTTGGACAGAGACCACCAGCTCCATTCGTGGTGCGAGGGTTTGCTTAGAGAAGACAGGCATTGCTTAATTATATTGTATTATTTTACTAAGAGAGGGATGGAGTTAAAGCTGCTTCCATAGTAGAACCCCACAGTGAAACATGTAATAAGAAACAGAAATAAAAGAATTGTAGCAAATAAAAAACAGCGTGAATTATTTTTTTAGAAACTTCAATGTGATGATAAAAATGCGTTTATACATTTTAAAATTAAAGTTCGGAAAAGAAAAAAGTGAACACTGGCATGGTGTGGAGAGAGGCTGTTAGTGAGGGATGTGATAGAGAAGGGAATTCAAGGTTATGCACTGGAAAATAGACCCCAAAATCAGCCAAAATAGGGGAGCCAGGGAAGCTGGGGAGGTGTGGAAAGTGGGCTTTCGTGGTTTGTTCCTGAAAAGCAACACAACATTTTTGTGGTCAAGTAAGTTCCTTTTTTTCGTACCTTTATTATTACTTTTCACGGTTGTGGTGAAGTGTTAGGCTCGTGGTAATGTCTTTCGGTATTATCGCGTTGTTTGACATATATAACCCACAGCTCAAAACATTATCATGAAACCACTGGAAAGACCCACTCAGCTCTTTTTCGCCTGACCCTTGTCCTCCTTCCTCCAGGCAGACACAAATATACCCTTTACCATCGCGTAAATAAATACACATTAATACCTTAAATGATGTCCCTTCCCACTGCCTGGCTGTTCCTGGGCTCATCATTTCTTCACAGGGTCTAAACTAGGGGTGTTCAATGTGCGTCCAGGAGGGCCGGATCCATGCCAGATTTTCAGGATAATCTGATTTATAGGAGTTTCGTTGTTTTCAAAATGTATCCTTTGTGGTTATCCCAAAATTCTACCCTCGATCCGGTCCACCTTATTTTAGACACCCCTGGTCTAAGCACTTCTCTTTGGAACATAACCTGACCCTGAGTGGGACTCCTTCCATTTTTATTTATTTATTTATTTGAAGCGGTTTATACTTTCATTTTCCTCACTACTTACTCTTTTGGTTATATGTATATACTCTAAGCAAGAACGATAAGGTAACAACTATCATTTTTCACAAGTTTTCCTGTGTGTGACAAAAAACATGTCACACAGTGTGACCATGGCTATTTTCAAGTGCAGCAGCGGTGACGCAAGCACTGGTTTGCGGTTCCCGGAAGCGGATCCTCACCTCTCATGAAGATGGGGTCGTCCTTTGTTTTAATTGACGACTAAGTCATGAAGGCGTGATCCTTGGTTCGGCTGCTCCTTGAAATCTTTTCAAGGGTGTCATATCCTGGTACATACACTAAGTCACATCATGTCACACCCATGTCATCTCAGGTTATGAAACATCTAGATCTCACATCACAAAGTGAGTCTATTATTGGCATGGTTCCCATTCAGTAGGTGGAAAAACTGACACCATGGAATTTGGGAAGGACTTTTTTAATATGCTTTTTATGAGCCACCAAGAATCATTAGTTCATCATACGATACAGATTGGGTGTACTAAAAATGGCCTTCACTGCTGCCGAAGAGCAAGTCTTCCTACTTAGTCCATGAAACAACCAGGAGGTTGGTCCCCAAGTTGACATTGTGCGCCTAACATGATATATATAGTAATTTTATCTTCTGTACTATATTTTAGTTTTATATTGTTCGTATTTTATGAATTCACTGTAATTTTTATGGGAAAAATAAATGTTGTTTTACTTTATATAAGTGTTTTATTATGCAGCTGATTGCTAAGATTTTTATTAATCAAGCAATAAAGATTTACTTTACTTACTTACCATGAAAGAACCAAGGACCCATGGGCGCAACTGTAAATGCTCTAGTCAATTAAGTGATCTAGAACAATGATAAGAAAACTGGTAAATATTCTTCCTGTTGTAATAAACCCACTACCACACCCTACCCACGAACATATTAACCAAGAGAATAGGTTAGTCATATATGATATGTAAATCTAATTGTCAATTTTTAATTTGGGTCATTCTGAGTATATTGAAGACAAAAGTAGGTAGGTTATTATAGTATGTTTAACTGTTTTATTAACTTGTGATCTTCAAACGTTGGTTCAATGCAAGATTTTGGAAGAGTGACTAGTCGACATGTGTTTCGCCCCAATGCGGCATGCAGGCCTGGGCTTTTTCAAGGCTATGACACAATGGGCATAGATGGGTTAAAATCTTCAGAAATTAGACTTAATGGGAGAAAATATTTCAGTTTGTCCAAGCTGGGTAACTTGTAGAAAGAAGGTGATCTCTGATTGTCAGGAGAAAGGTAGTCTGTTGTTCCTGCGGACCTAGTCACGGAAAAGGTACTACCTGTGTCCATTCCTGTGGTTTTATTCACAGCACTATGATTGTGGCAACAAATTCAATACTGAGATTGTGGAAAATTTAAACTGAACAAAAGATTTAAACATATCTAAAGGATTTGATCAAGTTGATCAACTTCACATTCCACAGAAAAGCCTTTTCAGCAGAAAAGTTATGCATGCCCAGCGTAGCGTTTTGTAAAAGCTTTCCCTGAGGTTTATAGCACTGTACATCTCTTATGTTGTGGTGCTAATTGCTATTTTGAGCAGATAATGTATTGTTCATGTCGTTTTGTTTCAATACTTTATTCAATTTCATAATAACATCATACAAGTGCAGCACATTACATTATAAAATCTGAGTACACAAACATATAATAAAAACCATTCATAAAACAGAGAATTAGAAAAAAACCAATACCCAATGCTAATCAAGAGCAATTTAAAATGTTCTTTCTAGCATAAAATAACAGCCCACAAAAAACTTGACATACTACGGCATATCTCCATAGTAGACAAAGATTGTAGGTAAAGATAAGCAGGACGGCACTGTGTGATGTTGAACGGTCTTAAAATGGGAAGAATATCAAGTTTGCTCAGATTGTTATAAAATTTGCAGAAAAGAACTACACCCATAGTATTGCATCATTAGTAGCAGGTATTTGACATATGCACAACTTCTGATGGGAAACATTAACAATAATGTAGATCTGTTAAAAGTGAGGCCCAGTAAGTTTGTTCAAAAAGCTCATACAAACATTTAAAAGTTTGTGGTATGGGGATATGAAAGGTACTCAACGCATGTGGGCCTTTCAGACTTCCAATGGGGGATGTATTACAAGTCCACCAGCAGTTACGATATCTAGTGGGCATCTCACTCCAACGTGTACCCTAAAAACCTCAACAGGGCATTGGTGCCTAAGTAAAGCCGAGACTAAGTTTAGATGGATCCCCACAGTTGAGTACTCTGTTACCAGAGTCCCAGCAACAGATACAGTAGAAAAGCGCCCCAGGCTTGGGAGGGACAGCAATGCCAACAATGAGGTTCACCTAGGACTGAAAAGGGCAGTATTTGGGTGTGACGTCCAAATACTGCACTTTTCAAACTAAGAGGACATCTTAATTGCACTGATCCAGACTAACAGGTCCAAGAACTGGGTTGTGCACTTTCTGCAAAACCTATTTCTTGAAAAGAATATGAGAACAAACAAGGTGGTTGCAGTGGTTGTCAGCAAGTGGACAATATGGCACATGTAATATATTGCAGGTACCACGAGACCTGGAAAAGATACTGGAACTCATCACCAAGTGTATTGAACAAGAATTCACAGAAGATATGTCCAACACTTCTTAGAGTCCTAAACATGGAAGAAGAAAATCTGAATGTGGTTTGAAAGTATATTAAGAGTGTCACAAACATAGAACAGAAAATATGATAGATACAGCATTTGGTGATCTTCATGGTGGGGAAGAGCAAAGTTGCATGTTTCTTTAGTTCTTTCTTAGCTGACCCTGATAAGCAGGATGGGAAGAAATGGATTACAGGAAACGAAATGTTATGCATTTTTAAATATGGTGCTAATGTCCGCCGTAAATTCTGCACTAGTTTTACATCGTTTCTATGGGTTTATATATGTGTTATAAACACACAGGATACTGTTTACATGTGCAGAACTAGCACTAAAATTTAGGCGCCTGTTAAATTCCTGTAATTTCCTTTGTGGAATGACATGAGATTCCTGAAAAATGACACAACATTACACAAGCTACCGATTTGGCATTTTATGCTATTACTAAACCAGTATATATCCTCATGTCCGAAATGGAGGCGAGGACAATTCTGCGAAAATAAAATAGCAATAAATCGTGAATAAATCGAACAACAGCCATTCTGTTCATTGGCTTTGTTTCTGTGCCCCCACAATAGGATTTGTGCGCGAACAACATCTCAATTACCTAATGGGATGTAATAGTGTAAACAGAGCTTTATTTGTGCTGGCGTTTTCCGGTGCTCGGCACCGGCACCTATTTGTAAACACCATTACATATTTATGAGAAACCCCCACGTGGTGGCGCTGTGTCTGTGTATTTTTAAGCAGCGGTCATTAGAGCAGCATTAAACTATGTAATATAGCTTTAAAAAAATGATAAACCTTGAACTTAAACCTGCAGCTAAAAAATGAGGTGGGTCATGCAAGCTGCAGTTCACTAGTGAGTAATACCTTGGGCCCTGGCTCCTAATATTTTACAAATGAAGCACAGAATCACAGACATATTAAATGAAAATAATGCGAAATACCACTCCCATAACTTGACCTTTCAAATGCATTTACCGAAATCTGCAAAGCCAAACATGTCCTGAATGTCACATGAAATTTCGATTCAGCAATCTCTCTTTCTCCCATGGACCATTGGAGTTTGGTTCTGAGCTCTAGGCAGGGGTATGGTCTGTAGTTTCTATTGTCTTGAAATATAGACTAATGGTTCAAACTATGTTGTGTCGTGACAATTATGTGTCTTCCCGAGAGAAATGCTTCAACAGATTGTTCATTTTGAGAATGTTAACGATGCAGAGAGTACTTGTTTTGTCATGAACTGGCGGTGTCATATACAATCAATCCCATTGTAACCTTTTACAAACGTTCTAGACATTTTTGGCGAATGTCATGTCATTTAATATATATATATTTTTTTAAATAAGCAATATATAAACAATCAAAAAATAATAAAGGTGTACTGTATTCCCGTGCCCATGAATTCTGGCAAATTATTCATGCAATTGTAACTTTTGAAAACGATTCAATCCATTTTTTTTAGCATATCGTGTTTCAATATATTCATATTTTTTTATTAACAATACATAAAAAAGTTTTAAAACATCTTAGAAGTACATTACACCAATATGCTAATGCACTCAGACGAGTTATATGTGATTAAAGCAAATGCAACCTTTCAAAAAACGTTTGTAGCCATTTTTGTGAAATGTCATGATCTTTATAGATTTAATATATTCATATTTTTATAAAGCATATTAAAAAAATAATAACCATGGACGTGCATGGTCTTAATGCTCATTGTAATGCAGTACTGCAACAGTGGGAAACCTTGTGCTTAGCATATTACATATGTTCAAGATGCAAGTAACAGCTGCAAGAAACATAACAATGATTGTCATCTTTTCCGCAGTACTGACCCATCTCACAGGAGGAGCCCTACACCCAGGACAGAATGAGGGGGAAGGGCGGCCAGCCCATTCTCGTGGCCCTCACCACGCTCCTATTTCTAGGTAAGTCATTTGGTTCTCCCACTAAAAAACTACCCTCCTGAACTTAATGTAAATTGATACTTTTATAGCGCACTACTCACCCGCAAGGGTCTCTAGGCGCTTGTACGAATACCGCTGTGGAACCCATCCTGGCTTTCCCTGTGAGGTGTCCACTCCTGGGCACCCCCAAGGTGGAGGCCAGGCATCCTTAGCGTTGTGGGGGCCGTTGTGGAGATTAAGCAAGCTATTGCCCAGAGTTGCAGAGTGGGACTCTATGATTGGAATAGGCACCGAGGTGAGAATTATCAGGTCCGTGGAATTTTGAGCCCAAGACCCACCGAGGCGGGGAATTGAACCCTGGTCCCGGGCTAGACCTCTCCATCAGGGTCTGCCGCTCCAACCATTAGCACCAGTTGTATTGGTAACTTTCCACCATTTCATGTTGCTTATTGGCAGCAGCAAACATAGAACTAGCAAATCATAATTATTTAATGATTGTTTATGTGCAGGAAGGGACACCTTCCCGCACATAAACAATCTTTAATGGTGCTTTCCTCTTTCTATGTGTGCTGCAAATAGTATCGGTTGCCACAGGACCCGGGTGGTGAAGCGTGGGTGGACAAAAAGAGAAAACAAGAAAAACACTTACCTGAAAAGAAAGCTGCCTCCCTTTCGTCCCCTGTCCCTCCGACATCTTCCTGCACTCCCGACCAGCAGCAGGAAGCACCCAGCCTCCCCATACCCAATCATAAAACTGTATTGCAGCTTTGTGATTGGTCTGAGCGCCGTGGATCGGCGCTCAGAAAGGGACTGGGAGGGTTTGCATGTTCCTCACCAGGCTGGGTAATGCAGCCTAGTGATGAAGATGCAAAGTGCGCAGGACTGTTTGGCTGGCCCATGAGGGCCGGGCAAGCAGTTGTGCGCACTTCATGAGTGAAAACCACTCCTCTCCCTACTCTGCCAGTCCCGCCCCTGAAGTATACAGGAAAAAAAAATGATAATAACAATAGTTATTATCATTTTATTTTTCCTTTTGTACAGTGAGGCAACACTCCTTCGCCTTAGCGGAGGAGCCGCCACTGGCTGCAGAATGCAGCACACATAGAAAAGGCAAAAAACGAGGAGAAATAAAAGTATCCTGGCACTTATGGGACGAGGGGTTCTGGACTTCTGTCCAACACTAACACAAAGGAATGCTTAAAAAGATGAGGATGCTTGAAAACTACTCTTCTGACCGCAACCCACCAAGGTGGAATGAAATAAATGTTGGTTTTAGTTGTAAAATACTCACATAACACACTTTACGCAATGGCGTCTCTGGGGCGTCTCTAGGCTCTGACTAATCATAAGCGAGAGGAGAACTTAGACAAATAGAGTGGTCTTAAGAACTGAGTTGAAATTATTAAAGGATCTGGATTTATTAAAGGATGGCACAGTACACCAGAAAAGAATTCCAGGCCTTGATTGCTTTAGTGAATAATCGTCTACCTCATATAGTGAAGGCAGCAGGGACTGTGACAAGGTCATCTTGAGTTTTCAGACCTTGTGGTCCGACTACAACCTTTGTAAGTCAGAATATCGTGTAGACAAATATTGAATATAGTCAGATGTAAATATAGTGCACGAAATACCACTTACAAAAATATTGTCCAATTGGGTAGTCACCAGGGGTGAGATGTTATGGTAGGTGATATTTGGGACAAGATATTCATGTCAGAGGATAATCTGACAATGATGTAGGGCGTCAACACCACTGGTGAATAGTCATGTCCTATCTTTCTACGTACGAAGTTCTTACATACTTTTCTTGTGGACATCCTAAAAATACGACCAGGATCCAATGTTCAAGCACCAAATGTGGCCACAACTGCTGCATTGCAAATTTGTATGAGTCTGACCCAATGTTGGTGGGTAAATTCTTACTACCGCTCAGTGGCAGCCTGTGGTGGGAGTGCTGCAGGGCGCTGACGTGGGGCGGGGGAGTGGCAGGGTGGGGCTAGTAAACTGCGGAATACGGCCGCACAGAGGTAAGTACACAAACTAATAACTAAAATGAATTGTGTTGCGCGCGCTGCATGGCATTTGGCGATGCAGCGCGCTCAACTAAATTAGTTTTATTTTTTGTTTGTGTACTTACCTTTGTACGGCCGTATTCCGCAGTTTACTACCCCCCACCCTGCCCCTCCCCTGCCCCACATCAGCGCCCGGCAGCACGCCCACCGCGGGCCGCTACTGCTACCGCTTCAGAACCAACCTGGGAGTTCGATCTTGTAGCTGAGCCTATTTAAGGGGGAAAAGGCACATTTTTTAATTGAAATGTTGCTATAGTGCTCTATTTCTCTGTGCTGCTCAATTGAAGTGAGACAAGAAGACACCAAAAGAAATGAACATCCTGTATAAAAATGTCTGTTGTAAGAGCCAGGTTATGCAGCTCCTGTCCAGGGGTGGCGGCTACTACTTAATACATGTGAGTGGTTTCATGAGGGAATCGTTGGTGACTTCAGATGACTGCGACTCTTCCTCTCCTCTGCACTGTCCCAATCAGCTGCGACTCATATTGGAGCAGGCTCAAGACTGATTTGCATATGGTTGGGTCTAATCTGAGGTGGCGTGGTGGTCCATACGGGATGGACTGGGATGCAACCAAAGTAATTGACAGTGGCTGAGAATTATTTAAGCATATCATCCATCCCTTTTTGGTAGTATTCATTGTGACACCCTAAGTGTGAAGGATATGCACAGGTATGAGTCCCATGCTCAGTGGAGCCCCGCAGCGCCCAAATAGGCTGAAACGGTATTGGGTAGCTTGTGTTATGGTTCAGAGAAGTACTGGGTTGGTGCGTATGAGTCAGTTTAATCTGTGGTGGCATGGTGGGCAAACAAATTGATGGACTGGGGTAAAGCCCCAAGTAGTTACCAGTGGCTGAGATTGAATCAAGGATTTTATCTATCACTTTTTGTTCATTTACTATGCAACAGGCAACAGCAGGAAGTCCATCTTTTCTTTGACCACTAAAGTCTGCGAACTAGACGGAAGGCAGAAAATAAAGTGATTCTTCACTATTCTGTGTGTAGGCACCTGTCTTCTAGTCCCACAAACCATAGTGGAAGTAAAGGAAGGACTGTCGCACTCCCACCTGCATGGGGTGCATGCTGCTGCTTGGATACACGGACAGTACAGCCGAATGGGTAGGCCACTCTTATAGGCAGTAGAGGGCTCCTGGTTAGTCGGTAGGGGTGCTGCTGCTGCTGCTGATGTGACATGACCAAAAAATGAGCAAGGTAAGGCTGCCTTCCCAGCTCACACCCCATCCTCACTTGGCCTCCGGAGAAAAAACTCTACAAATGATGCACTGTATTCAGCAGAAGTCCAGGAGGGCAACTACATGCCTTATTATCAACATAGACACTGACTATGTAAACTACTTCCGCTTTATGTCAATATCTGCAAACTCTATTGTTGATCAGGTCTTCCATAATCTTCTCTGGACACCCTTGACCAAGTTCCATTGTTTACGTAGCGCTGGAATGAAGGAGAGCACGTTGAAGCGACATATGCGACGTTGCGAGTGGGCCACGGAGGCTGCAGCCGACATTTCGCTTCAGTGCTAAGTGAAATACCTTACTACTTCCGCACAGGCGTCCCTTCAAACACATAGGAAAGCCACAGAGCATGCAGTCACCTCTGCCCTTATCTGCCACTCCTAGTGACAGGAGGGAGGCTTGGTGCAGGGCTTAGCAGAGCATTCCATCTGTCATGGCAGGGGCAGCAAGCTGACCGAGCTTACTTTTAATGGGTGTGGTTGGTTGTCAGGGATGTATCTAGGTAAACATACATGGGGTGAACAGACCGTAGGGTTGAACAAAAGTGAGCATCCTTCAGGGCATAGGAAAGCAACCATGGGCTTGAAAACCTACAACACAATGGACCTCCAGTGGCTTCAGAGAGTGTGTGCCATCTCTCCATCAGCATTAGCAAGAGTAATCTTGCTACAGGGTGCTGTCACCAATCCACTTTTGAAAGAATGTTCTTGTAATGAAATAAAAATAGATTGTACAAACTGTAGTCGAATCTTCATCAAGAAAGTTGAAAGCCTGTGTCATAAGAATGAAATAAAGAATTTCCAGTATTTAAAGGAGGATTGAAGGTCCAAAGTCCTAGGCTAGTACAAGCACATGAAGCAATAGTGTTTGGCTCTTCGAGAAAACAATCTCCATATAATCTTTACATTTTTATTAGAAAACATTCTCAGGGCAAACGTTCAGCTTATAGCAGGCCCTAATTTAAGAAAAAAAAAATTTTGACTAAAAATTGGTGTTGATCTAGATTGGAAGAAGGCGAATTTGAATACAAGTAAAATAAAGGATTATCTTGTTAAAGAGTTATGTGAATCCCGAGAGGTTTCTTCTAAATGTGCCCATTTGTATGCGCAGGTAGAACATTTCTTTTTTAAACCTGTATTTCTTCAAATTGCCATTTTTTTTCTTCAATAGACAGGTTTTGTGTTGCTAGAAATGGAATTGCGATAGATTTGCATTGCCTAAAAACGAGTATACAAACTGAAATGCTTCTTGAGTCTGATTATCTATTTCAAACGAACCTCCATTTTGAAGTTATTAATATCGCACTGCAGAAGGACTAACCGTGTCTTTATTAACTTTCTTTTAGTTCACCATATTGAAGCTCAGGAAGTAAGTATGATGGATTTAATTTTGCATATTTCTCGCCTGTGTACTGCTTGTAAATTATAATATGGGAAGTTTATTTGATCTGATTAACACATTTCATTTATTAACAACATATCAAGTTTACTATCGCCTTTACTTATGGTTTTCACAAAGTAATCCATTGGTGATTAACATAAAACATCCCCGATGTGTCAAATTCTGTTAAAATGACACCAAACATTCAAATCGCTAAGGAAATTTAGAGGATCTTTTCCACATTGAAAAAGGAGAGTGAGTAAGAATGTGGGGTCGGGAGCAAAGGTATACTGTAAAGAAGGCAGTGCGACACGCTCTTTTCCAGGTAGACGTACTTGCATCATAGTATTGTCTGGACACCATCAGCCAATCAGCATGTGCGATGTTGTATTGTATTGTAATTGCATTTATATAGCGCTTACTACCCCCGACGAGGCGTTGAAGCTCTTTTTCTGTGAGTAGCACACTACTCCGGAACCTATAAAGGTTTAGTGGTGAACAAGTATAGTGAAATATGAAAGTAATTTGAGTGGTGCGTAGTTTAGTCAGTTATTTGGATTGAGTAGGATAGTGGAGGAATAGAAGAAGGAAAAAGGTTTGCATTTATATAGCGCTTGCTACCCCTGATGAGGTGTTCTAGTGCTTTTTTGGCGAGTAGCACACTACTGCGGAACCCATAAAGGATTTGTATGATCTGACTATACAGAAGGTTTGTCACATGTTGAGCCACAGGGGCCAGATGCATGCCAGATTTTCTTGACTGTTAAAGGATGCCTTTACATATGTTCCCCCAGATTAACTCAGGCCCGCATCAGCAGTAAGCGACACAAAGTGGTGTAAAATGGTGCATAGTGTTTCCTTGCCAGCACAAAAGGTATTTTATGCTGAAATGGTCCCACTTTCTCAGCCCATAAAAGCACCTTGAGCTGCTTTGCGTTTGCTTCATAGGATTGTTACTCGGGTGTTACCTTAGCCGACGAGTGCAAATACTCCCTGGTTTTGATGCAAACCCCGATCTAATGAGATAACCAGGCTGGGCTTTACGTAAAAAAAAAAACACTTCCTTGAAGCATGCACTAACAAATAACAAATGTTCATATATCTAAAAAAAAAAAAAAAGCCACTCAATACATTTGTGCTGAAGGGCACAGCACACATACACTGCAGGAGCTAATTTGATGTCCAAGCATAGAAATTTGTACTGGAGGCAGGGGCGGCTCGTGCAGGTAAGAGCAGTGTGGCGGGGTGGGAGAGGGAGTTCACAGACGATGATAATGAAAAATTAAATTTAAAAAAAGAACACGACTTACCTGGCGCTCGCCGTATCACCGAGTCGACGATGCGGTGAGCGCACGGTAAGTGGATTCTTTCTTTTTATTTTATTTCCCATCGTTGTCTGTTGACTCTCCCCACCCTGCCCCACCGCTCTTACCTGCACGAGCCGTTCCTGCTGGGAGGGCAAAATTCCAGTGCAAACCCTGCGCTAAACAAAGCACACTGACCTCTGCGAGGCTGTGTGTCTTTAAAAATGCCAGCGCAGCTCATGCAAATTTGGGTGCTGCACTGAAATGCTTGAAAAAGTATGAGGGCTTGATTTAGACTGCATTCATAATAAGGCAGATACCCTTCACATTTGTAATGGATTCACCTGCCGTCAAACTCTAAATCTGGGCTATTGAACACATTGTCCACTAAAACCAACACCGGCCATGCCTGCATTTGAGTCACAGTACCTATATACATATGACCCTTATCTCGGTCCGTTTATGGTCATCCTGGGTCAAACCCAGTCCCCAGTTTCCAAATCAGAATTACTACTTACTTCAAACACCTATTTTCAGCCACCACCAAGGCAAAGTGTGTTCAATCTACTGGGTCTCCCGGTTCTGCCAAAACAGCTAGCAATGGGCATCCATTGAAGGCCACTGCTGTTTTAGAGAATCTCTACTGTCCCATGTGATACAAAGAGGCCAGTAACTTGCAACAGCTCCGGCTTCAGCTGCTGTACTATAGTTGCCCTAAGTAGTGATTGGTTACAGCTTCTGCACCTGCCACCTTGGCTGTCAGATGCCGGCTTTATTGCTTTATTATGCTTCCGCCACAACAACAATCCCAACAGCTACAGGTGAGCGGCAGAGGAACATGCATGATAACAGTTGTTACCACTAAAGTATGAGAATGAATAGAAAACTGAGAAACCACATTGGAGAAAACCAAAGGCCAGATTTAGAGTTTGGCTGACAAGGTAATCTGACTGCCAAATGCATCATCCGTCTACCTCATTTATGGCTGGGGCAACACTTCTCTATTGGCCCAACAGAGTCAGGGCTGTCAGAGGAAGGACATTTCATCATCTGCCCTATCGACAGTGGATGAACTAATGCCTTTTTTACCCTGTCCATTCACTCCAAAAAAATACAAGATATATATATATATATATATACATATATATACACATACACACACACGCACGCGTGCGCGCACACACACACACACACACACACGCACGCACACACACACAAACGCACACACACACACACATACACATACAATGATTCCATTTGCAGTCCTCTTTTCAGGTTAGAAAGTGGACAACAGTGTATCTTACAACAGGGACAGTTAACACGTTTTGGCGTTTGCATTCCACATATATGCAAAAACGAAGCAGAGAACATATATTGATTGAGATATAATCTGCTTCTGCAGCCATTGCTCTGTAATCAAGATGTCACTGCTCCCGGTCTGGGTCCAGCTGCTACACTGTGGCTGCAACTAGTGTACTATGGTCTAGCTCAAGTTGTAGCTGCAATGCAGATGCTCTGTATTTTGTTCAGGGCATCCACTTGCCTCCTCTGATTGCAGGCATGGAATATGTACATGGGGAAGTGCTGTTCCCTGCTCTAGTTACATATCCTGTGCCGATGATCTGCAGTTGCAGCACCACTTTTTTGCCAACAGGTGATGCTATGTTTGGACACAGCTTCATTCGTTTGATTTATTTGGAAGTTGCAATACTTAATTGTGTGGAGTATGCCTGAAATGTAACACAATGCAGCATGGTGGGGGTATGCCTAAAATGGCGCACCATGTTGCATTGTGTGGGGCTTTACTGGAAATATATTTGCACTTCCAAAGTTCCATTTTGAATGGAGCACTTTAATGCAGAATGCTTTCCTATTTTCAATTCTGGGAGAAACTGAGGGAAGTCACTCGGGGCATATTATCAAGAACGGTGTTGACAATTATCTCCGGTTTAGCGGCAGAAAACTGCAGCTAAAGCAGCGATAATGGGCTTGATAATATGCCCTTGAGAATTCCAATAGAAGTCAATGTTCTGGTTTGAACATGGGCTTCTATTGGAATTCTCCAGGGCATATTATCAAGCCCATTATCGTCGTTTTAGCGGCGGTTTTCTGCTGCTAAACCGGCGATAATTTTAACGCCGTCCTTGATAATATGCCCCCAAGATAACAGCAGCATGTAACTCATGCATGCATTGAAAACAAAACTCCACCCTTGTTAAATGATTACAATTTTGTATTCAAATTTGCTGTGACAAACTCTGACACATTGTTTCAGTATTGGATCAATTGGGGAACAGGTAATCACCCAAATAAAAATAATGCTTTGGTCTTGAGCAGAAGATCCCTTGCCCAGAAGTAGCAGGGTTTCACCTTACTGTACCAACTCCTATCCCCTTCTAAGCTCCATATGGGACTGAAAATCCACCACTACTCTAGGTCCATATCCACCTGGAACCTGCAGCTCTCCAGAAGAGTGTTCCATTCATGCACACAACCCAGCCCTCTTCCTTGTTGGACCATACTTCACCCCGGAATTAGCAATAGATAGCGGGTGAGGAACATGATTGAACATGATGCAACACAATGAAGCATTGAATGGGTATGCTCTTAATACAACACAGTGTTGGGGCATTCTTTGGTGATGAGTACTCATCCCAAATCAAAACATTTTTGGGGGGGTTAGATCAGAGGATCCTAGGCAAATAAGACGAAGGGGTTCACCTTACTGTCCCCATTCATAACCCTTTCACAGCTCCCTTAAAAAGTCCACCTCTTCTGTATGTCTAAATCTATCTGGAATGTACAACTCTCCAGAAGAGTTTTTCCATTTATCCATGATTGAACGTGGTGTAAAAACCAATAAAATATTTATGCATCCCTAATCATCCAAAAATACACATGTTGATTGAACCTTGCTTCCAGAACAAAGGTGGAGATGCTCCAAATTCGCCACTTTAGGACAGCTCAAGTGCCATGTGTTTAATTATTCTCACTTGAGATGATAAGCCAGTGTAAAGAGCTGACGTCCATATGCGCAACAGAACCTCCACAAGCTGAAACTGGTGGGCTGATTGTCAATACTATAAAATGGTGTCAATGTGAGGTGGACACAAAGATAACTATGATGGGAGTATAATGGTTTCCAAATCACATGCGATGAAGCAGAACACTAACCAAGTTTATGGGTACAGACATACAAACCAAGGGTGCACTTATTTACTCTTTCACACTTAAACATTCTCTGATGTTTAAGCATTTGGGCAATCTAATGACAGACACATGATTGCACGCGTAGTCGCCAAAGGTTCCAGGCAATGAAAAATAACCCTCATTTCTGTCTGCCCGCAGCTGCCCAATGATTATTCGAGAGGGTTACCTTGTACACTGTATGTCACACGGGTAGTAGGAGTGCAATCTCTAAAATCCTCATACAACTGGATAATTGGCAACAATGTCCTTTTCCCCCCACGTAAGCCACATGTGACAATATTCCCCCAACATGCTATGTCTAACAATTCTGACTCGACATCCATGAATCCCAGGGTGGCGAGCAGTGGGTCCACCGTCACTGAGATGGCCTTTAATATTCAAATACTGAATCTCAACTCAAATTTTGTCACAGCAAATTGGAAAACAAAAATATAATCCACATAAGGGTTTTATCCCCCATCCCTTTCTATTTTCCAGAGTTCTATTGCAATGGCAGAACCCACCCCGACAGCGGCACCAGTCTCTGGAGTTTCCACCCGCACCCCTGGGACAATGGTTACTGTCATTTCTACCACAAGAACCATCTGGACTCCTAGTGCAGCTACGACTACATCATCTTTAGGAATATTCATAGTGGAGATGCCAGCTGTAAGTCAACGCTCTGACTCTGGCTGGACTCTGCTCCTTTAAGGATGCCTCTTCCCATAAACCAACCAATGCCCTCATGGTCAATTATGGCAGGGCAAACAGGGGTGGCGTGGTTGTGATTTATGATGTGGTGGATAGAGATAGGGAAATGGAAGTGACTGTGTTGCCTAACAGTTGACCAAACAAATGCTTTGGCTATTTTATTCTTCCTATCATAACCCTTGCTTCCCTCAACCTGCAATTCTTATCACTAATGAGCACAATATGTATTTTACATCCTTCCCAAATGAGCCCTGTATGTCACTTGAGCCAATGTTGTGTAAAACTCACATGTACTGAACAGTGTACCTCTTAATTATTCCTGTGGCATGGCTGACACTTGCCATTGAAAAATGAATAATGCCAATTTAATGCAATTTGACTAACAGATATCCAAACATTTTAAGTGTGCTTCAATACATTCTGAAAACTTGATGCCCATCATTATTTAACCCTAGACCAATGCTTTTTAACCTTTTGACTTCTGTAGACCCAAACTTGAATGCAGGGACCCCCACTGAGTAATTACTGGAAGCTGAGGACCCTGACCTAAGCATTTTCCATAATTTAAACCGGAAAACATTACATCAAAAAACTCATTAATCAAATATATGAATGATGAAATATTTTATTTGATTCGCATGCAAATATAAAAAAAATCAACATTTAAAATGTAATGAGAATGTTGGAGCTTTTCTATATTGAATGGAGGCCACTCATCCTCCATACTGTTTTCCGTTTGATGCAGTGTCACTTCTCTCATGAATAAATCTGAGGATACAAACCTAGGGGCAGATTTACAAGTCCCTTGAGCCACTTTTGCGTCACTTTTCCCATGTTAAAAATGACGCAAAAGTGGCGCAAGGGCCTTGCAAATAAACCCCTACATTTTTTGCCTGTAGTTTCAAACTCCTTTAGATTAACAGAAAGTTTTAACATTTTCAAATCTACATTTTGCTTATTTATTTCTTTACACTTTATTAATTTGTTAATATTATTACATTTTCTAAGCAGTCACCTTTGATTAGACTTCCCGGACCGCCGGGAGCCCCGGGACCACAGGTTAAGAACCACTGTCCTAGATGATCCAGTTTTATATGTGAAATATTTACATATTACGGCATATTTTAGTGATACGATTTTCTAAAGATAGTGTATTGCTGGCATGAATCCCTTCTCCAGAAGTCGCTTCTGAAGAAGGGCTTGTAATCTGATCACTAAATAAAAGCTTCAAGTGAAAAGATGATAAGGATTTGATTCCCCATCTGTACTTGCAGCAAACACTCAGAACCCCATGTTCACTGGTACTCCTTTATCAATCCCTGTTCTGTTCCCATTGACTACTAAAGTTAAGGAGCATGGACAAATGCCCTGAGGCGCCCATTAGTAATATACAAACCTAGTGCAGGTAAAGGTGTTGCTGGCAGTAGCAGAAACCTTTCACCAACTACCCTCTCTCTAAGGTGACCCTAGGAGGAAGTGAATTTAGGCTTCTGGGTACAGCAATTTGCTTGCACATTGATGTGACAACAGCAGCCAGATTCTCCTACATTGTATATTTGAAGCCGTACACAAGATACCCTATTGACATCTTTGGGAATTGATGTATTTGTTGCATTTCTTCTGCAAACTAGGGAACTGTAACTATGCTTTGGTGGGTAATTCCCCCAAACATTCTAGGTTGTAGAATAGAAACTCCATTTAGATGAACTCAGATTCTCTATCTGATGGTGTTTGGCTTGGTGACTGCATGTGATTAGGTTGATATATTTCACACACAGAGTGATAAGCACACCATAATAAGCAACTTTAGAATCTGTCATCGGCAATCACTAAAAGCCATCATGACATCTTTCTGGTGTATATACAATAACGTCTGGGATTAAATGATATGGCATTGGTTTAGATGGTCTTCTTCCTTGAGGGAGGAACACAGAGGATAAAAGAAACCAAGTCACGTTCAGCTAGATTCAAAATCTAACCACAAACCAGAAACTGTACACATCAAAATGCTTCACTTAATCCACCATTTTATCCAACACTAGGCCACCGCTTCAGTCATCCAAAATTCAAAATAATCCATTAACTTAGTCCACAACTTTAAGCCCGTGTATTAATCACCCTCAATCTGCAATTTAAATCATCACCATCAATTGAAGACAATAGTCACCCTCAATCCACAGCCTCAATCAACCCCAATCCACAATCAGCTATTTTACATAATCTGTTGTTCACAACCTTTAAACATACTTGTATATTCTCAATATTCAGTTTGGCCCAATGCCTATCCTACACTCCAATGATCTTAAAGATATTCCCTCATTCATCTTCAATACTTAATCTGTTAATCTCAATCCATATCCTGCAAACATCTTGTGAGGAATCAGGCAATTAGTTGTGTGGCCTGCACAAAAAATTGGTTGACATTCAGCCTCCACTGGAAACCCCATTGTAGCACTTACCGCTCCTAGGGTAGGAAGCAGAGCAGTCCAAGGCCTACTTAGGGAAAGTAGTGTGGGCTAGTAATCACCATTCTCTGGCACGCAATAACACTCAATAAATATGTCCTTTCCTTTAGAAAAGTAAAAGTACTTTTATTAGACACACACCCTCAATAGTAACACACACCCTCAGTAATTTACAAATATACATAAGGCTGGTAGAAATACCCTTTAGCAACATTACATTTGACAACCTAAAAGGTCATGACCCCAAAATTCACAGTACTAAGGTAATGACCCCAAAATTCACTGTATTAAGGCATGGCATCCCACATTACCAATATTAAAGCATGACATAATCTTCTGCACATATTATGAGTAATCAGGCATTGCAATTAGGTGCTCACATCATCATTAATAGAGCATTGCAGCATTTGGACCTGGTCTTTTTTGCAGGGCCTCACCCCTCCAAACTTTTTGCCTTTCTCCTCCTACTTTTTACTGAATTTTGTTTGTTGGCTTTAGGACTCTGTGCACGTTACCACTGCTAACCAGTGCGAAAGTTCTCGGGCTTTCTGTTTAAAACATGGTAACAATAGACTTTTACCCAATTGGCATATTTAATCTATTCATAAGTCCCTGGTAAAGTGGTGCTACATGTTCCCAATGCCTGTGCTACTATTGGGTCGGCAGCACTAATTGTGCCACCCACTTAGATAGCCCACCAAACATGTCTCAGACCTGCCATTGCAGCCGGTGTGTGCATTTTTAAAACCATTTTGACCTGCAAAATAAACCTTTTGCCATACCCAAACCTTCTTTTTTAATACATATAAGTCACCCCTGAGGTAGGCCTTGGTCAGCACCATGGGTAGGGTGCAATGTATTGAAAATGTTGGGCATGAACGTTTCAAGTTTTACATGTCTTGGTGGTGAAAAACTCTTAAAGTAGTTTTTCACTACTGCAAGGCCAAACTCTTCAATGGGATAATTTTGGAGTTGCCATTATTACATTTTATAAATGTGATTTCCAAATGGGAAGAGATAACCAGTTCTTGTTTGGTGTCTATAGAATTCTAATTTAAAATCCTAAATTTTGGTGAAGTTGGATTTTAAATTACAATTCCGAAAATGCTACTTTTAGAAATGTGGTATATTTTTGCCTTAAGCATTTGGATCCTGCAACTTGTCTCTGGGTCACATGACTAGGTGTGGGTGACAGTTGGGCTCTGTGTATTCCTTCTAGACAGCCACTCTCAATTGGAGCTTAGATGTGAGTGGATGGGCCAACAGCGGCAGGAAGGGGAGGGAGGAGCTGGGCACGGCCTCACTTACAGTTGAACATGGTGTGTTCTGTCTCGACGCAAAGGGCTGCATACCACCTATAGTTAGTCTGGAGTCAGGGCAGGGAAGGCAGGGTGTTTGTGCACTTCAAAGGCATGCCTCTAAAAGTTTCTCCCCACTTCAATGGCACAACTGTGTATAAAAGAAGGATCTCAGACATCAACTCTTCAGTACACTTCTGAATTTGTGGATACTCTGCCAGGAAGAAGGACTGCTGTGAGGCTACAAGGACTGCCACCCTGCCGGACTGCTGCTCTAAAGAAACTGCTACCTTCTGTGCTGACCTGATACCTGCTGCCCTCTTGCCTGGCAAAGAACTGGACCTGCACCCAAATCTTGAACCCAGGACTCCAGAGTGACTCAAAGGTCTAGTCTGTTGGCTTCCTGAACCACCCTATTAGCATTGAAATTCAGTGCGAGCCAGTGCCAGCCCGTCTCTTTGCACAGTAATGATCTATTGCATGTGGAGTACCACCACCGCGAAGCTCCAGCCCGCTCATATGCAATACCAGGGCTGCTCTTTAAGCCACAGTGAAGACCGCCCATGATGCTCTCCTTGCTCCCTGTAACCCTCTCCAATGCGAGAAAAACTCTTCACACAAAACTTGAGAAGTTAAAGCTTCAGCTGGACTAATCTGGGACTGTATCCAATTAGCTCTTCATCGCGGTCGGCCTGAACATTTGACTTTGTCCCTGTCCAGCACGACCAGATAGCAGCAGTTGGCACCTAATGCTTTTTGGCGCTATTTTTCTGTTTACTCTTCAAAAATGTATATGTCCAGTTCTACTGATTAGATTTTTGTTGTTTTGGTCTTGTTTCATTTATTAAATTAAGCTATGTTTTTCTAACCTGCTGTGGGACCTTTTTGTGTGGTGTTTTCACTGCTTTACTGTTTGAAGTGTTGCACAAATACTTTACACACTGCCCCTAAGTTAAGCGTGACTGCTCAGTGCCAAGCTACCATGGGATTGAGCACAGGTTAAATTGAGGTTTGTTTGTGATTTACCCTGAATTGTGGTTGCTGCTTGTCCAGGGCTCACATGCCCGTCAATCAGTAACCTAATTTCTAACAGCAGCTTATCAGGAATATGAGTTACTGTCAGCATTAACAACCCTTAAAGCATAGTCATTAACATTTTTTTAATAAAACATTGCCTAAAGTCATGGTGAATAATTGTTTAAAAAAAAGCATTACTTAAACCATCATGAAGAACACTTTTCAATAAGGCATTGTAGAAATCCTTATGACAACAATCTTTGAATAAAGCATTTTCCAACATCCACCATGTCTCCGTCTTCTTTAACACACTTTAGACCACAGAGCTTGCAGCCATGAACTCAGCCCCTGTGGGGTCTTGCATTCCCAGTTGTAGGACTTCAGCCGAATGAGTGCTTGAGAACAACCAGGGATCCCAGGGTGGTCTTCTTTGATCCACAAGACTTAGAATCAGTACATTGTGAAAATGCCTTTGTGCCTCCTTGGGGGGAGTTGTGAAGCTCCTGCAACTCCCTCACTCTCCTTTTCTTTTTTCAGTGGTGGCCCCACTGTCTTAGAGCTGGTGAAAAGTATTTTTGTTCATTTCTGCCCTGCAGTGCATTATGGGGTGCTCCCTCCGGGAGTGTGAATAATAATGAGCTGCTTCTGTCGCTTGTTTGTGTTGCGCCACGTGGCCTTACGTGTCCCCTTTCCTTTCTGCTTTCTCTTTCATTGGGAGGTGCCTGGTCCCACCTTAGCACCCCAGCCAGCCTCCAAGCATTAGGGGCATCGCACGGAGCCCACCCCAGTTTGCCCCGCCGGGTCCCCGTACAGGCAGCACTTCTTTATGCTGTCGTGGGAGACAGCAGTTCTCTTTCTCGGCCTACTCCTGAGGGGAGGGCGCTTCATTTGGTGGTGGCCACCCCACCCGCCCCAAACACAGGCACAGAGTGCGGGGCAGGCCCTACACTGATAGGGGAGCATGGCGGCACCCCATGCTCTGTGGCTTGTCAGGGGCCCGTAGTTGGGGATCCTAGGCTCTGTGTTTCTCGCCCTATCATATTGGAGCACAACAGCACTTTCCCATCCTCTTGGCCCATAGTGGACCTGGAGTCAGGGCCCTGGGCTCCCAATCCATGAATTGGCCTGGGATTTGGAATCCTCAGGCTCTCTTAACTCTGGGGAGGGGTCCTCACGCACACCCCTCCTAACATTTAAAAATTAAAATTGCTCCTTGCAGTGACTTTCTGGCCCTGCCCCACGTCAGGGTTTTTTTGAGCAGTTGGGTAGTGGAGCTTTGTGCGCTGTGATTGCATGGGGGGTCAAAGGACAAATCCTTCTACTGCTCATACCTCAGGCCCTGTTGGGCCGTTTTTCTCCTTACTGGGCTCATTTTGCTCCTGGTGACAAGTCCTATCCACCTAGAGCAGTTTCCCTCAGACTGCCTGACCTCTAAGGTGGTGAACTTTGCAGACAGCTGATTCCAAGGGCTCCCTGCACCAGCGTTCCTTTACTTTCTCCTCTGGTCCTTCTCTCCTACTTGGCGCAGAAGCCCAGTTCTTTCCCCAACTAGTTCTTAGGTGGTTTAAGGGGACCAGCTTCCCTGTGCCTGGGGAGACCTCCACTGGTCTTGGGGGTCAACTGTAGTCCTTACTCTGGATATCAGGGTGCTCTTCCTTCCAGTTATCCATAGCTGCTACCTCCAGTCCCAGTGTACAGCAAAAAGCACAACCAAGAGAGAGCTCTCCCCCTTCTGCAAGACCTTTCAATTGGGGGTGAAACGTTCTACAAGACAGGCTTCTCTGGCCTATCCTGGGGTGCCACATCACCTTTCCGCCCCTGTCCAACCCTCCTGCACAGCATGCTTGGACAACTTAAAGTGGTGTCACCCAGATGTCACTAGTCATATCTCTTCTGGGGCCCTCAGCTCAACCCCTAACTGACATCACTGCCAGGGCCTTTCCCAACAAAAAAACAAAGCAGAGCCCCCTCCTGTGCTGGTTCTAGAAGTCTGGGCTCCCTCCTTGGTACAGCGCCTTGGGCTGACCCATCCCTGTGACAGTGTGAAAACTAATTGATTGATGCAGATTCTTCATCCCCATTCCTTTCCTCCACAGGAGGTGAGTGAAGCACTGTTAATTACTCTCTTTGTGTGGGGTGGCATTGTTTCCTGCTTCTGGAGAGAAATGGAATTAACTTTGCACAGCGCTGATCTTGATCTGAGCCAGTCAAATATGACAATCGTGGATGACCCATGAGCTCTACAGATATTTTCTTGGGTTTCACATATAGGTTCCACCTCATTTGATACATCACTGGTCTCAGTAGGCCAAAGGGAATTGAAACTGCACTCTAAGGCAGTCTTCTTCATAGGTGTATAATAAAGTGTCACTGCAGACAAAACAGTAAACCACACTAACTTTCCCTATGAGTTTACACTAAAATTATAGGCCTACCCCAGGTAAATATCTAATCCTGCAGAGTCCCCTCGGCACCAGGCTGCCTGTGCACACTTACTGGGTTGCACATCATAGGAGTCTCACACATGCAGCCCTCACCCGTGTGCACGTGTTCCCATATAACCAGCTAAGTGCCCTTTACTTTTGCTGCATTGCAGTGCCCTTAACCTAAAAGGTGGATACTGACAGTAAACATGTGTAGTTCATTTACTGTGTGGGTACCATGGGTGAGTCACCAGTTGTGAGGCTCACTCACAATAAAAAGTCAAAAACAAGGGGATCAACCCATAGTGCACTCCTCTGGACAGTTATTTATAGTGAGCTGGAATACGAGAGGAATGCTGGACAAGATTAAGTGGGGCGCAGTGTTCCATCAGGCCAAACAAAACACCCTGTCTGACCCGGTATGGGTTTGTACACACATTCCACGCAGGCTTTATGTGGGGCTCACAGGGTGTGGCTATCCCGAGACACAGCAGGATCGTGTTTACGCTGGTGCAGAAGTGGACTGACATCCATGGTAGATACATATTTGTGCATGGGATTATCGCCGGGGAACACATAGGTGAACATGCATCAAAATAGTCAATAGCGATTCTTAAATTCCGATTTTTAAGGAATCGCAATTAAAGGATCACTATTGCCTATGCATGTTGGAATCGCAAAAAAATTTGCGATTCCTACACATTCCTTAATTGTGACTCGCAAATTGCGAGTCCCAATTAAGGAATTACTTCCCATTCATTCCTGTGAGCCTAGAGGCCCATAAGAACGAATAGGAATTGCATACGCAATCGGCGAGTACCCAATAGGTACTTGCAAATTGCACATGCAATTTCAAGGGTACAAGGGTGCCAAAAGGACACCCTGTTGCACCCCTGAAATTTCCATTTATCCACATGTTGCGCACATACATGCCCCAAGAGCATGTGTGTGTGTGTAACATGGGACTTTGAAAAATGCACCACAGTGCATTTTTCAAAGAAATTGCAAATTATCATTAACTTGTGATTGACGGTAATTTGCGATTCCTATTTGCAAAATCGCTAAATTTTACTAGTTAATGCATTGCAGTGAAATGCAATCGGGATTTAAGTAATTTCAAATTTTGCGATTACTTAAATTGGAATTTTTGCATTTGGGATGATGCTTCCCAAATGCAAAAATACCTGTCGCAAAGGGGCATTTGCGACCGTTTTTTTCCTTGAGGCACATAACACCACGGATACCAGCTATACCTTTTTCTCCCACAATCACCCCTCATATTCCAGGATAGACTACATATTAATTCCTCGTGCTTTTCTGCACAGAGTACCGATGGCAACAATCTTTCCCAGGGGTTTCTTGGATCACTTTCCTGTGGCAGTTCATCTCTGAGTCGGCCTCCTTTCAGGTGGAGGCTCTTAGTGTGGCACTTGCAGAGTCCTGCATACCGCACGCACATCCACAAAGAGCTTCATGGCGAAACGCGTTGTTTTCTGCTATTAAAATTCACTTATGCACCAGCATCCTGAGTTGTCTGGGTACGTTTTTTGTTTATGGACAAACGCTGCAAAAGATATATATATATATATATATATATATATATATATATATATATATATATATATATATATATATATATATATATATATATATATATATATATATATATATATATATATATATATATTGACATGTTGGTAAACATGTTAAAATAGGCTCCGTCCTTTGTCATATACAGGCTCCAATCCTCAAACCTCAACCTTAGTTGACTTTAAGACACGGACAAAAAGATGTTCATTCTGCTGCAATCGAGGCCTCAATCAGCCTCATTTTACACTGTCAGAGCCCTCGATCACTCAAGTTGACAACGTCCATCATGTTCAATGAGTATCTTCACTCTATCTTTAGATGCACAAACTGCCCTGTATTTGCTTCAAGTACTACACCAACTCTAGAGATACAAACCATCCACATATCCTATAAGAAGACCCATGAAAAGCAGCTGGTGCCTGAGAGCTGGTGATAAGCACAAGTCAGTGATGCGTACAGAAAAACAATGACTTCATGGAAATGTGGAGTCCTTGAGCAATAGTAGATTGTGGGACTTACAATGTAACTCTTATCTCATGTAAAGTCCTTGCTTTGAATATTTTGTTCATTTGTGTTGTGATCTGCTAAGTTATCATCAGTTTTCATTACTCTGAATGGCACTTATGCTAACTTAATTTTTCCACTTGTTTTTCAGTGCACCTTGTACCCCGCTAACAGTAAGTACACGCAGAGTTCTTTTCGGTCCTTCTACAGGCTTAAACTTTTTTTTAAAGTTTTCACATTGACAGTAAGTGTGGGTGTGTCCACTAGCTGTAATATCTCTCATTCTCAAACACTTGTTGTGGCCAATGTTTTACAAACAGTAGCTATACGGTCTCCCTGTACTACAGTAGGAGATTTAGCTAAATATGGCAAACTGTGCCCAATACCAGGCGCACTTAAAATTACCATTGTTGTTAGTAATCAACTACAGCTCACTTTCATAGTCCAATACAGGACACACTTAAATGCTATTCAGAGGGAATACTGTCAAAGTCAGCTTAGACGCTTTTTAGTGCAGAGGTCCCCCCCCCAACCACAATAGATTGAGATAGTTTAAATGCCCAATCCCATACGGACGTAAGAAGAAAGTGAAAAAAATACTTTTAGATTAACAGGAGGCAGGCTTGTTGGTTATACGAAGAGGACAACAGTAGTTTGTCAGAGATGGAAAGCTTTGTCATCTAATGGGTTTGAAAACATTTGTTTATCAATTGATTTGAAAAGAAACTCAGGAAAAACTACAAATTGCTGACCTTTTTTGAGTAACACAAATGAAAAAAACCTGTGATGTTTCACTTATTATGCAGAAATCTTCCATAAAACTTTCATTTGTAGTGATGTTTTTATTTAGATTTCGTTCCTTGACAGTTTTTTTTAATACATTTCATCAACGTCGAGAAGTTTTTTTTCCCCATTACTAATTCTGATGTCACTGAGTCAGTGGAGGTAGAAAGATGGTGGCACATGACCTACAAAGTTCACCTATTATCTACTTACTCGAGTCTGGCCACTTTCTTGCTGGTAATCCCGCAAATTTCAGTCGCTTTTTATATCATTTATCTATGAAAAACACACAATTCAGACAGCCCAGACCGGGCCCAAAACACAATTCAAAAAGTCCACGTCATCAAGGAAATTTAAAAAGAGTAGGGTTACTATATATATATTACCTACTGGCGGTCGCCAGTAGGTATATATAGTTAGGATTTTTTCTCTATGGGATTTTTGAAAATTCTATGTCTAATAACTTTGGCGTTTGTGGACGGAATTGGCTGAAATTTTCAGGAAAATGGCACATTTTGTTTCTGAGTAGCCCTTGAAAATTTGGGGGGGGTTCGTCAAGGGGGGGCCGAGAAAAAAGGGGGGTCCCAAAACGTGTTTTTAACATTGAGTTTTCCATAGGGCGGTTGGCCTCACTTTTAGCCCGAACGGCTGAATGGATTTGCACGAAACTTGGCAAAATTGTAGGGACTGGTAGCCCGATGTGCCTTTGCTAGGTCTCAATATATGTGCTTCAGTGGATTTTGAGAAATTAACGTTCAAAAAAAGATATATATCTGTAACAGCGGACCGGGCAGCGCTCCGGTTCGCGGACTTTTCGCGGTACGGAGCTTTGTGAAGCGAAGCTGATTGGTTCTCCGGCGTCTGTGAACATTCCAAACAGTCCGTAGCGGCCGCCATCTTGTCTCTCGGTAGGATCGAGAGACAAGAGGAGTCCAAAGCGAAGGGGCAAATGACCATAAGGGGGCATAGTAGATCCTCGCTGACCCCCTAGGTTTGATGTGGATGTTTTAAAAGGGCCCCGCGGGGCAAAAAAAAAAAATAATAATAATAATCGAACGGCTGAATGGATTTGCACGAAACTTGGTAAAATATTAGGGACTGGTAGCCCGATGTGCCTTTGCTAGGTCTCAATATATGTGCTCCAGTGGATTTTGAGAAATTAACGTTCAAAAAAAGATATATATCTGTAACAGCGCTCCGCTTCGCGTAACGGAGGTTTGCGAAGCTGATTGGTTCTCCGGCGTCTGTAAACATTGCAAACAGTCCGTAGCGGCCGCCATCTTGTCTCTCGGTAGGATCGAGAGACAAGAGGAGGCCAAAGCGAAGGGGCAAATGACCATAAGGGGGCATAGTAGATCCTCCTTGACCTCTTAGGTTTGATGTGGAGGTTTTAAAAGGGCCCCGCGGGGCAAAAAAAATAATAATAATAATAATCGAACGGCTGAATGGATTTGCACGAAACTTGGCAAAATTGTAGGGACTGGTAGCTCGATGTGCCTTTGCTAGGTCTCAATATATGTGCTTCAGTGGATTTTGAGAAATTAACGTTCAAAAAGAAGATATATATCTGTAACAGCGCTCCGCTTCGCGGAGATAAAATTATATCTGTATTACCTAGCTGTTGCTAACACCAGTTAGCGACGGCTAGTAGGAGATAGCGACCATCTTGGGCCCCACTTTGCATGTGAGTGATATTTATCACTAATGACATGCAAAGTGGGCATGCCAAGATGTTAGCGACTGGAAACAGTCGCTAACATCGCTATCTCCTATTATCAACTTTTGGAAATATTCGCGATAAGCGCGAATATCTCCAAAAGCTAGCACCTGCCCTGAGCAGTTCTTAGCCATGTTATCCAATGGGAGGTGGATAACATGGCTAAGAGCATTAGCTCGGTAATGCATGAATATCGCTGAGTTTTCAGCGATATTAATGCATTGCGGTCGTTTTTTATCGTATTTGCGATAAACCTTGATAATAGCAAGGTTTATCTGCGATAATTTCTGACGATGCTTAGCGGTAAAAAAATCGTTGCTAAGCATCGTTAGGGATAAATATCGCTTAACTTTGGTAATATGCCCCAACGTCTGTTAACGTTCGATTCGAAGGAAATCAGGAAGTGTTGAAAAACATTGTCTGCGCCATCTTGCCTTTTTTCAAATGCCACATTTTTGTCGTGCACGGCAGTCATTTTAGATGCCTTGACCAGACCCACTCTGTGCACGCTGTCGATCCTTAGCATGGCTCCCCACCCTCGCAAGCATCTCCCCCAGGCAGTGGTCACCCCCGCTCTCTGTCTTATGCATGGGTAATAAACCACCCCCCATCTGCGCTGCTCTTCCCTGAGAATCACACCCTGTGCCCGCCCGACACCTCCCTTTCGCCCTATTCACTTCCGCACCCTCTGACACTCCTTTTCCTCTGTGTCCGATTGTCCAGGCCGGTCCTAGGGTATCAGCTAGCCCTGCAGATGTAGTTTATGGCCCCAGCTGTAAAGAATCACCCCTCTTCAAAGGAGTTATAGTAGATCAAGGCCCACACTCGATGAGATCCGTCACAGCAGACGCGTTCCTATTATCTGAAAACCATCCTGTATTGTGATTGGGGAGGGGACCGAGCCTGAAGCGGAAGATTCCAGGGATGACTCTTTGTACATCAAAGTTTTTACAATTATGTGTCACATTAAAAATATATAGCACTCCAACAAAGTAGTAAGATTATAAAACTTTAATAACTTATAAATATATACAAGAAAACAAAAACAGTAATAACATATAAACATTTTTAGGGAAAAACAACGAAGTAGCGGTCGGCTGTGCGAATAGTCCCAACGCAGCACAACGTCCAGATTTCTGGCGTGGGGCGTCGCGGGGGGTGGGTCATCAGTAGCAAACTGTTGTGCGAATAGTTCCAAGGCAGCAGAACGATGGCACCAAGGTGATGTCCAGTAAGTTGCCGCACTGGTTTTGGTATCCTACAATGCTGCTCCGAATAACGGCGTGGGGCGCCCCGGGGGAGGCGGCGTGAACGGGCCTCTCCAGGTGGAGTCTCGTCTGTTGTAGTGGGGTGCCCCTTTACCGTTTCAGTTGCCATTCCGTCCGCTTTTGGTCCACTGTGTCAAAAGCCGCAATTCAGCTGAGTTGCGCCCACTCTTGCGGTGCAGCGATAGGCGGCTGTCACAGGACTCTCAAAATGGCGGCAGGCTGTTTCCTTTTTGGGCCTGGTCCACTGAAATGGCCCTGGGACACCTTGGAAATCGGACGCTTGTCTGCTAGGTCTTGGACCCCATTCTAGAAAGCGTCCCCTCCGCCTTGAAGATTCTACAAAAGTCTTGGGGGCCCCCGACTCCTGCAGGTTTCCGGTGGGGAGCGGCTGCCATGATTGCTCGCGGAATGACCACGACGGAGCTACGAGATGGTGGTGCTCTCATGCTGACGCCAGCTTCAGTCTGAAACATCCAGAAACAAGGTGGGGCTTTCATCGTTTGGGAAAAAAAAAAGTTTTCATCCAATGAAAAGTGTTGTTTTTAGGTCATATGATCAAGCCTTCCATCATTAGGAAACCAAAAGTAAAATGAACCAATGAAAAGTTTTATAAACAAGTCACATGACCTGTTATGCGGCATAGGGTATAAAATGCGGAGAAAATACGTTGGCACGTGAGGCGGCGTCAGTAGCGGACCGATGTGCGAATAGGCCGAAGGCAACACAACGCGCCAAGATCCGGCTGGCACCGAGGTGGTGTCCAGCAAGTTGCAGCACTGGTGTGGCCATCCTACAATGCTGAAAGTCGGCGTGGGGCGCCCCGTTGGCCTGTGAGTTTGCGTCAGTAGCGGACCGATGTGCGAATAGGCCGAAGGCAGCACAACGTGCCAAGATCCGGATGGCACCGAGGTGGTGTCTAGTAAGTTGCCGCACTGGTGTGGCCATCCTACAATGTTGAAAGTCGGCGTGGGGCGCCCCGTTGGCCTGTGAGATGGTGTCAGTAGCGGACCGATGTGCGAATGGGGCCAAAGGCAGCGCAACAATATTTTCTGACTAGAAGACACCACAAGGCGCTGAGATGCCAAGATTCGGATGGCACCGAGGTGGTGTCTAGCAAGTTGTGGCACTGGTGTGGCCATCCTACAATGGTAAAAGTCGGCGTGGGGCGCCCTGTTGGCCTGTGAGATGGTGTCAGTTGCGGACCGATGTGCGAATGGGGCCAAAGGCAGCGCAACAATATTTTCTGAATAGAAGACACCACAAGGCGCTGAGATGCCAAGATCCGGATGGCACCGAGGTGGTGTCTAGCAAGTTGTGGCACTGGTGTGGCCATCCTACAATGGTAAAAGTCGGCGTGGGGCGCCCTGTTGGCCTGTGAGATGGTGTCAGTAGCGGACCGATGTGCGAATGGGGCCAAAGGCAGCTCAACAATATTTTCTGTATGGAAGATACCACTAGGCGTTGAGATGCCAAGATCCGGATGGCACCGAGGTGATGTCTAGCAAGTTGCTGTACTGGTGTGGCCATCCTACAATGCTGAAACTCGGCGTGGGGCGCCCCGTTGGCCTGTGAGGTGGCGTCAGTAGCGGACCGATGTGTGAATAGGCCGGAACCAGCACAAGGCGCCAAGATCCGGATGTCACCGTGGTGGTTTCATAGTTGAGAGGCACTTCATCTGCAGTGGGGCGCCGAGATCCGGATGGCACCGAGGTGATGTCTAGCAAGTTGCTGTACTGGTGTGGTCATCCTACAATGCTGAAACTCGGCGTGGGGCGCCCCATTAGCCTGTGAGATGGCGTCAGAAGCGGACCGATGTGCTAATGGGGCCAAAGGCAGCGCAACAATATTTTTGGAATAGAAGACACCACAAGGCGCTGAGATTCGGTTAGCACCGAGGTGGTGTCTAGCAAGCTATGCAGCTGAGTTGCGTGCGCACTTGCGGCGAATAGGTCGAAGGCAGCACAACAATGTTTTCTGAATAGAAGACACCACAAGGCGCTGAGATTCGGTTACCGCCGAGGTGATGTCTAGCAAGTTGCCGCACTGGTGTGGCCATCCTACAATACTGCTCCGAATAACGGCGTGGGGTGCCCGAAGGGGGGGGGGGAGGCGGCGTGAACGGGCCTTCCTAGGTGGAGGCTCGTCTGCTGTAGTGGGGCGCCCCTTTACCGTTTCAGTTGCCATTCAGCTGAGTTTCGGCTGCTCTTGATGCTACAGCGACAGGCGGCTGCAACAGGACTCTCAAAATGGCAGCCTGTTCTTTGGATTTGGGCCTGGTCCACTAAAATGGCCCTGGGACACCTTAGAACTCGGACGCTCGATTTTTTTTTCCTTTCCTGTACATGCAAAAAAAGGTAAATGCCCGGTACGTTACACGCTTCATCTGCCACGATGAACTCTCCAGAGGAACCGAAAAAATATATAGTTATGGTAACTATACCATGCATCGTCATATGGAGAGGTGGCACCAATTAATTATAGTGCTGCATAAAAGAGAGATTTGGAGGAGAACCCCTGTCCTGCTAGTACATTCATCAAATAAGTGGCACTGACAGCATCAGAGGCAAGGGAAACGGTCCCAAATATTTAGAAGAACTTTGGAAAGATTAAAATGACATGTTTAGATTGTGGCAAATTAATTTCATGTGGACAGATGAGTGTTACTCTAATAAATACAGCATATGAACATCATCATAGTCGATGGTTGGTAGAGACATTTTGACTATATCCTGGACCTGCCCGTCCTCGCCCAAAATGGCGCCGGAATAAATGGGACTCGTAACTCCTTGTTGTGTACTGGTTGCAGAACCTTGAAATCACGAGATACGTATGCAGTTTTGAAGCACATGGCGGGCGGGGACGAGAATTGATTGAATATTTCGACATCCCTATTGATATTAAGTTCTGATGTGTTATTGATTACTGTACTATTGAAAGTTCGAATTAACGTCACCCATGGTACTTGCCCACAAATGTATATCTAGATAATTTTATTGTAACTGGCCCTGTCGTATTTTAATTATAAAATGTACGTCCACCGATTCCGTAACTGTTAGACACCTTAGTTCTTGCAACCTAATGGCCCGCCCGTTACGTTCCTCTACAGTGTAAATGTCTACTCATCATATACGATTACAGTTTGCTCCGTGGCCAGCCCACGTGGTTATAGGCTCGTATTTGTATAATGAAATTTTCACAATAAAGGTTTTTAAAAGAAAACATGGTAGTAGTATATACATTGGTAAAGTTTTTAATAATAGTCACTGTTTTAGAATCATTAAAAGGCAAGTGAAATAAAGCAGACCAATTACATGAAGGGTAAAAGGTATAATACGAAGGAACGCAGTAAAGATAAATGGTCAAGGGCTGTTGTGTTTTCTACTCCTGCAACATAAAGTGATCGATAAGAATCTCATATTCAGGCGTATCGGCGACTAAGACAGCAGGTCGACCCTCTTTTGCTCAACGGCTCCGTCATGGGACGAAGAAACGCTCTTTTTCTCGAAAAAAGAATATATTTTACTTGCAGGACAGTTGTAAATTTTCCGGGAAAGTACATTAGCCTGGAACATTATTTCATATATTTAAGAAAAAATAATGTTCGGAAGTAATAAAAAGCGTAATTTTTAGGTCATATGACCAAGCCTTTCATCATTAGAATAAGAAAAGTAAAATGAACCAATGAAAAGTTTTAACAAGTCACATGACTTGTTATGCTTACGTTACGCGCTGCGCGCCCCGGATGACTTCCGGATGCGCTAACGCGGCGCGTCATATGACGCATTACGCGACAACGCAGGTCCAGAATATAGTCAAAATGTCTCCACCAACCAGCGGTCGGAACACAACCCCTTTCAGCAGGCTAAATAGTTCTGTTAAATGACAACAGAAGGGACAGGCAACAAGAACCATCAGTCAAAGAGGGGAGGGCTAGTTCTTCTCTACCGGGTTACATTGGGGCGCTACCGGAACTGATCGAATTGGTAGTCTACAGTGTTTCTGGATGTTTCAGACTGAAGCTGGGTTTAGCATGAGAGCAGCACCATTTCGTAGCTCCGTCGTGGCCATTCCGCAACCAATCATGGCAGCCGCTCTTTATCGTTATTTTGGGCGGGGTGGGTGGCGGAGCCGAGCTGTTTTGCAGCCATCATTGTGTGGAGTTCAGTTCATCTCACTAGTTTTATATTTGTCATGAGGGATTGTTCCTAATGTTTCTATTTTAGCGAGGTCAAAAAGAGATCCCATTAGTGGCCTACTGATTTTGCTCGATTCCTTTTCTTTTTTTTTTACACGATTTTTCGTTATCTGCAAAGACTAAACAGAGTATTGCGACTCTGTGTTTGTTTGTAAATAGAGAATGAACCAAAGAGAACCAATTCTAAAACAGTAAATACTTGGATAACAATCAATCAAATGGAGAGAGAAGCAGGCACGACGTATTACAACGGGGGTAAAGGCCTGCGTTAACTACCTTTCACTATCTGCAAAGAGAGAGTACTCCTAATAGAAATGAGGGGGGGGGGCACCATTCAAAGCAGATCAGTGTGCATAAACACGAAAATGTTTTCACTTACCACGTACTTGACATTCGACAGCTTATGATATTTGCTATTAAAAAACCATTGAAATTCACCGAAAAAACCATAGGTTATAGACCATATATAGTTAGGAATTAGCATTTACAAAACCTTGAAAATTCACTGAAAAAAACATAGGTTATAGACCATATATAGTTAGGAATTAGCATTTAAAAAACCTTATTTTACTCACACAAAACCATTGAAATTCCATATATAGTTAGTTGCACTAACTATATATCGCGCACCCGCAATCCACTGCTGATCATGTCACATATTACATCATTCATGACATGGTCAGTGACATCACTGATGACATCACTGATGACATCTCAAATTACATCACTGATGACATCACTGATGACATCTCATTTGACATCAATGACCACATCACTGATGATATCATTCATGTGACAATACAATGCATCTCCTCACATTTTAATATAACCTCTGTTTCACCCAGTGTTAAATACAGAGTATAATTTTTGAAACCATTGACACACCAATACTAGTTACTACATACGCACTCACTGATTCCTACGTCTACACACACATTCACTCATTCACCCATACAATCATTCATACATACAATCACTCATGTTTACAACACTATCATATGCACTCATACACCTATACAGACACTCACACTCTGCCACTCATCCATGGAGTTACTCACACACCTAGTCAGTCCTGTAAAGAATCAATCACACTTCCATTTTCTTGTCTATACAGTTAAACATAGAGCACCTTACATTTTCAAACATATACTAACACATACTTACTTTCTTATACAATCATTGATACAAGTACACATTGATCTGCACAGAGTCACACACCTCCCAGCCAGCCACACACACACTCAGTCTCCCATACAAATACTTGGACAATCAATCAATAACCCATATAGTTAATCATATAGCTACTGATCAACACATGCAGCAGTTTACAGAACAACAGACATAATGATGCACAAATTAAGACAGTTTAGTCACTAACCCATGCACTCAGTGAGACACATTTAATCACTCACTCATACATTCAGTCATGCACCTACTAAATCCTTCGTCCAGACACTTATACATCTACTCATTCTTCAATATGTAAAACATATTTAAACTTTACAGAAACACACAGTCACTGGATGATGTCATCAGTGATGTAATTTGAGATGTCATCAGTGATGTCATCAGTGATGTCACTGACCATGTCATGAATGATGTAATATGTCACATGATCAGCAGTGGATTGCGGGTGCGCGATATATAGTTAGTGCAACTAACTATATATGGAATTTCAATGGTTTTGTGTGAGTAAAATAAGGTTTTTTAAATGCTAATTCCTAACTATATATGGTCTATAACCTATGGTTTTTTCAGTGAATTTTCAAGGTTTTGTAAATGCTAATTCCTAACTATATATGGTCTATAACCTATGGTTTTTTCAGTGAATATATATATATATATATATATATATATATATATATATATATATATATATATATATATATATTAATTCTATACAAACCACACGTGTAAATTATAGAATACATTGAGCACTCGAAAGTTTAATGGGCAAACTCGATTTTTTTCATTGAATTCATAAACTGGCCTCACTTGAAGGATTTGATGGAAAATATATAAACTTCTGAGTACACACGTCGTTTGTGTGTGCCCACATACCCACATGCGCACACGAATAAATATCATTTTATTTCGGTGGCAAAGTAACACGCTTCCAAACTCAGAGGATCTTGTTCACATAAAACCAATGTTTCAAAGGTACACATTTTATGCAAATGCACAATAACATCAGCAAATGACTCACCTACAGGACTTGCCAAACAGAGCATAACGATATGGATGGGTAAACGACACTAATTTCTACAAAAATAAGAGGAAGGTTTCTCACCTGGCAATAACCCCAAACGTGCATAATGATGTGGAAAAGTAAACATCCACTGATAAGTTCATGGTTACAATATTTTGTAAATGTTCGACAGAGTGCTACATCCCTTCGTAAATTAAAGTTGCATATCTATGTGTTCTGTTACACATCCAAAGTGTTTTATTATTTTATTTCCTAAAATGAACCATATAACTCCAGATATTTAGTTCTATAATGCAACAGAATGCTTCCAAATAAATTGTGTAGTCAGATAGGCGTCCCCCAAATATTACACAAAGTGTTCAGAGCAAATTGTAAACAGACATTAGCCATAATTGTATAGCTATATATGTGGTTTTATATATATATATATATATATATATATATATATATATATATATATATATATATATATATTCAAACACACAAGTTGCCCTGTTTGGGAGGCCACACTCGGGAGGGTTGAAACACAATTGCTGCCCGTGGCTCTGTGACAGTCTGCTCCACGCCAACCCCTTTGCTTGCCAGACGCGTTTCGGGCGTGGCTGCCGCCCTTTCTCAATGGCTGCACAAATGGAAAACAAGACTTCAATTTACACACCTGCCTTTATTCAAAATTAATAAGTCCCGCCCATGTGGGCTGTTGCAAGGCATTCTGGTTGATGTAGTGCCTGCCCATAAGACCATTGCAGGTGTAAGCCCCAGTGGGCGTCTCAATATATATATATACATATATATACATATAAATACATATATATTTACAGCGTGAACAAGGGCTCGTGTAGCCTGAGACGCGTAGCTGTTTTTCCTGTGCTGAATAAAATCGTTGCACCTGATCTTGTGGTCCGTCTCCTTTCTCGCTGGTTTTGCTGGATAACTTGCCGGAAGTGTTGTGGAGCTTTTCTTGGATATATATATATATATATATATATATATTATTATTATTATTTTTCTTCAACTGCTGACTTAGTGCCACGATGCAGACAGGAAGTGGAGTGCCATTGATTGATGTGAAAGTGCCAGCACTTTCTGAAGCCCTGTGTACCTCTGATGAATGTTAAACGATCAGTACATGGAGCATGTGATACACTCTTGACACAAGTGCAAGTGATTTGTGTTTGACGCTTTTCTTCTGTTTTTCCCATTTTAGGCACAGTACTATGTAACGGTTTCATCGACAGGTAAGAATTTATTACGGCAAAGTTATTTTTAATAATTGTAGCCAAACCTACTGTCAAAATACCACAAGACCAATGGACCAAACAACTTTCAGAGAGTCCCTCCCTCACAACTACTAAAACTGGTGGAAAAGTTTATAGGACTTTAAGGTGAAAAATGTTTGAACAGCAAACACATAAATTAACTTAGAAAGCTGATTGAACCTATTTGTTCTCACTTTGAATGGCCAGTATAAAAGAATGAATGGGTGTGCCAAGCAATGCTTAATTTGAGCCGGTGGCTCGGCACCTGCACTTAATTGTGAATACCTGCGCTTCAAACTGTCTGCCACAAGGTGGCGTTGTGTGACTAATTTCGATATGACCATAAAAACAGGTAATTATTACTACAACATTTAAAAAAAATTAAGAAACTATTATCTGAGCTGTGATTACATCATGTTCTTGCAGCTCTTGCTTTATGAAACAATACAAGCTAGATCTTGAACCTCCGCGCTACCCTTCTTCAGGTGATCAAGCTGCAGGTTCACTAGATTTAGGGCCTGAGTACGAGTCTGGCGGTCCTGCGGCAATGCCTTTCTAAGACATACATAGGTGCCTTTGAAAGGCACCGTCTAAGGGCCTCCACGCCGCCCGCCAGACCACAATAAACGAGTAATCTGGCAGGCGGCGGCCCCTTTTGGCAGTCCTGGAGCTGGGCGGTGGCTTTGCAGCCCGCTCCAGCACCGCCAAACTTGTAATAGGGCCCTATGTCCAGGTGGTGGTTTGGTGTTTCTTTGGAAGACAGATGCTTGTCACTCACAAATGGTACAAAAGCTACTGTGATAAAGTGTTTTTACAGATATGTCATCATTTGCCTTATTTTTCCTTTTAGTAAAGGCCTAGCGGGTCAGTTGGCAGGTGTGTTCAACGAAAGTGAAGCCTGTGATTACTCCATCAAAGACTACGCTTGTGTCACAGTGAGTACCTCCCACACATACCACTGCTCCTCACAACAATGCACCTCCAGCAAGCTGCAGCACTCTGTGTACCTTCTGGTGGAGAGTGGATTGACATTTCAGATAAAGTGCTCCAGCAGAGCATTTTAGCCTGTCTGAATTCCGAGAAATGATCTGATAAGAAGGGGTGGAGGCAAATTTCAGCACTTAAAGTTCTTGTTTGTTGTCAACAAAATGCCCACGGCCAACCAATAGTCCATCCATCTTAGGCCTAAGTGGAGGTTTGATGACAACCTTTGTAGAACAATTGAGCGAACACCATTGGAAGGACTCGGCACCTCTGTTTTTACTCCTTGAAGGCGCTGTGTATCTTTTCAAAGGGGAAACAGCCTTTACAGCGAGGTTTTCACCTTGTTTAGCCTTTACAAGGCATTTTTTAGCGCGAATATTTTTACTGCGAATATGCATTTAAAACGCATACCAATACAATGCATTTAAGGTAAGTTGGTGAGTGTGGCGGGGGTTTCCCCACACAAATACATTGTTTTTAAATGTAAAAACAATTGGTGGTATTGGCATGCGTTTTAAATCTATTGTCGTGGTAAAAAAAAAATGCATGCTAAAAAATGTGTGTAAAAGGCATGCGAAGTAATTGCATGCGATGTACCGTCGTACAACCTTTTAAAGTTCCTGTAGGAATTTCAGACACTGATGCTTACACGCATTGAAGATAAAGATATTGAGTTTAGCTCTGCACCTCATACTGATCCCCCCTGTCAAAACACCATATATATAAATTAATGGAATTGCTGCTTTGGGGCATCTGCCATTCAAGCCTCATATTCCCAGTTTAAAGTTTCGTCTGGCCAGAGAACACAATAGGTTAGGTTGTCTTGTCTTGTAAAGCGCATGGCTACCCCAGCAATGGGGCGTCCCAGCGCTGTAGACCACTGGGGAACACGTCCTGGCTTTCCCTGTGAGATGATCCCTGCTGGGTATCTCCAAGGTGAAACCAGGCATCCCCAGTGTATGTGGGGGGCGGTTGTGGAGATGAGGCAAGCTAATGCCCAGAGTTGCCGAGTGTGATCCCTGGTTAGAGTAGGCACCGAAGCGAGAATTATCGAGTCCGCTGACCCTGGTCCACGACCCTGCCGCGTCAGGAATTGAACCCTGGTCCCGGGCCATCCTCTGCTTCCGGGTCTGCCGCCTCTAACCAGTGAGCCACACCACTCCACTAGAACATGTCAATAATGGCTCCCTTAAAAGGACATGGACTAATGGCTAGAGCGACTGACCTCGAAGCTGGAGAACTGGGTTTGAGTCGCGGCAACGACACTCCTGTGATTCTGGGCAAATCACTTAATCTCCCCGTGCCTAACCAAATGAATGTGTCCTTCTGTTACGAAACTGGTGCTCGTGTAAAGCGCTGTGGTACCTGATACCTTCGGGTCGAGTTCACGCTATATAAAACCCTGTTAACAAAAAACCCTCCATGTGCACCTGAGATATCACCCTTGATGTAAATGAACATAGACACCAATCAACTGTCTGGGGCCATCTATGGTTTTATTAACAGATTGTGAGCATATATTTTAACATCAAAACAATTCTCTCTTGCTCCTTTTAAAAGGTCCCAGCCCCTTCCTCACTCTAGCTCATGTCCCAGCTCCACAGCTCTGCTTCTCTTTATATAACCCCCTTTGCTTTCTCTCAAGAGACCCCTTGATAGAATCTAAATATTAGGAATGATGAGGGGGGACTCCCTACTGAGGGTGCAGTGCTCACAGATGCAGTTTTCAGTGGAAGCAAGAAAGTAGGCACACATTTGGAATGCCCCCCTCCCCTTTTGACCCATGCTGATGATGACACCAGGCGAGTAGGCGCAACCCTACTTCGAAGAATCCTTCCATCTATCTATCCATCCGACCAATTCACTCATCCTTTCAACTTTGCCTCCATCCTTTCATTTTTCCACCAATTCTTTCATCTTTACACCATCCATTCATCCTTTCAGTCATTGATGTCTTGTCTCCCACCATCTTTTTTTAATTCCTTCCTTCCAACTTTCCTTCTTACCTTTCGCCTTTCCTTCCACCCTTCCTTTCACATTTCTTCCTCTCTTCATTTCGTTCTTTCACTCTTCCATCCTTATCATCTTCTTTCTTCTGCCTTACTAATTACCCCTCTTGGTTTTATTACATTTTCCTCTCACCTTTTTCTCTCACTTGATTTTTCCATTTGCCTTTGTCTCTCAATTGCACTTTGTCAAAGTTTGCCTCAAACCCCTCAGCTCTACAAAACTGCGTTCTTATAAGCTATTATGTTTGCAGACAGAACAAGAGGGCCCTAAAGAATTAACAAACATTTAAGTGGGTCCTGGTTTACTAGCTCAAAAGGCCCTGGGGCGACTGCAGCTGTAGATGATAAAGTGTGGGTTCACTATGCCACTGAGTGGAAGAATCAAGATCCAACCGCTCTACACACTGGACGCAAAATTCAATATGGTCAACCCAATTAAAGACACTATGGAAGATAAGTGGGCATTCTTATTGGGAGTGAAATAGGGGAAAAGGAAGAATACATGTATGAGGTAGGAAAACTGGTAACATGTTTGCACCTAGTGGCACCCGTGGACTTGATCATCCATTCATTTACTGGTTCCTCACATCATCACAATGGCCATCACACACTCTGGAGATTTGAACTTCAGTGTGCATGACTATGGGACTTACCTCAGTCATTCTGAGAAACTCCATGAGCCACCACAAATAAACGGTGGTATGAAGGTTGAGTCCTTGACATAGGACATCAAATATCTGGCTGGCCATGTGGATCTTCTTCGTTGGAAGTAATTCGCTGTTCATTCTCTTCCCGCTATTTTATCCACACATTTTCACAGGCTTTTGGAAGAAAAGTGGAATGTCCTTGGGATTTGCTGAGGGCCTAGTGTGTTCTGATTCATTATCATGTTTTAGTTGAGCAAAAGCGTAACATCACCCAGAACTGGAAGTTGAGAAGTAGCCTATGTGACCTATCTGTACACGCCTTGTCCAGAGAGCTCCCTATCAGCTCCCAGTCAGAAATTAAACCACTTTCAAGACGAATGTATGATGATACAACGCGATCATGTTGATTGCGGTAACTTACAACGCAAGTTTTACAATGCAAGTCGTTTCAACAACTTGCGCTGGAGGGCGCTGGACTTAGGGACAGTACGATTTACTATTCCAACACCAGTCTACGTACAGTAGGGAAGGTGTTGGATAGTAAATCATACTATTCCTTAGCTTGCAGCACCCTCCAGCGCAAGTCGTTGAAAGGACTTGTGTTGTAAAACCTGCGTTGTAAACCTACTGCAGTGAAACTCCCGCGTAGTAAAGGTCGTCTCCTTACAGGACATGGTGACACACCCACAAATACATGTACAGACAATTCCGCAAATAGGCCACCCATTAATTAAGATAATAAGCCCCAGTAGACTCCATCCTCTATGCCAACAAAATTGACCCTGCAACCCCAAACCCTTCTGAAGCTCAACACCCATATGCAGTTTCCCAGATCAGGGACCTGGACTTTGAGACATCCCTACAATCTTGTCCAAGATGAATCCCCCCAAATAAACTGTAGTAGAGCCACTTCTATCCCCCAAGCCACCACCGCTTCAACTGGGGAGCATCCAAAATGCTTCAGATCATATTGCTGGCCTGTAACAAGGCTTCTCAACCATCACTTCCATGGTCTGGGACTGAAGGAGTTGCTCTGCACTGTCTACCATTATTTGCTTCTAAGGCATGTGATGGGAACTTGAGTAGAATCTTCTTGTACTGACAGTCAGTCTTTGTTGTTCAGTAAACAGTGTCTGATGGTTCTTTCTGTTTGTTTCAGGCCTCGGTTTCACCCAACATAGTCGCTGATGCTCTCAAATGTGCCATCACAGACCCTGCATCTGATGGGGATCCAGCATACACCATCCTGCTCTTCGACAAGCTCTCCCTAGGCGATTTCAGGGCTGCTTTGAATTTGCTGGACACACAGGTACGGTATTCACCTCCCGGCCCACGATTACTTTGTCTTCAGACTTAGCAATTTGCCCATATAGACTCAACTGCTCTAACAGCAACCATGCATAGAAACATTTCCAGGTCGAAGGACAGCTGGGCCTCAAGTGTGCCACAGATGAGGGCTCTGACATACATCAGTTAACCGGTACTGAGTAAACTCTGGGGATGTGGGGTCTAAGGTATTGCAGGAGGCAGAGGGGGCTTGACAGATTTAGGTTTAGAGACAATAAGGACAGTGAGAATAGAGAAATAGAAAGAGAATTGTATAACCAGCTCTTGAAAAAGAAGTTTTAAGAGCTGGTTATAAAGAGGACTTCCTTGCTCACCGTTGACCCCTCTGCATACAGAATATGCTCATTTGTCATCCACAAAATATATTTAACATCATATTTTAAGACATTGTTATTGCATGGGCAGTCAACAACTTGCAGAAATGATTATTTTGTCAGATTTTTTCCTGTTTTGATTGCTAGTTTCCAATATAAGTGCACATATGATTTTCACAAGACAGTAAAAGAGATCTGTTTCAGAAAGTGTCAGTGATGCACAGTGTGTCGCCATGTTGTACGTTTCATTGACGTCAATACGGCTTTACCAATCTGCAGGGAGCTTATGTAGGAGCGTGTTTTCCCTTCCACAGGGGACCCTAGAAGCTCCTTCAGATGTGAGTGCATATCATTTGAATAAAATGCAAATGATAAACTATCGTTTACAATGTCGTGCCATAAAGTCGACATTTAGAGAATACTGCAATGCGATCATTTGATCATTGAAATGCTCCAGTGTATGATTGCCAGGCGGACCATCGAAAGCACTCTGGCTCCCAGGAGTATCTAGAACTTAAAACTTTGGGGCATATTACCAACAACTAGCGATAATTATCGGTATGTTGGTTTAGCGGCAATATTTTTATCGCCGAGCTGCGGCGATTTTTATCGCTTAGGAACCTTGCTATTATCAAGCTTTATCTCCTAAGCGATAAAAAATCGGCCGAAATGCATGAATATCGCTGAAAAGTCAGCGATATTCATGCATTACCGAGCTAATGCTCTTAGCCATGTTATCCACCTACCATTGGATAACATGACTAAGAACTGCTCAGGGGCAGGTGTTAGCTTTTGGAGATATTCGCGCTTAGCGCCAATATCTCCAAAAGTTGGTAATAGGAGATAGCGATGTTAGCGACTGTTTCCAGTCGCTAACATTTTGGCACGCCCACTTTGCATGTCATTAGTGATAAATTTCACTGACATGCCAAGCGGGGCCCAAGATGGTCGCTATCTCCTACTAGCTGTCGCTAACTGGTGTTAGCGACAGCTAGGTAATAGGGAGATCATTTTTTCTTCGCTTTCTTGGCTTTTAAAGCCAAAAAACGGAGATAAACCCCCTTGATAATATGCCCCTTTATTTTTTGCATCCGTGGTTCAGTGGTGGAAGTGGGCAGCACCAGACTGGTGCTAACCAGTACCCTCCAGGAAACCAAGGAACATCGCAAGTCTGTACAATGAATTCCACTAGGAGGCGCTGAGGTATTGGAAATGAATTCCAACACCTTCCCTACTGCTGCTCAAACTGGTGTAGGAATAGTAAATAATACTAATCCTAAATCCAGCGCGCCCCCTAGTGGAAATCGTTGTAAAGACTTGCGATGTAAATGCATCGCGTACTAACAATGCGTTGTTGTAACGGCTGCGTTGTAACAGCACGCGATGTAATACTTTGTGTAGTAAAGTGCTATATTCCATACAGAGACTCATGCTCTACACAAATAACTGTAACCATACGTAGAGAGTGAGCACATGTGTAAAGCTAAGGCATAACTCACGCCGACAGTCAGGGCTGGAGTGGTTGTAGCAGTCACTAGGCATTTTCCCGGAGGGCCGGAAGGGTGAGGGCCGGGTTTGGGCCGGTGGGCCCGTTTTTGGTACAGGGTGTCGGTTTTGTAGCAGCGCTGCAGATTCGGCCCCCTGCACCAAAAGCATGAGCAGTGTATCCCACCAGCTTCTCCCCCTCTCTCGCTTCACTGATACCTGTATGTGCACTGTGCATCATTCACTGAATGAATAAAGTCCTTGAAACACTTGTGGCCGGCAGTTTTAGCAGCAGTGAGTACTTTGCAACATGAAGATTTGATAACAAACCTTAAAGCACAGCATTCTGCTCCTTACAGCTTTCTGGCGCCCACATCACTCCCCAAGGCAGGGACATGATGATGAAGGCAGCATGGCAGAGGCTACAACAGGAGAATTCCTTCTCCGACACAGGATTCCTGTCCATCTGGTTCCAGGAAAGACTGCATCTATACATGCCTGCCATCAACGAGAACATACTCGACTGCATGGCAACTCTGACGTGTGATGGGCTGGGGACCATGTAAGTAGACTGCGTCAGCGTAACTCCTAGTAGGGCGGTAACTTCATGCACAGTAATCAATGCAATCATCTGGCATTGTAAGAACCTCTATGGAGCAGTCGCGGTCCGTGCAGGTAACAGCAGTGGAGCTGTGGGGCCGTAAAAGGGGGACGATGCAGAGGGAAAATTATTGATTTATTTCAATTTCCCTCAGCATCGTTCCTCGAAATCCCACCTTACCCGGCCCCACCGCCCGACACGCTGTTACCTGCACGGACCGCGGCTGCTATGGAGTCCATATGTTATGTTATTCAGTGGATTTCTTGTCTCATCAACATCCTAATTGATCTCTACTCCCACAATCCCCACTCAGCACCTTGCCTCTCCATTACCTTCACACGCCCCTCAGATGAAAATGACAATTCATAGCTCTGTCCTCGTGAAACATGCTTATTTTTAGGTTAACTTCATTGCACCTGTGAAGGCAGCTCCACCATTCAATGGCGGCATTACCAACCAGTTGTCCTCTGTCTAATTCCCAAAGCCAGAGTCCATCTTCAGGACCTACTTTGCTATTCCACACCATGCCCTGTCGAAATGGACTGGAAGGTGTGTTTTGTGTTAACAAAAATGGTACAAAATTCCATGCCATGTAATATTGAGTAATTTTGTGTAAGTTTTTACATTATAAGTAATTTCCGCTAATGGAATTACACAAATTTCACCCAAGCCTAGTTGTTAATATACTGCAGAATTCCGACGCCTTCAGTGTGGGACTCTGTCTTTGGGGAAGAAAAAGGCAGCATCTTGATAATTATACTAAAGGGTTGCATGTTGAAATACCAACTTCAGAACCATAATCGGGCCAAAATATTGAGGACCAAAATATCGAGAAGGTAAGGGCATATAGGTGCAGTTAACCCCTCGACTGGTAAGGACGGGATGGTCTCGGCACCATTGGAGCTAGCTGTGCCGAGGACGAGACCGTCTCGTCCTTAGCACTTAAGTGGATACAAAAAGTAAAGCTACATATAGTCACCCTGTCAATATTTAGGTCCTCAATATTTTTCCCATGATATTCTGGCAGCACAATGTTCTCGAGTCGATATTAAGGTAGAACTTCATATTGACGAGGTCAGGAGTGGAAGATTTACGACTTTCCTATGTTGATGCAGGGTGCAGGCTCTGGATAACGTGTACGATGAGCTGGAGAACACCACCGTGTTGATGGTGGTTGGATGGATCCAGAGAACCCTTGCAGCACATGGTAAGTGGGGTATCGAAAAAGAGGGATGGAACACTTTCAATGTCAAACAAAACTCGCTACTTGCAAGAGACAGCCATAGCAGCACGAAAGCAAGGGAGAACCTGGAGGTCAAATTAATTATTTGTAAATCTGTTTTTACCTTTGGATTGCGCGTTGCTTTTACAATACAGGGCTAACCCTAACTCTTACCCTTATGGTGACCCTTACCATTAGTCCATCACCTTCACCTCCCTTTATCCGTCGCTTTTATCCTTTCCCTAACGCTAACTGTTACCCTTAACCTCACCCTCTTTCTTCTCTTAATGAAACCTAATGTATAATTAAGGCTCCCTGTTTTCCGTTTTTACAAATAAATACAGACAGAAAACAATGTATTTTCTGTCTGCATTTATTTTTAAAAGTGGATAAATACAGAAAATTGTGCTTGTTTTAAGTGACTCTCCACGCTGTCTTTAATGAATTATAGGACCAGCAGCTGAGCAGATTGACAGCATGGGAAATTAAAAAACAGGATCACATTTCTTTTAAATACAGCATATGTCAGCATACATTTATGGTATAATGCTAGTATTTACCAGTGGATGTATTGTAATGTAATATTTGGCAGCTTAAATAGCTACAACACAACAGACATCAAAGTAGGAGTGCGTGCAAATCAGTTAAATAGATATGGAAGGATGTATGACGGTACGATGCGTACCGTTACTACGCGTGCCTTTACAACGCGTCTTTAACAACGCAAGTCGTTACAACGACTTGCGTTGTTGGGCGCGGATAGTGAATAGTATAATTTACTATTCTAACACCAGTCCCCGTGGATAGTAGGGAAGGTGTTGGAATAGTAAATATACTATTCTTTATCCTTTAGCGCCCTCCAGCGCAAGTCGTGGTTACGACTTGCGTTGTAAAGGACGCATTGTAAAAGCACTGTGGGGTAACATCCTCGTTGAAAAGGATGTTTCCCGATATGGAAATGTACAGCTTTTCAACTTCATTTACACGGAAAATACAAAATAAATATGGATAAGTACAGATAAAATGGCAAAAAAATAATGTGGATAAATACAGACGGAAATGGCCAAAAAATAAATACCATAAAACCGGGAGCCCTACTTATAATGTTATTCTTGACCTTACACTAACCCTTTACCCAACATTACCGTCTTCTTGTGTGTGTCTGCATGTGTGTTGTGTGTGTGTGGGCATGTATAATCCACAATGCGGGGACCTGTGCGGTCCTTATAACGTGTGTTAACCTTGTCAGAACCAGCCAAACACTTCCTTTGTGAGGACCGGTGCGTTGTGAGGACCCTTCACCGTAGTGTGTTTAGGTACTTTTGAGCAAGTGTAAAGTAAAAGCGCTGTTAGATTTGCCTCGGTCCGCTTTATAACCTACCCTACTATCAAAGCATGCGTGGAGTTAGAATAGTAATTTGGCCTGTCCTCAAAATAATAGGTATGTTATGGGGCGGGGGTAATTGGGTGAGACGCATGTGGGTGTGCTTGTTTTTAACCCGTTAAGTGCGGCGCACGTTCAGCGGACGTCACGTGCACTACCTCGGTAGTGCTGCACACGTCCACTGAACGTCACGGCCCCACCCGCGCAATAGAACGTTCCGCACCATTGCGGAACGTTCAGCGCAGCGAAGGGGTTAAACGCTTGATCACAACGTCAAAAATAACTTTCCATCCAAACTGTCAAGGAAATTATTGTTAAAAAAGAAAGTTTTGCAACACAAGCAAATGTTGAGAAAGTGCATAAAGTGTCTGAGGCCACTGACTGCAACTGGTGTGTTTCCCTTCAGGTGGTTGTCCCAGGGGGAGCATGGCAGAATGGATTGCCGCCTATTGGAAAGGTTTTAGTAACGTCACATCAATATCCGTGTTTACGCAGTCCTGGAGCGGCTTCAAAGCGGTAAGGCCTTTTTTATCACATGAACGGCATAAAGGCTAAGTCATGAGGGTGAATTTCAGCTTTGTGTATGTCTGATCAACATATTTTAGCACAGCCGCTGCCTGCAGAAATGAGTCTGAAGTAGGTTTATATTCGAGTTTGTCAAATGTGGGTTGGCTATACATGTGGAAGGGATCACTGTCCACTTGGACCCACGCTGGACACCTCTAACATAGCTGACCCTAACCAGACCCTTACATTGTAACATACATAAAAAGACAGGCTTGGAGAGAAAGGGAGAGCTATAAGGCTGCGATAGAGCGTGTGATGGGGGGGTTGAGGGAGACAGACAGAAAAAGAAATGGAGGCTGAGGAAAACCAGAGATGGAAATTGATATAAAAAGTGAGAGGCAGAGTGAAAGAGGTGGAGAGAGATGAGAGACAAATGGAGAGGTAGATCTATCGGAACAATACGACACAGAACGAGAGAAGAAGTAAAAATAAAGGAGACAGCAGAACAAGAAAAAGATAGTTATAGATAGTTTCACAAACCAAATAAAATGTCCTATTATATGGCTGCTTGAATGTGAGAACAGACACAAAAATAGACCTCTTACCCACGGAGAGGGATGTATACATCCCGGGGAACATTACACCTGACCAAATCACCACAAACATACAGGGCTTCAGCCTTGAACCTGATCCAGCGGCCTATAGAAAATATATCATAAACAACGCTACCCAACTTCATAACCTATAAACAAAATTCTATACTAAATATGGACCCATTTATAAACCTGACATATTTTGGGCCTACTGAATCAGGTGGTCAGATTAAATCTATATACACATTATCTACAAACTATATACATTTTATACATCTGCGAAAGGAATATTATCATTAGAATAAAACTTGACCATTTAAACGACCACCATTGGCGACGTGATCTAGCTAATAGTAACCTACACTCCTGAATAACCAAGACCAGCTTGTTTGTCAAAAGTAAGATTTTATTTACTAAATTATGGTATATAAGTTGATAGTTTTATAAATGAATTTTATTTGCAATAAAGCAAGCATGATTATAAAGAAATATGAGAAAAAATACAATTTAAGCAAGTGAATCAAAATCAAAGTGAATATTTAAAGTTTAGCATTTCTAAAACATAATTCCCTTACTGAGCTAAATAGATAGAAATTAAAGAAAAGTTATTTGAGGATTCTTACGTGCTCCACGCAAAGTCCGTCAGCACATCACCCTCATCGGAAAGTCAGAAAGCAGCAGCCAGCCCATCCCTAGGAGCATGACTTTTTATACCTTTCTACGCTAACTAAACTACGCAAAGGAAAGTTTTCAGAAATCTTCGACGTCCCATTGGCTGAGAGTGACAAGTGACATGTCACCCACTTTTCAAAACTTCCATTAAGTCATATTTCTTAGAGACCATTGTCCCTTTCGAGTGCAACCAGGAGCTTCCTTGTATTGCAACAATTGTATAAAGTCATTCTCGCAGCGTCCATTGACTTTCAATTGACTTCCGCGGATGCCAAGTTAAGGACTGACAAAATGTTCTTTTTCGACCTTGGCCATGTCCGACAGAATGACGATAGCACGTTAGTTTTTGCTTTGTGAACGCAGCTTTTGACGAATAATTTATTTCAGAATGGGCGTCTCGTGACTTTTGCAGAATTACATGTCAGCTCTTTTCTGCGACTCAAGTGACTAGGCCCAAAAGCAGGTAACTTAAACTTTCTAGTATAAAACAAACACAAGAAAAGTATTAATGTAAGAAATAATGTAGATTCTGTATCCACCCCAAGATTTACTAATTAATTAACCCACCCGATTAATCAAAATGTTACCTAGCCAATGCAAACAAATAAAGCAGCGTTTATATCTACCAGTCTCCGTTATTCCATGAGACTTATATGCACCTAGAATAGTAGAAATGACATCACACAGACAAGGAAAAGCAAAACAAGCACATGCTTCTTTTAAGTTTGCAGCAGTTAGTAATGACAAAAACGAAAACAATAAATTATTTTATTATTTTGCACGAACAAAAAGATGCAACAATTATGCACGTTTATGAGCACACATGTTAGTCCCCCCATGTGTAAAGTTTAATCTAAGTTGTATTAGCACGACAAATCACAAATCATTAATATTATTATTCATGTTATGGAAATGTGACTTCGCGAGTTTAAACAAAATTTTGTTTTCTATCTCGCTCCATCAACTCCCTCATCTGGTGATTAACAAATCACCACACCAGCACTCAAAATTTTGATAATTTAAAAATTTTAAGAAATCGATTCAAATTCATTTGTATCAGTAAACCTAAAAGTCTGTTTCTGCATAATCTTTGGAATTAGCATAACGCTCTCTATGTAACTCCTGTAATTCGATCTCCCTTTCTTCTTCTTTTCTGAGTTTATAGATTCTTTTCTTTTCTTTCAACTGTTTCTTTCTTTTATGTAACAAACAACCTATTTTGGTCAAAATAAAAATGAATACTATTATAATCAAAGGTGCCAGAATCTTGCCAAGAATTGAACTTCCGATATTATGAAACCAGTTTTTAATTGCTTGAAACCTTTTTGAAAGTTTCCCTGTAAAATCATCTTCTTCTAAAGGAATTATCTCTGAATGCATTTGTGTAATATTCTTAATATACATTTCAATATTCTTACTTTCATCAGGTATATATGTACAACAATGTTTTGCTAGGAGTATGTCTAAAGCAAGGCGGTCTTGAATTACCATAGATCTAATTGCAATAACTTCAACATTCACTAATTGAAATCCATCAGCTGTGTCAGTCGATAATCTATCAACTATAGTGGACAATTTTCTGATTCTCCCTGCATTTAGGGTTATACCAACAAAAGGTATTACAGCTTGAAAAATATCTCCCAGAACTTCAGTAAAAGTTTCTCTTTTAACTCTATTTACATAATTATGAATTTTAAACAATCCTTCTGAATCTCTGTCAACATGAAACACTTTAGGAAAAACAATTCCCACATAACAAGTTCCATACCAGTGGTCTGGAAGGTTGTAGTAGGCTTTGTCACCACAAACAAAATAAATCCCAGGAAAGATAGGATCTTTTCCACCTTTAAATCCCCAACCTCCCAAAATCTGATAAGTATCTTCACAGTTACTTGCACCTACAAAATAATTATCAAAAAGTGTATTATCTCTTCTAATGCAAAGTTTTCCACTAACTGGTTTGTCTATGTGAATTGCAATATTTTCAAGCATTTTGCCATTTAATTTCTCATCCTCTTTCTGCCAGAAACCTGACTTAGTCTGCTTGACTAATTCATTCCTCTTATAAATTGCTCTTCTCTCCTCAACCATGTTCAAAAATTTCTTTCCTTCAGCACTTAATTTACATGTTAGATTATTCTTGTAAGCATACTCGTAAGTGAGTTCGTTAGTAACAAGGAAAAATTCTCTCATTTGTTTTGCTTTCTTATGCTTATTTAAAGTATTATCAATCTTAATATTTGCAAAAATTTCATCATAATTTGAATAGTAATATTCTAAACGTCCAGTTTGATAAAATAAACTAGTTAATACACTACATGTTACAGCATAAGTGAGAGGAAGCATATTATATGTTACTCCCTCAGAAACAGAAGCAGGTAACTTAACGCAGACGTAGCAGTCTTTTGCATCCATTAACTTAACATATTCACTCAATAGCTTTGTGAATGTATTACTTGAAAAATCACCAATTGATTTATCTTGATGAATGTTAGGCTGATGATCAATAATTTTTGCAGACGCACTATGTTTAGTTTGGCTAACCAGAGCTTTGCTTGTTAAGTTAACTTTGTGTAATTCTCTATTCATCTCCAAAGGGATAATTACAGCTAGAACCAACCAGAGCAGAACTAAAATGAGCAGACACACCAGAGTCATCTTACAGCATCTTTTAACCACTTCAGCGCTAATGACAAGGGTAACTCGTCATGGACTTTCCATTGATTTCAATGGAAAGTCAATGGAACCCCTCGCACACCCTTAGCAGCCAAGTGGTTAAAAACAGAACACTTTGAAGTGCTCTCCTTAACATAAGGCATTCTTGGTTAATTTTAGCTTAAAAATAAAATAAAAATAAATTTTAAAATTCTATTTACACCCCCTTTTAAAATAATTTTTTTTTTTTTTTTTTTTTTTAAAACCCTAAACAAGATTTCTTCGACCTTATGTCATACATAAGTTTTCTTCAACTAAACAGTTTTTCTTCGACCTTGTGTCAACTAACAAATTTTCTTCAGCCTTTTGCCAATTTAATATTTTTGTACCTCAATCATTGTCACTAATTTCTTGGATTTCGTTTTCTTCTTCACTACTATCATATATGTCAATAACAGGTGGAATTACTAAGTAAGTCCACTCAGGAGACTTGTATTTTTGGTTTGGTCTTATTATTCTCTTCCCTTTTCTCGATATCACTTCAATTTTTCTTCCAACTCCAACTTCTTTTCCAGGACTCTTTTGACTACTGATTTCTTCAACTTGTTCTTTTGGCTTTTTGATCAATCTGACTCTCAATCTTCCACCTGGCCAGTAGTCTGCTTTTCTCACGTACTTCTTCTTTGGTTCAGAATTATTTGATTCTGACTTCCAAGTCCTTTTCTTTCTGTTTTCACTTTCACCTTCCACGTCACTTTCTTCAGTTTCGTAGTCTGAAATTTCAATTGACTCAGGAACTTCTCTATTCGGCAATTTCACTCCTTCAGGAACTTCACTTTGTCTTCCATCACTGGTACTTGGTAATTCGTTCTCCTCCTCTTCCTCAATTACCCCCAACTTCCCAGATTTCGGATTTTTGTTCCTTACTTCAGAGTTTGTTCTCTGCCTTTCGATACTCTCCTGGTCTGAAACTTCTTTTTGTTCAGCTTCTTTGTCTTCAATGGAGACAACCGAATCTTCAGTTATCTTTCCTTTTAACAGATTCTCTTCACCTTCAGAATCTATTTCAATTATTTCCAAGTCTTTTCTTGTCAAATTTCCATTCACTGGCACAGTTTCCAGATGTCGACTTTCTTGTCGATCTTCAGAATCTGGAATTATTTCACTTTCTGTTTCGCCTTCTGCTTCAGAATCAGAATCATCTGTGGTATCACTTTCAACGTCAGAACTCTCAGGAGTTGGTACTGGAATAGTATGACTAGGATGAATCCAACGTTTCAATCCTCTGCACTTTACAGCATTAGTAGTGATCAAAATTATCTGCCTAGGTTTCTGCCATCTAGGAGCTAGACAATTCCTTCTCCGATGTACTTTCGTTCTGACCCAATCGCCAGGTCTCAGATCATGTGTCAAAACTTTTTCATCTGACTGAGCTTCAGTTCCCACCTGATTAGACACAGAAGTTACCATATCAGATAACCTTTTACAGTAATCCAAAATAGCACTGTCATTTATACTCAACAGTTTACCTACAGGTACAAAAGCTTGCCTCATAACTCTTCCCATTAAAATTTCATGAGGACTCAAACCTGTCTTTTTATCTGGTGTACTTCTTAATGACATTAAAACAAGTGGAAGAGCATCAGTCCATTTTATACCTGTTTCAAGACACATTTTTCCAATTCTGTTTTTAATTGTTCCATTTATTTGTTCAACTACTCCTGATGCCTCTGGTCTGTATGCACAGTGTATTTTCTGCTCAATACTCAAAGCTTCGCAAATTAACTTCATCAGTTTGTTATCAAAATGGCTTCCTCCATCACTCTCAATAGTGACTGGAAAACCGTACCTTGGGATGATTTCTCTGAGCATTAGTTTTGCCACTGTAATTGAATCACAATGTCGTGTAGGGAAAGCCTCTACCCATCTTGAAAATAAGCACACAATTACAAGCACATATTTCAAACAATTGTGTAATGGCATTTCGATGAAATCCATTTGTAACCTGGTAAAGGGACCACCTTCTCGACCAATTATTCCTGTCCCCACCACTGATTTTCTGTTTGGATTCATTTGTTGGCATGACAAACACCTTTGACAAAAAGATTCAGCAATAGTTCTAAACTTGGTATTGAACCATGTTTCTCTGAAAAGTCTAACCATAGAATCTCTTCCGAGATGTGCTGGACCATGATATAATCTGGCCATGTCAGCAATCAAACAATTTGGTAAGACTACTCTGCCATCTTTGTAAACCCACACTCCATCTTCTTCACGTGGTCTACAATCTGATCTTAACCACAAGTCTTTTTCTTCATCTTCTGCTTCATTTTGTAAATCTCTAATCTCATGCCATGTTTCTACAACAGTTGTTAGCATTAATGAATTTGAATCAGTTTCTTTACTCCTCTCCCGATTGTATGAATAATTTTTCCTTGCGCAGTATTTAGCTGTTTCATCTGCGAAGGCATTTCCCTTTGAAATATAATCAGTTCCTCTAGTGTGCGCTGCACACTTAACAATGGCGATTTCTTTTGGCAATTGTATTGCTTCGATTAATCTCCTAATGAAAACTGCATTTTTAATTGGTGATCCTGCTGATGTCATGTATCCTCTCTGTGACCAGAGTTGTCCATAATCATGCACAACTCCGTATCCATATTGACTATCAGTAATGATGGTAACTCTTATATCCTTTGATATTTCACATGCACGAATTAAAGCAATCAATTCAGCCACTTGTGCTGAACGAACTCCTTCAAGACATGATGCTTCTTCAACATCTACGACTGTACAAACTGAATATGAAGCTTTCAAGACACCTCCTTCGGATCTTAAGCATGAGCCATCTACAAAGTAGACAAAATCCGATTCAGACAAAGGTCTGTCTTTGATGTCTTTTCTTGGTTTAGTGCAGAATTCCATGACATCTAAACATTCATGTTCTATTTCAATGTCATCAACAATTTCAGAATCAGGCAATAATGTAGAAGGATTCAGATTTAAACATCTTGAAATCGAAACATTATCTGCTCCCAGTATGATTTTCTCATATTTTGTCAATCTGCTACTTGTTAAATGTTGAGTCTTACCTCTTGTCAGTAATATTTCAACTGAATGAGGCACAAAAACTTTCACTGGAAATCCCATTATGATCCCCTCACTTTGTTCGAGGCTGATACTTGTAGCTGCAACTGCTTTCAAACAACCTGGTAATGCTTTTGCAATTGGATCAAGAACTGCAGAGAAGTATGCAATAGGTTTCTTTAAATTTCCATGTCTCTGAATTAACACAGACAATGCACATCCTTCTCTCTCACTGCAATACAGTTCAAAATCTTTCTCATAATTTGGCATACCTAAAGCAGGAGCTTGGCATAAGCTCTTTTTCAGGTTCTCAAAAGAATCCATCTCAGCATCATTGAGAATAATTGGATCTTTTACATCTGACTTTGTCAGTCTTTGTAGTGGTTTTGCAATTACTGAAAATCCACTTATCCATTGTCGACAGTAACCAACCATTCCCAAGAACATTCTGACCTGTCTTTGTGTTCTTGGTGGTAACATTGCTTGAATCATTTTTATTCTTTCTATTGTTACTTGTCTTTTTCCCTTTGCAATTCTGTGACCAAGATATTTTACTTCTTGTTTGCAAAACTGTAGTTTTGCTGGGGACACTTTATGTCCTTCTTCTGCAAGGCGATTTAACAGAATTATTGTGTCTGTTACACAATTTTCTCTTGTCTTTGCAGCTATTAACAAATCATCAATATACTGCACTAGCGTAGACCTACCAGGTAAGTCTAGGTCTTCTAATGATCTTTTTAACAGTTCGTTAAAAATTGAAGGACTTTCTGTATAGCCCTGAGGGATTCTTGACCATCCGAGGGTCTTACCTTGGAATCTGAAAGCAAATATTTCATAACTGTCTGGATGTAAGGGAACAGTAAAGAATGCATTGCAAAGGTCAATGACTGTATACCATTCAGCATCATGTGGAATCTGAAATAGAATTACTGCTGGATTTGGAACCACAGGACAACATGGAACGACAATTTGATTAACCTTTCTCAAATCTTGTACGATTCTAAATGTTCCGTTAGACTTTTTAACTCCCATAATTGGTGAATTACAAGAGCTACTCTCCATTTCCTTTAATACACCTTGCTTGATTAATTTTTCAATTATAGGTGTAATACCTTCAATTGTTTCTGTTTTCATTTTATATTGTGGAGTGTTTGGAAATTCTATTCCCTGTTTCAATGTAATTTTTACTGGATCTACGTTTTTCATCAGACCCACCTCATTTCCAGTAAAATCCCATATTTCAGATTTCACTGTTTCTTTGAGTTCTTCAGGTAAATCTTTTTCTTCAAATGCAGGAAACAATTTTGTTTCTTCTGCTTCCATCATCATCATTGTCATTCTGTATAAACCATCTTCCTCCATTGTTTGTAACTCAACTCCATCAGGAGAACAATATATTCTACAATTCATTTTACATAGGATGTCTCTGCCCAATAGATTTACTGGACTACTATTACAAACCACAAATCTGTGTTTGTCTCTGTAATTTCTAATTTCAACTGGTACTGGATCAGTTAAGTCAGTTTTAATTTGCTGATTACTTACTCCGACAACTTGGATGGTATCCCCAGAGAGAGGTAGGTTTTCAATTTCCACTGATCTAACAGTAGAACGGGTAGCACCAGTGTCCACTAGAAAAGTGATGTCTACATCATTAACTTTCCCGTTTACAAAAGGACCAGACTGGTCAACCTCAAGAGTGGCTCCAACAACACACTCTTCCTCCTCTCTCGGGCACCGTCAACAATAATCATCAGAATCGCTGTCTTGACTTTCTGCTAATAAAAATTGTTGTGAAGCATTTTGCATTTGAACCCTTTGCTGCTTTTGCTGTTTTTGTGGTTTTATTACCTGTTCACTTCCCTGAAATCCCACGTTTGGATTATATTTTTGAACTCCCCCACAATTCGGAAAAGGTGGTTGTGGCAATTGGTCTTGACGATTATTCACCTGTTGTTGTTGCTGTTGCTGTAACTGTCGCTGAATATTAAATTCGTTTAACCCCTGTTGCATCTGTAGCTGTCGCTGCAGGTCAACACCATTCTGCATCTGTGGATTCAATAAGGGATTCTTTAAATTTTTAGGAGGATGAGGACACTCGTCTCTCCAATGTCCAATTTCGCCACAATTAAAACAAGGTAATCTTTGTTTCAACTCCTCAATCTTTGGGCTAAATTTCTTTGGGAAATTATTACTTTTAAACTTTCCTTGTATCTGGTTTGTATTTCCAGTTTGAACAAAATTAGTGTTCTTATTTCCCATGCTGGCAATCTGTTGCTCAGCCACTTTTACTTGAGCCCACATGGCTTTCTCCTTCAGCTTCTTCTGTTTTACTTCTATTTCATCGCTACAATACTTTGCTTTTCTTAGAATATCATCTACAGATAGTGATTGCCATCCGACAATACTATTTCTGATCATTTCTCCAATTTCAGGTTTTAGTCCATAAACAAATCTATAGACAAAATGGCTCATGTCTTTTTCATCTAATTTTTCATAACCACTGTATTGTTTAAAAATTAACAGTAATCTTTCATAAAAAGAATGAACTGATTCTTTTGTTTCCTGTTCTGTTCTTTCTATTTTAACCCAATCGACTTCTTTGGGTGGAATTTTGTTTTTCATCCAAACAATTACTTTCTCATAGAAATCCATTACAAGTGGATTTGGAGCACCTGTTTCTTTAATTCGCTCAGGTTCTGTTTTTGGCCAACTAATCGATATTTTGCATTCTGTCCAAAGATCAGATGGAACGACAATATCAAAAAATCCATCTAAATCAATCCACAGAACTTTTGACACTTTAATAAATCTATCGACTTGCCTGTACCACTCAACTGGTTTTTCCCTCAATTTTGGAAAGTCATTTGTAAATAATAGAATGTCCTGTCTCGACCAAGGGACATGAACATATCCTCCACCTGCAATTTCTCTCATTGGAAATTGTTTTGACAATTTTTCCAATCTTTCATCTTCCTTCTTTTTCGTCCATTTTACTCTCCATTTATTCAGTTCTCCTAGCTTTTTGATATAGACAATCAAATCTTTAATATGAACTATTCTTCCCATTGAGTTTAAACTCTCAATGTCACTTTCTGAAAAGTCTAATCTGTAATGTTTCGCAAAATTCTTTTGTTTACTCACATCGATTTCAAGTTCTGCTGCTAGATCCTCTAGTTGATCATATTTGTTTTTCGTTTTCCACTGTATGCTTTTACAAATGAACAGTAGTTCATCATCTCGATAGTAATTTAAACTATCTGGACCAATTGTTCCAATTATTAATTCTTCGATATTCGCTTTTAATTTGGCCACATCAAGTTTTGGTGTGGTTACCCTGACTTCAGGACTCCCTATATCTGATATAGCACCCATTGGTGTTTTTGGAGATAAATCCTCATTAAAGGTTAAATCAGGCATTCTCGATTTAGAAGAGTTTATTTCAGATAAGTCTGAATAAAATTTTTCAGCAGCCTTTTGAATTTCTGTATTTAAAGGAATAGTTAATCCAGTTTTGTTTGTTTCCTTTTGGTCAAATACGGGTTGAACAGGACCAATTGTTACTGGAACTGTCACAGCTTCCATGCCTTTTGTCATTCTTTTTATTAATTCTTCTTTTGATCTTAAATATTCATTATAATCAACATCTTCAACATTTCTTGCCTCTCTTGTATAATCTTTTGGAGGTTCTCTTGCTCTTGGAGCCATTGTAAAATGTCTACCTTCATTTCGAGCATTCTCGAATTCTGGTCTTCTAGGAGTTTCAATGATTTCACAATTATTTGGATAAAGTTTAGGAGCTTCATTAATTGGAGGTGCATTCGGTGAAGATTCAGTAGAAACCACCGGAGTAGACCATGATCTAGGAGGTCTCAAAGGCTGATTCTTTCTAGCAGTTGTATATATTTCTTCCATTACTGCATCTTCAGATTCACTTTCCATAGATTTCCCTGTAGGAGTACCCATTACCATTTCATGAATTAAATACAATCCTTCACTCATGTTTCCCTGTCTCCACATTCGCAATCTATCTTCATGAGTTTCTCTTCTCCAAGGTGGATTTTTAGAAGGTCTTTTAATTCCACTAGCTTCTCTTTGTAACTGATACATCTCGTCTTCCCACTCAACTAAAGCTTCAAATTGAGTTGGTCTCGGTTTCGGAACAAGAGCATTCATTTTCTCTCGTAAATTTCTTAAGACCTTTACATTAAATGAACCATCATCAGGCCAAGTTAAAACACCGTCGTTCTTAGTATATCGTTTCCAACTATCGAACCATAAGACAGTATGATATCCATATTCACCTTCCATATACGCTGCAGGTGTTTTATACTTATGAAGTAGTTTACCACCTCGCGTTTCGATTTTCTTGTCAGGTGAAAATAAATTCTTGAACTTCTGAAATAATGTTGGCTTTTTCTCAACATGTTTAAAATGATAACTCATTTTTAAGAGTTAAAATTAATTCACAAAATCGTTCGTAAAATATTTCCGGGATGTTCCGAAAAACAACCAATCCGTGCGCGAAACACACCAACAAGCCAATGACAGTTGAGCTACGTCACTTTTCTGCTCAACCAATAAATTTGGAGTTTTTCCGAAAGACCAATCAGCTCACAAGTCGTCAGAGACTCAAGAGCCAATCAGAATATAGCTTGTGACGTAGGTCGCCCAATCCCAGCGCGGCTCTGTGACGTACACAGCAGCTGCGGTTTCTCGTTTCTCACTCCTGGCGCTTACCCCTCCTTCACAAAATCTTTTCACAGCGCCATTTTAAGGACACTTTTCAGTGTAAATTAATTCTTAACAATGACTATAAAGACAACATCTGTTCGTTTCACTATTTAGGATAGTTTACATACATTCAAGTATCCACACTTCGGAATAGACGGCGCTATTCACACTAAGGATAATATTCAATTGTCAGTAGAGTAACCCTTACCCTACCCTTCTAACACGTATAATTATGAACTCGCTTTGCTCTGAACCCACCGCGAAGTGAAAGTTCTAAGAGTTCCACTTGAACATAAAATACAATTCAAACTCGCACTTTCACACTGAAATTTCCCTAATTTCAAACACACATGAAATCCGTACAGGACTCTCACCTGTTTATAGAAATCATGCACCGTTAGCAAAATAACGACGTTATCCGTACAGGGCTCTCACCTGTTTATAGATATGAAACATGTACCCGTACAGGACTCTAACCTGTTTATAGATAATCATGCACCGACGCTAATTTACCCTTCACTCAAGCTCGGATATAACTAATACTCTCATTACAGTGAGTTTTATGGAAGGCGCTTTGTCCCTATTCTCATGCTGCTCTAATTTCTTAGAAAACCCTCACTATACAAGATTCACACCTAGCCCTAAAACTGTGCTGCTCGGCGACAACACTATGGTACACGGCGATACCTCTTGTGATACTCGGCGATATCACTACAAACAGAACAGATGGCTTGCGTGACTAATTTCTCGCCACACAATCTATACCGGTATAGCTTACAGATAGCACGAAAAACGAACTCAACATGTGTTAAAACATCGATCCTATTTCCATACCATAATGTTTTAGTAACCCTTAGCAACCACCATATTATCTTGGTTACTCTTAGCAACCATCAATTTCTGCTACCAGAGAATTGATCCAGCGGCCTATAGAAAATATATCATAAACAACGCTACCCAACTTCATAACCTATAAACAAAATTCTATACTAAATATGGACCCATTTATAAACCTGACATATTTTGGGCCTACTGAATCAGGTGGTCAGATTAAATCTATATACACATTATCTACAAACTATATACATTTTATACATCTGCGAAAGGAATATTATCATTAGAATAAAACTTGACCATTTAAACGACCACCATTGGCGACGTGATCTAGCTAATAGTAACCTACACTCCTGAATAACCAAGACCAGCTTGTTTGTCAAAAGTAAGATTTTATTTACTAAATTATGGTATATAAGTTGATAGTTTTATAAATGAATTTTATTTGCAATAAAGCAAGCATGATTATAAAGAAATATGAGAAAAAATACAATTTAAGCAAGTGAATCAAAATCAAAGTGAATATTTAAAGTTTAGCATTTCTAAAACATAATTCCCTTACTGAGCTAAATAGATAGAAATTAAAGAAAAGTTATTTGAGGATTCTTACGTGCTCCACGCAAAGTCCGTCAGCACATCACCCTCATCGGAAAGTCAGAAAGCAGCAGCCAGCCCATCCCTAGGAGCATGACTTTTTATACCTTTCTACGCTAACTAAACTACGCAAAGGAAAGTTTTCAGAAATCTTCGACATCCCATTGGCTGAGAGTGACAAGTGACATGTCACCCACTTTTCAAAACTTCCATTAAGTCATATTTCTTAGAGACCATTGTCCCTTTCGAGTGCAACCAGGAGCTTCCTTGTATTGCAACAATTGTATAAAGTCATTCTCGCAGCGTCCATTGACTTTCAATTGACTTCCGCGGATGCCAAGTTAAGGACTGACAAAATGTTCTTTTTCGACCTTGGCCATGTCCGACAGAATGACGATAGCACGTTAGTTTTTGCTTTGTGAACGCAGCTTTTGACGAATAATTTATTTCAGAATGGGCGTCTCGTGACTTTTGCAGAATTACATGTCAGCTCTTTTCTGCGACTCAAGTGACTAGGCCCAAAAGCAGGTAACTTAAACTTTCTAGTATAAAACAAACACAAGAAAAGTATTAATGTAAGAAATAATGTAGATTCTGTATCCACCCCAAGATTTACTAATTAATTAACCCACCCGATTAATCAAAATGTTACCTAGCCAATGCAAACAAATAAAGCAGCGTTTATATCTACCAGTCTCCGTTATTCCATGGGACTTATATGCACCTAGAATAGTAGAAATGACATCACACAGACAAGGAAAAGCAAAACAAGCACATGCTTCTTTTAAGTTTGCAGCAGTTAGTAATGACAAAAACGAAAACAATAAATTATTTTATTATTTTGCACGAACAAAAAGATGCAACAATTATGCACGTTTATGAGCACACATGTTAGTCCCCCCATGTGTAAAGTTTAATCTAAGTTGTATTAGCACGACAAATCACAAATCATTAATATTATTATTCATGTTATGGAAATGTGACTTCGCGAGTTTAAACAAAATTTTGTTTTCTATCTCGCTCCATCAAACCTCAAACAAACAGACGTAAGGAAGAAACTACATTTATGCCAAGCAGTCAGACTCGGTTCTCACTGACGTCACCCGAGACGCCCCAGGCGTCCTCTGTGAATGCCACAGCAGACCTCTTTCCTTTTAGCACAGAGGTCTTTCAGACATCCCTTCCACTTAGACATCAATGTGATTGAGTGCGACCACCAACAAACACATCCACAGACACACGTGTCCAACCACAACCAACCCATCCACCATCAGGACAGGTCTGACGAACTCTCACCAACACCGCAGCATGATATTCCACATGTGATCTGCCACAGCTTCTATTATACTCTCGAACAATAACATTCATTTTGTCACTAGCGCTCTAGAAAAAAAATCACAAGGTGTCACTTCCGGTTTCATAAACTGGCACATAACTCTATGTTGATGTCCGCATTGTGCACACATGGTCGTGGTAATGGGGTGGGAAGGGCGTGACTGTGACGTAGCGTACGTGGAGTTGGGGACTTCATCTGCAAGCCGGCCTAGCTCATGTTTTCACAGGGAATAGTTGTCATTCGTGCTATGACGTTAATCACAATATACATTTCTGTGCATCTTCCTCCAGTCCGAAGCCTTGGACGTCCTGGATTCTGACCAGCTTGCAGAATACGCGGTGACGTCAGCGGCACTGATGTCTGAGTCCAACAGCGTGGCCGTCATATCGACCTTGGACAATCGAGATGCCGGATTTGTGCTGTCCTTCCTGGACTACGTTCAGGCGCACAGCCCCACGCTACAGTTTGACCATCACGTGATGTACTCCCTGCTCAGCATAACTCTGAGGAAAGCCACCATCAACTTCCCAGATGTCTGTGTGACCACCTTGAAAAAGCTGTTCCAAGTTCACCTGAGGTTCCTCTTGGTGGTCATTGACAAACCAATGCTGGACCTCATTCCAAGGTTCATCGGGTGCAGCGACTATCATGACATGTGAGTATGAAATAGGGACATCTGCACCTTTCTACCAAAAACCACTGAAGGAAACAGTCGGCTGAGCGAATGGCTCCCGCTGAAAGGGTCCATAAAGATAATTGTTTGATGTTTTTTCCACCATTATACATCTGGGAGGTCCTTATTGACCTGACTTGTTCAGAAGTCTTACACAAGGGACATTAGTTTCACAAATTAAACTTCCCACAAAGTGCTTCATTGTTGTTCCCAATAAAATGAAACCAAACATCTCAAAACAATGTGCTTTCGAAGTTAACATTTTTCAAAACCCTTTGAGAGGAGCTTGACAACTTCTTTGTGTGAGGGAATGAGTAAAACTGTGAGGGAAAATACACCTGCGGCTTCCTGTCACCTCTATGCTCTGGCTCAAACAATGGAAGGGAAGAGGATGTATTTCTGTAGCGAGTTTTAAAAGAGAAGGATGGGTCTCTAATATTAGTTTGAAGATCCCCGTCTACCTGTAGGAGAAGGAGGGGTCTCTAATATTTGTTTGAAGCCACCCTTCTCTCTGTAGGAGAAGGATGGGTCTCTAATATTTGTTTGGTACCCGTCTACCTGTAGGAGAAGGATGGGTCTCTAGTATTTGTTTGAAGATACCCTACCTGTAGGAGAAGGATGGGTCTCTAGTATTTGTTTGAAGATACCCTACCTGTAGGAGAAGGATGGGTCTCTAATATTAGTTTGAAGATACCCGTCTACCTGTAGGAGAAGGATGGGTCTCTAATATTAGTTTGAAGATCCCCGTCTACCTGTAGGAGAAGGAGGGGTCTCTAATATTTGTTTGAAGCCACCCTTCTATCTGTAGGAGAAGGAGGGGTCTCTAATATTTGTTTGGTACCCGTCTACCTGTAGGAGAAGGATGGGTCTCTAGTATTTGTTTGAAGATACCCTACCTGCAGGAGAAGGATGGGTCTCTAATATTTGTTTGAAGATACCCATCTACCTGTAGGAGAAGGATGGGTTTCTAATATTAGTTTGAAGATACCCGTCTACCTGTAGGAGAAAGATGGATCTCTAATATTTGTTTGAAGCTACCCATCTACCTGGTAGTAGAAGGGTGAGTCTCTAATATTTGTTTGAAGTGACTCGTCAATCTGTAGGAGAAGGATGGGTCTCTAATATTAGTTTGAAGATACCTGTCTACCTGTAGAAGAAAGATGGGTTTCTATGTTAGTTTGAGAATACCTGTCTACCTGTAGGAGAAGGAGGGTCTCTAATATTTGTTTGAAGCTACCCGTCTACCTGTAGGAGAAGGAGGGGTCCTTAATATTTGTTTGAAGCTTCCTGTCTACCTGTAGGAGAAGGAAGGGTCTCTAATATTTGTTTGAAGATACCTGCTACCTATAGAAGAAGGATGGGTCTCTAATATTTGTTTGAAGATCCCCGTCTACCTGTAGGAGAAGGAGGGGTCTCTAATATTTGTTTGAAGCCACCCTTCTATCTGTAGGAGAAGGATGGGTCTCTAATATTTGTTTGGTACCCGTCTACCTGTAGGAGAAGGATGGGTCTCTAGTATTTGTTTGAAGATACCCTACCTGTAGGAGAAGGATGGGTCTCTAATATTAGTTTGAAGATACCCGTCTACCTGTAGGAGAAGGATGGGTCTCTAATATTAGTTTGAAGATCCCCGTCTACCTGTAGGAGAAGGAGGGGTCTCTAATATTTGTTTGAAGCCACCCTTCTATCTGTAGGAGAAGGAGGGGTCTCTAATATTTGTTTGGTACCCGTCTACCTGTAGGAGAAGGATGGGTCTCTAGTATTTGTTTGAACATACCCTACCTGTAGGAGAAGGATGGGTCTCTAATATTAGTTTGAAGATACCCGTCTACCTGTAGGAGAAGGATGGGTCTCTAATATTAGTTTGAAGATCCCCGTCTACCTGTAGGAGAAGGAGGGGTCTCTAATATTTGTTTGAAGCCACCCTTCTATCTGTAGGAGAAGGAGGGGTCTCTAATATTTGTTTGGTACCCGTCTACCTGTAGGAGAAGGATGGGTCTCTAGTATTTGTTTGAAGATACCCTACCTGCAGGAGAAGGATGGGTCTCTAATATTTGTTTGAAGATACCCATCTACCTGTAGGAGAAGGATGGGTTTCTAATATTAGTTTGAAGATACCCGTCTACCTGTAGGAGAAAGATGGATCTCTAATATTTGTTTGAAGCTACCCATCTACCTGGTAGTAGAAGGGTGAGTCTCTAATATTTGTTTGAAGTGACTCGTCAATCTGTAGGAGAAGGATGGGTCTCTAATATTAGTTTGAAGATACCTGTCTACCTGTAGAAGAAAGATGGGTTTCTATGTTAGTTTGAGAATACCTGTCTACCTGTAGGAGAAGGAGGGTCTCTAATATTTGTTTGAAGCTACCCGTCTACCTGTAGGAGAAGGAGGGGTCCTTAATATTTGTTTGAAGCTTCCTGTCTACCTGTAGGAGAAGGAAGGGTCTCTAATATTTGTTTGAAGATACCTGCTACCTATAGAAGAAGGATGGGTCTCTAATATTTGTTTGAAGATCCCCGTCTACCTGTAGGAGAAGGAGGGGTCTCTAATATTTGTTTGAAGCCACCCTTCTATCTGTAGGAGAAGGATGGGTCTCTAATATTTGTTTGGTACCCGTCTACCTGTAGGGGAAGGATGGGTCTCTAGTATTTGTTTGAAGATACCCTACCTGTAGGAGAAGGATGGGTCTCTAATATTAGTTTGAAGATCCCCGTCTACCTGTAGGAGAAGGAGGGGTCTCTAATATTTGTTTGAAGACACCCTTCTATCTGTAGGAGAAGGAGGGGTCTCTAATATTTGTTTGGTACCCGTCTACCTGTAGGAGAAGGATGGGTCTCTAGTATTTGTTTGAAGATACCCTACCTGTAGGAGAAGGATAGGTCTCTAATATTAGTTTGAAGATACCCGTCTACCTGTAGGAGAAGGATGGGTCTCTAATATTAGTTTGAAGATCCCCGTCTACCTGTAGGAGAAGGAGGGGTCTCTAATATTTGTTTGAAGCCACCCTTCTATCTGTAGGAGAAGGAGGGGTCTCTAATATTTGTTTGGTACCCGTCTACCTGTAGGAGAAGGATGGGTCTCTAGTATTTGTTTGAAGATACCCTACCTGCAGGAGAAGGATGGGTCTCTAATATTTGTTTGAAGATACCCATCTACCTGTAGGAGAAGGATGGGTTTCTAATATTAGTTTGAAGATACCCGTCTACCTGTAGGAGAAAGATGGATCTCTAATATTTGTTTGAAGCTACCCATCTACCTGGTAGTAGAAGGGTGAGTCTCTAATATTTGTTTGAAGTGACTCGTCAATCTGTAGGAGAAGGATGGGTCTCTAATATTAGTTTGAATATACCTGTCTACCTGTAGAAGAAAGATGGGTTTCTATGTTAGTTTGAGAATACCTGTCTACCTGTAGGAGAAGGAGGGTCTCTAATATTTGTTTGAAGCTACCCGTCTACCTGTAGGAGAAGGAGGGGTCCTTAATATTTGTTTGAAGCTTCCTGTCTACCTGTAGGAGATGGAAGGGTCTCTAATATTTGTTTGAAGATACCTGCTACCTATAGAAGAAGGATGGGTCTCTAATATTAGTTTGAGAATACCTGTCTACCTGTAGGAGAATGAGGGGTCTCTAATATTTGTTTGAAGATACATGTCTACCTATAGAAGAAGGGTGGGTCTCTAATATTAGTTTGAGAATACCTGTCTACCTGTAGGAGAAGAATGGGTTTCCAATATTTGTTTGAAGCTTCCTGTCTACCTGTAGGAGAAGGAGGGGTCTCTAATATTTGTTTGAAGATACCCTACCCGGTAGGAGAAGGATGGGTCTCTAATATTTGTTTGAAGCTCCCTGTCTACCTGTAGGAGAAGGATGGACCTCTAATATTCGTTTGAAGATACGCGTCTACCTGTAATAGAAGGATGGGTCTCTAATATTTGTTTGAAGTGACTCGTCAATCTGTAGGAGAAGGATGGGTCTCTAATATTTGTTTGAAGCTACCCGTCTATCTGTAGGAGAAGGAGGGGTCTCTAATATTATTTTGAAAATACCTGTCTACCTGTAGGAGAAGGATGGGTCTCTAATATTTGTTTGAAGCTACCCGTCTACCTGTAGGAGAAGGATGGGTCTCTAATATTTGTTTGAAGATACCTGTCTACATGTAGGAGAAGGAGGGGTCTCTAATATTTGTTTGAAGATACCCGTCTACCTGGAGGAGAAGGATGGGTCTCTAATATTTGTTTGAAGATACCCTACCCGGTAGGAGAAGGATGGGTCTCTAATATTTGTTTGAAGCTCCCTGTCTACCTGTATGAGAAGGATGGGTCTCTAATATTTGTTTGAAGATACCTGTCTACCTGTAGGAGAAAAAGGGGTCTCTAATATTTGTTTGAAGCCACCCGTCTATCTTTAGGAGAAGGATGGGTCTCTAATATTTGTTTGAAGATACCCGTCTACCTGGAGGAGAAGGATGGGTCTCTAATATTTGTTTGAAGCTCCCTGTCTACCTGTAGGAGAAGGATAGGTCTCTAATATTTGTTTGAAGATACCCGTCTACCTGGAGGAGAAGGATGGGTCTCTAATATTTGTTTGAAGATACCCGTCTACCTGGAGGAGAAGGATGGGTCTCTAATATTTGTTTGAAGATACTCTACCCGGTAGGAGAAGGGTGGGTCTCTAATATTTGTTTGAAGCTTCCTGTCTACCTGTAGGAGAAGGAAGGGTCTCCAATATTTGTTTGAAGCTCCCTGTCTACCGGTAGGAGAAGGATGGGTCTCTAATATTTGTTTGAAGATACCCGTCTACCTGGAGGAGAAGGATGGGTCTCTAATATTTGTTTGAAGATACCCTACCCGGTAGGAGAAGGATGGGTCTCTAATATTTGTTTGAAGATACCTGCTACCTATAGAAGAAGGATGGGTCTCTAATATTAGTTTGAGAATACCTGTCTACCTGTAGGAGAATGAGGGGTCTCTAATATTTGTTTGAAGATACATGTCTACCTATAGAAGAAGGGTGGGTCTCTAATATTAGTTTGAGAATACCTGTCTACCTGTAGGAGAAGAATGGGTTTCCAATATTTGTTTGAAGCTTCCTGTCTACCTGTAGGAGAAGGACGGGTCTCTAATATTTGTTTGAAGATACCCTACCCGGTAGGAGAAGGATGGGTCTCTAATATTTGTTTGAAGCTCTCTGTCTACCTGTAGGAGAAGGATGGACCTCTAATATTCGTTTGAAGATACGCGTCTACCTGTAATAGAAGGATGGGTCTCTAATATTTGTTTGAAGTGACTCGTCAATCTGTAGGAGAAGGATGGGTCTCTAATATTTGTTTGAAGCTACCCGTCTATCTGTAGGAGAAGGAGGGGTCTCTAATATTAGTTTGAAAATACCTGTCTACCTGTAGGAGAAGGATGGGTCTCTAATATTTGTTTGAAGCTACCCGTCTACATGTAGGAGAAGGAGGGGTCTCTAATATTTGTTTGAAGATACCCGTCTACCTGGAGGAAAAGGATGGGTCTCTAATATTTGTTTGAAGATACCCTACCCGGTAGGAGAAGGATGGGTCTCTAATATTTGTTTGAAGCTCCCTGTCTACCTGTATGAGAAGGATGGGTCTCTAATATTTGTTTGAAGATACCTGTCTACCTGTAGGAGAAAGAGGGGTCTCTAATATTTGTTTGAAGCCACCCGTCTATCTTTAGGAGAAGGATGGGTCTCTAATATTTGTTTGAAGATACCCGTCTACCTGGAGGAGAAGGATGGGTCTCTAATATTTGTTTGAAGCTCCCTGTCTACCTGTAGGAGAAGGAAGGGTCTCTAATATTTGTTTGAAGATACCCGTCTACCTGGAGGAGAAGGATGGGTCTCTAATATTTGTTTGAAGATACCCGTCTACCTGGAGGAGAAGGATGGGTCTCTAAAATTAGTTTGAAGATACTCTACCCGGTAGGAGAAGGGTGGGTCTCTAATATTTGTTTGAAGCTTCCTGTCTACCTGTAGGAGAAGGAAGGGTCTCCAATATTTGTTTGAAGCTCCCTGTCTACCGGTAGGAGAAGGATGGGTCTCTAATATTTGTTTGAAGCTACCTGTCTACCTGTAGGAGAAGGAGAGGTTTCCAATATTTGTTTGAAGCTATCCGTCAATCTGTAGGAGAAGGAGGGGTCTCTAATATTTGTTTGAAGCTACCCGTCTATCTGTAGGAGAAGGAGGGGTCTCTGATATTTGTTTGAAGATACCCGTCTACCTGGAGGAGAAGGATGGGTCTCTAATATTTGTTTGAAGCCACCCTTCTACCTGTAGGAGAAGGATGGGTCTCTAATATTTGTTTTAGGACACCCGTCTACCTGGAGGAGAAGGATGGGTCTCTAATATTTGTTTGAAGATACCCTACCCGGTAGGAGAAGGATGGGTCTCTAATATTTGTTTGAAGCTCCCTTTCTACCTGTAGGAGAAGGATGGACCTCTAATATTCGTTTGAAGATACGCGTCTACCTGTAGGAGAAGGATGGGTCTCTAATATTTGTTTGATGCTACCCATCTATCTGTAGGAGAAGGATGGGTCTCTAATATTTGTTTGAAGATACCCGTCTACCTTGAGGAGAAGGATGGACCTCTAATATTCGTTTGAAGATACCTGTCTACCTGTAATAGAAGGATGGGTTTCCAATATTTGTTTGAAGATACCCATCTACCTGTAGGAGAAGGATGGGTCTCTAATATTTGTTTTAAGCTACCCGTCTATCTGTATGAGAAGGAGGGGTCTGTAATATTAGTTTGAGAATACCAGTCTACCTGTAGGAGAAGGATGGGTCCCTAATATTTGTTTGAAGATACCTGTCTACCTGTAGGAGAAGGAGGGTCTCTAATATTTGTTTGAAGCTACCCATCTACCTGTAGGAGAAGGATGGGTCTCTAATATTTTTTTGAAGATACCGGTCTACCTGTAGGAGAAGGATGGGTCTCTAATATTTTTTTGAAGATACCTGTCTACCTGTAGGAGAAGGATGGGTCTCTAATATTTGTTTGAAGATACCCGTCTACCTGTAGGAGAAGGATGGATCTCTAATATTTGTTTGAATATACCCGTCTACCTGTAGGAGAAGGATGGATCTCTAATATTTGTTTGAAGATACCTGTCTACCTGGAGGAGAAGGATGGGTCTCTAATATTTGTTTGAAGCTCCCTGTCTACCCGTAGGAGAAGGATGGGTTTCCCAATATTTGTTTGAAGCTACCTGTGTACATGTAGGTTCTCCTGTGAAACTGGTCTCTGCTGACAGTGTAGTTGTTCCTAAACACAGGTATTTAGGATTCATTTCAGGTCAGATTCCTTTTAAAAGCCTCCCCTGCTTGTATGCATTAACAATGTTTTAAGGTTTTCCCATATAGGGGATTATTCCTATACATCTTGTTTGTGTTATACGGGGTTAATTAATAACTCAAAAAAAGAGGCAACAGTGAACTGATGATTGTAAGAAGAAGGCTTTGTAATGTGATGTTACAAACAGGTGTATGTTACTGGGGTCAGTGAGTACACTCACACCTTCATATATCAGTCCACTGGAAAACAACAATACGCATAGGAAAAGTTCTTGTAAACCTTTTTTTCACATTATAGGAGATACTTTGCCCTGTGGTAAGACCCCTTTATGTGTACCCCTACCGGTGTTAAATCCCCTTTCTTAGCTTGAAAACAGATTAACGCCTTCTGAGTTAGCAACTTACGGATGTGACTGTAGAGCTGGCATGGATGAGTAATGATACTTCATGGTGCTATGGGTGCATATGTAAAAGGCATGGAGGGGGTATTTGAACAAAGGGACTCACCAGTTGCTTTTGTTTCTGGACAGAGCCAATGGACTGGATGCGGTGTTCGCTGATTTAAATGAAGATCAGAAAAAAGCGGTTCTTGACTACAAAATAGAATACCTGTTCAACCAGACTCTGAAAGACGGTAAGGTTATTTTCTGTATTCATGATAGGTCATGAGATAGTTTGGTAGTACTAGAAGCTGCACGTTTGTGTTAATTCTGCATTCATTTGATTGGACAAGATTCTTTTTTATATAGAATTATACCTGAGGTGTGAGAAGTTGATGAGGTTGTTCTCTGACAACTTCAAGATTCTTTGTAAACTTCTCCAGTTTCGCTAACTTTAAGAAGAGGACAAAAAAAACATGCGGGTTAAAGATCCAACGTGATGTAGGTTCTACAAGAGAACATCCCTGCAAAATTACACATTTAAAGGGGGAAAATGTTTTATTGGAAAAATGCCTTGCAAGGAATTACACCGACAAGCAAAGTTGACAGAAAATTTGGATTTTTTCAGAGAGATTTCTCCCAGAGACCATTCGCATGCATGCCTTGCTTTAACATTTTTTCTCTAACCACCTGTTTTCCAAAACGTTTCACACTTTGTGAAATTCACAAAGATTACAAAGCTTTGAAAAACTCAAATGAGTTGCGAAGAACAAACTTTGCACAGCACTAGTAAAATGGAAACACAAATTCAGCAGATCTTGTGAACATAAAACTGGACAGCATGATTGCCCCTGTTTTTGGGGGATTCCCCTGGTCCCTGTTTCATCACGTGACAGCCATTCACCGCTGCACCAGCATGTGATTGGATGCTGTGTTGATAGGATGCCGGTTTTGTTAGAAGTGCTTTCCATCGTTTGTCAGCACCACTGCGTGCCAGTGACTGCATACAAAATCTAACTTTTTGCAGAAGCTTAGCTAACATGGAGCCGGTGCAGTGGCACCAGGGTGCTGGCGACCGGTGGAGCCTTCTGCAGCTCAGTTATGGCTGGTTTCACTACCGGACCAGCAAGGAAGGGAAATCCATTTTTGTTGCTTATTTTTGGGGGCGTAGCAACGGTGCTTAATTTGAGCCGGTGGTTTCCAGTGCTCGACACCAGCACTTAATTGTGGATGTATGACTCTACAACGCATGCTTTTACCACGCATGCTTTTACAACGCGGTTTTTACAACGCATGCCATTACAACGCATAGCGCTTTGGGGTGCTGGATAGTGAATAGTTTAATTTACTATTCTAAATTAAATCTATTCCCTATCCTAGAGCGCCCCTCAGCGCAATGCGTTGTAATGGTTTTTGTTGTAAAACCTGCGTTGTAAAGGCACTGCGTGGTAAAAGTTGCGTTGTAAAGGACGTTTCCCCTTAATTGTCATCACTGGCACTTATGACAGCTGCCACATGGTGGCAATGTTTGTATAATTTAGAGATGACCAGAACAGCAATTGTTTATTGATTTAGTATACATTAAAAACAACTAATACCTAGTTTACCTTACGACCTAAAAAGTGGTACCTTCTTAAGTTATGTTGGTTATTGTTATAAAATTAAAACCAGACCTTTACAGATTGGTAGTCACCTTGCAAGTTATGCGCCCACATGGTTATGGAGCGCCGCTGTACCCCAGGGTTGTCGGCACAAGGGCTGTGTAATCCTGGAACTATTGAACGCTTGTGAATGTGTTGCGGCCGGCCCCTGGGGTTGTAGGCCAGAAGCTGTGTAAGGTTCCACAGGTACTATAAATGTCTTTAAAAAAAAAAAAAACTAATACCTACTGCACAAGCCATTTTTATAGCTTTGAGGGCCTGGAATAGTCTGAATTGTCACACCTGTAGCAGTGTTGTGGTTGGTAGTTGTGTAGGTACTGTCACTGGCAACGCCGGCAGTGGCAATGGGTGATACAAGCAGCCGAAGCCTCCAGACGAGAGCCCTCGCACTTTTTTTTTTACAAATTAAGCACTGCAAGGCACCCATGTAATACCACCGAATGTTTGTGAGCAGGCAGCCGCACATCAACACAGCCGCAACAAACGAAGTTCCTCCCCCATCAACCATTGTGCAAAGATTGCACGACCAACCATCATAACTGTAACAAATCCATACATTCTAGATCTCAAACAAGGATTGTTGTACACCCCATTTATTGCAGCTTTTGTTGGACCTACAGAGGACAAGACATCAAAGGAAAAAACACTGATCTCAACAATGGTTAAGTAAGGATTTACAACAAAGTGTCTACTGTTCAAGAGGAGAGAAGAAAAAAAGAGAGCACAGGACAGTGCTGTATTGTGGGTGTTTTTAGAGAAGAGGTCAAAGTGGAAGCATAAGAGGTAAAGCAGGAGGGGAGTTTGTTCCGGCATCTTCATGTCATGCAAGTTGAGTAATCTGAGTGATGGAAAAGGCTATTTTGCCAAATACCCTGCTTCTGGCACATAAGAAGACATTCATTAGTTGAATGATGGAATTTTCAGGGGTTCCCAGTGGACCTCAGCAACCTCCAAGAATGTCTTAAAGTTCACTTTGTTGGTCTGCCTTTCCTTACACTGTCTGCATTCAAGGCCCTTCCCCTCGACTTCAGACATATGTGTCTCCAGCTGAGTCTAGAAGAAGATGGTTGGCCAACATTACCTTCTCCCAACCTGCTCACCCCCTCCACTGCAGATGAGTGAGATATGGATGCCTCATGCACAAAATTAGGGATCAACATAAACAAATTACAGGGTCTCTATGTGAGTGAAAGCACAAGGATGGTGTGCTACTAGCCATTAAACTGTTGTTCTATTTGTAGACAATGTTTACCTGTTTTGGTACATAAAACTGTCTTTTTTTAACACACAGGAAGTGCCTGCACCATCATGTATCAGACCAGTACAGAGTGGTTGGATTATAATCTAGGACCATACAGCGTTCTCCTTTCGTATGAACAAATTCTGGCTATCAACCACAACTTCATTGGGGTAAGTCATGCTTGGAAATTTGTGGTTGAACTCTTGCGACTGATTACCAACTCGTATTTGTGGCCATGCTGTTCCTCCTGTTGTATGCAAAAGACTTAGGCGTTGAACCAAGCTCCTGTGTTTATATGTGTGCAATCTGGATTTATAACATAAGCAAGGACCACACCCCATCACATGCATTGGACACAGGACTGTTGGTGCCCTTCATTTTGGCTTGTTTTTTTAATTATATATATATATATATATATATATATATATATATATATATATATATATATATATATATATATATATATATATATATATATATATATATATATATATAATATATATATATATATTATTGTATATTATTATATAGTTTAAGGGTCTCAGTTATATTTACAGCATGTACTTGTGCCACCCATACATCGACACCTGGAGATGTTAAAATAAAGCTTTCCTGGCTGTGGGGAATAGAAAGGGATATATATTCATATATATATGTATACATATATAGGAATAAATATAAATGTGCCTATATATAGGCCACTTCTCTCACGCTCTGGAGTCACACCAGCCAGGATACGAAGGACACGGACACGGACCAGTTAAGTGCATTCGCTTTTTATTTTCTAGTGCAGGGTAGTCTCATGACGTTTCGGCTCCAGGAGCCTTGTTCACATGACAATGTTCTAGTGCATGGTTTGCCCTTATAAAGTGCCAGTGATAGGTTCATTAACGTCACATGTGAGGGTTGTGTATGGACATAGAAAACATACTGGGCTTACATAGCAGTTATGTTTCTAAAAAACATTATTTGGTTGCTTTATACAAATCAATGTAAAATACCAGATTTAGCAACTAGTAACCGTCTAGTAATAAATTAGAGTGTTGACATTTATAATATCATGGCTGAAGCGACATATCACAGTTAAATACATTGTGCTAGTAGGCTGTATAATTCAATCCTTTTCTCAATTCTGGATACAATGATATCTTAATTAGTCCCAAAAAAAATATTTTATATATGTATATATGTGTATACATATCGATATCATTTGCATTTCGCATTCTGCTAGACCAATAGATGTATAAAGTGCAAATGCAAGATTCTTGATGTGCAAGTGTCGCTTTCAGTGCAATATTTTGTGCAAAACATCGCATTAGTGCAAAACAAATCCGATCAGGAATACTGTTCCCCATCTATCTGTACAAAAACGCTAAAGTGCAAAACTAGTATGGTCAATATTCATAGCAGCTGATTATGCAGATATCTTCCGCCTGTGCAAAAAAATCGCATGGCTTCACGTAATTAAAACGAGTTAATAAGGACAATGTAAACTATCAAAGCATAATTTTACAACACTAGATAAAACAATCTCAGTCAAAATACTTGCTTACTGTTTGTAGCCGATATTATTTTTAAAAGATGTTAAAAACAGCTTAAAAAATCATTCAACCTCAATGTTGTCAACCACCCTTTAAAAGCCCAGGGGGAAATCTCATTCTGTACATACACTGTGATAAAAGTGAATTAAGTGTCTACTAAATGGTCAACTAAAAGGATTGACCGGGATTTAGGACCCGTACAGTCCATTTAGTTACTAAAGTGCCCTTCAATAGTGATAATCAATATTTCTAATATAAGTAGCAGCAAAATCAGTTTTTTACTTTTGGGTCCCAACAATGTCTCTACCTTCCTCGTCCTCTTGTGGCCCCTCCCAGCCGGGTGGTTCCTACTAATGAGGCTTACAGAAGGGAGACATCGTGCATTCTGTGGTTGTTAAAAAACTCTTATGCTAAACATGTGTAAAGATCCTCGGGAACATTGAGGCCCCCAGGAGTCTTAGTGTTAAGCAACAAGATATATTTTGTTTCCAGCTTTCTTAATTTGGCCTCTCTGTCCCCTTCTCTTCTACTGGCATTCACTGAGTCAATCACCCAATATTTCAGGGTAGCATTATCGCTTTGATGGTATTCCCTGAAATGACGAGCCACCGGATAAGTGTTGTCGCCATTGGTGATTGCACGTAAATGCTGAAGGATACGTTTATGAACAGCATGTTTGGTGCTGCCCACGTATCTTAATAGGCAGGGACATTGCAGGATATACACCGCAAATTCAGTCTTGCAGGTTAATACCTGCGTGATGGGATGTTGGAAGTCAGTAAACCCATCCCTGTAGGTTTTAGTGTTTTCTCCATGAAGGCAGGCCTTGCAGGTTTTACACCGATAAAAGCCATTATGTTGTTGCCACCAAGCGGATTTGACATAGGGTTCTGGATTGGTTTCCACCAGATGATCTCGTAAGGAGGGTGCCCTGCTATAAGTTATAGACACTCTTTTAGGAAGGGTAGTACCTATAATGGCATCATTGGTTACCAAGGACCAATGTTTGTTCATGATCCTATATATCTGCTGATGTTGTCTGCTATATCCAGTGATTATCCGGAAGTTAGTACTCTCCTCTTTCTTCCTATCTACCGTCTCTATTATGGCTGTTGCCTGTTGATCAGTTTTCTTGGTCAATATGTCCTCCCTAGGTAGTAGCATAGATTTCTCTTTAGCTTTATGGATCAACTGGCTTGAATATCCTCTTTCCAGGAAACTTATCTTGCTTTCCTCCTGTGCCCTCTCTAGGTCAGTTGGGTTGTTGCACACTCGCCGTAGTCGTAGCATCTCCCCATAGGGGATGCTAGATACCAAGGGCCCGATTCACAGAATGAACTTAAGACTAAATCCTAAACTTACTACTAATTGGTATTCACAGAATGCACTTACTACTTTCGGGATTCACAGAGTGAACTTACTACTTTCGGGATTCACAGAATAAACTTACTACTTTCGGTATTCACAGAATAGATTTAAGACTACTAACTCTAAGTCCGAAATCGGGGAGTAAATTCCGGCCCGGAGGAGGAGCTTCCGGCTTGGGGGCGGAGCTTGCGGCCCGGAGGCGGAGCTTCCGGCTCAGAGGTGGGGATTTTTGCCATGTTGAAATCTCCAACTCTGGGCCGCAAGCTCTGACTCCGGGCCGGAACCTCTGCCTCCGGCCGCAAGCTCCGCCCCCAAGCCGGAAGCTCCGCCTCCGGGCCGGAATTTACTCCCCGATTTCGGACTTAGAGTTAGTAGTCTTAAATCTATTCTGTGAATACCGAAAGAAGTAAGTTTATTCTGTGAATCCCGAAAGTAGTAAGTTCACTCTGTGAATCCCGAAAGGATTTAGCCTTAAGTTCATTCTGTGAATCAGGCCCCATGTGTGCAGGGTGTGCACTCGCAGCATGTAGTATGCTGTTTCCAGCAGTGGATTTTCGGAAAATTCTAGATTCTAGGTGCCCATCACTTATGTACAATTCAGTATCCAAAAACGTAATAGTTTCCTGACTTAGGGTAGCAGTAAATCTCAAGTTTAATTCATTAACATTAATATCATCAATGAATTTTAATGCCTCTTCTTTGCTTCCCCTCCAAATAACCAGCAAATCGTCAATGAAACGATACCAAGCAACTAAATTATTGCGGATATTGTGTTGGTATTCCTGGCCCAGGACCAGCTCCTCCCAAGCCCCCATGTGCAGACATGCGAAGCTAGGGGAGAAGCTGGCCCCCATTGCCACTCCCTGTAATTGGCGATAAAGTTGTTGGTTAAATAAAAACACATTGTTGTCGAGACAAAATTGCACCATATTCAGAAGCATCACATTATGATCTTTGAATTCTGGATCCCTTTTTGATAAGTAATGTTCGACTGCTCTGATGCCATCACTGTGTGCAATGCTAGTATACAGGGATGACACATCCAATGCTATAAGCCAATCTCCTTTGACCCATTCCACGTCTCTTATTTTTGTTAAAAAATCCCGAGTGTCTCGTATGTATGATCCTAATTTGTGCACATACCCCTGTAAAAAAGAATCAATATAGACAGAAGTGTGTTCAAGAAGGCTGCTTCTGGCAGAAATAATGGGCCTGCCAGGTGGGTGTAGGGGATCTTTATGCTCTTTGGGGATGAAATATAGTATGGGCGTGATGGGATTGTCTATTTTCAAATATTTGAATTCAGCCTTGCTGATCAGTTTAGATGCTTTCCACTTGGATAGTTTCCGATGGTATTCAGTTTTATTTGATGTTAGTACATGAGCCTGTATACGTTCATAGCAAGTTCGATCGTTTAGCTGAATATATGCTTCTATGTCATACTCTGCCTTATTCATCAGGACTACATTTCCGCCCTTGTCACTGCTCCTCACTATAATGTCCTTATCCTTGGATAGTCTGGTAGTAAGGGCTGTGTATTGTTGTGATCGTCCATCATATTTTCTTTTTGTTTTTCCTGTATTTTTTAGAAGTTCTTTCAAATCCCCAACCACATTCTCATGAAATATATCAATGTTGTCTCGTTGCAAAATAGGGTAAACGGTTGAGGGTGGCCTGAATTGGGTGTTCGATGATACTCTATTGCCCCATTGATCAATCTCATTGAATTCATTTGTTGCCATGTTCGACTCCTCATAACCTGCCCCTTCAGTTTCCCCAAGTTCTGTGATAATTCTTGTGCCCTGAGATACATTGATTGTATCGCTGTTAGCAACAGTTAAGTGTGGTGGAGTATTTTTTGTTTTTTCCCTTAACGCATAGAATTTTCAAAGTTTTAACTTCCTTACTGCTTTATAGACATCGCATCGCGTTGCAGGATAGTTAAAATCACAGAGTGCGGCAAAAGTAAGTCCCAATTTTAGAATTTCTTCTTCCTTTGTCGTTAATTCAAGTGGTGTTACATTTACAATTGTGCGATTACTAGCTCCTTTTATTCCTGTGGGGTGACAGGCCCCTGTCCCTGTCCCCTTCCAACTCTTCTTCTCTTTTGATACCCTCCTCTTGGCTGCCCTGTACCTCTGGCGCCGCCGGTAATTTGCCCGCTGTTTCCTTGTCCAGGCTGTGTGCAGGGCCTCAGGGTTTTCAATCTCTCCTGGCATAAAAAAGTAATCTCTTGGCCTGGGGAGGGTTTGGGGTTTCCTTCTGCCTGTTCCTGCCTGCGGCGGTCAGAATCCGATTCTGCTTCTTGGTCAGAGCTAAGAGTGGAATTAGAGGAGTCAGTTTGCACATTTTGCCCCTGTTTCTGCCGAACATTTTTCACTTTGGGTTGAGGTTTCACTGCGCCTCTGCAAAGGGCATCGTATTTGCGTGAGAACGTAAATATTTGTCCCAGTTCATAATCGCTATGGTCCCTTTGAAATTTGTATGCTTTTCTTTCAACAATTTTCGCTTCCTCTTTCTTGAGGCGCTCATTCATTGCTTTGGCTAGTTTCGTTCTTTCCTCTTCCTCCCCCAAAGTTTCCATTTCTTCTTGGATTGCTGCTATTTCACCCAGCAATTTAGTCCTATCAATATCTGCATATTTTATCAAAATTTGTACTTGTCGACGTGATGCCTCGAGGTGACACTCCGCCCACTCCCTCATGAGGTCAGGGTTTGGGTCCTCGTATGTGGGGACTGTAAGAATTCGCAGTCCTCGTGGTATGCGGTTTACTTCAAAATACCGCTGCAAGGATTTAGATTCCCACCACTTTGCTTGTTCTTGGCGGGACTTTTTCTCTAGAGTTTTAAATAGGTCCCTAATTACTGATGAGCTGCCACCACTAGCGTCATTGTTGGACCTCCCACCGATGTCAGCGGGGAGGGGGTACTGTCGGAAAACATTGTGGCTGCTAATGTTTCCCGGTCCCGAACATTGTCACCAGACATCCCTGCAATACTAGTTGCAATCCACCAGGCGTCTTCGATATCCCCGATAAATATCTGGTATCAAAAGTCTGCCAGTTCACTAAGCTTCTCACCCACCGAGTTGTTTTCAGAGCTTACTTGGTCAGGCGTCTGCTACACCGGTCCTTTAATCACCCGGTCCGCTACGCGAGCTGCGCTAGCTCCGACCAGTCTTTCCACTCTTCGTAAGTCCTTCCAGTTGGTGGGGGTCAGGCGCCCTACTATATATATATGTGCTGAAACTCCGTGTTACCACCTCCAATCCCCCAGGACCGGCGAAGCAGGAGACAGACCACGAACTTCTCAGGTAACTGATATTTTTAATTGCAGATCTTAGTGGTACAACCAACCATGACGCGTTTCGGGCTATGCAGCCCTTGTTCATATATATATATATACAGATTATTATTCATGAGGCTGTATTTATTCATTTCATTTTTTGAGGTTTTTCTTGTTAGAATTTTAATCAAATATGTGATTCCTTTATTTTTTATATAAGAAAACCTTGGATTTTAAAATATTTAATATTGATATACCCCATGGAGTTTATTAATTATGTATCACTGCACTACAATGTCAATGACTCAGGCTTGTAGTATGTTCTTTATGTCTATGTCCTCGTTGCATTGAATGTGACCATTTTTTCGCACTAGCAGTTTAAAAAGCTGTCCTGATCTTTCGCAACATGTCATGAGATCAAGCTTCGCATGGAAGCGAAACGCGTTATGGCGGACATGCTGGGCACAATAAAGGCACTTTAATTCTGCACCAGAAACCTTGGGTCTGCTCTTCGTCATTGTGCTACGCAGGAAAGCAGTTGGTGGTGGCGATTTTCTACATATATATCGATATATTATCTGGGCACTGGGTGACGTGCATGGACATTGCCGCCCCCGCAGATGATTGGACTAGTGCATCGTGGTTGAAGCGGTTTGGGGGCATAAGGAGACAATTTTATTTCTGCTTCAAGCGATACCTGGCACCATCTGCGCATTTTGCTTCCCCGCCTGACCACAGGGTCGGAACTTTATTCCACCACTTACCTGGATACAAGGCTTTGCATTCTGGGTCTTGCAGTTCTGGACTACGCCCGGATCAGCAACAGGTGGGGTCAGTGACATCGAGGGCGGAGCTCCAGCCAACAGGCTACAGAAGGCAGCATGGCAGTCTTTTGGCGTAGATGGAGGGTTTAAGACACTTGTGGCGCTGAGGAAGGCAAATGATTGCCGAAATGCATTCGCCGTAAATCTGCAGAAATAAATGCCTCCAACCCTGTCCCCAGTTGTGGCCTTCGCTCTTTCTAACGGAGGAGGTGTTTTGGATTTTGTCTGCGCTTGTCAGAGGCGCAGTTTGGAGGCCCCCGCTTCATCAAGTTGGTCCGGACACGCTCTGGCGATGCTTCGGCATGTTTGCTGCTCCAAGGTATTGGAATCGTCTGGGCCCGCCACGAGGCACAAAGAGAGAAGAAGCGGTTGTCAGGATATTATCCGGGCACTGGGTGACGTGCATGGACATTGCCGCCCCCGCAGATGATTGGACTTGTGCATCGTGGTTGAAGCGGTTTGGGGGCATAAGGAGACAATTTTATTTCTGCTACAAGCGATACCTGGCACCATCTGCGCATTTTGCTTCCCCGCCCGACCACAGGGTCGGAACTTTATTCCACCACTTACCTGGATGCAAGGCTTTGCATTCTGGGTCTTGCAGTTCTGGACTACGCCCGGATCAGCAACAGGTGGGGTCAGTGACATCGAGGGCGGAGCTCCAGCCAACAGGCTACAGAAGGCAGCATGGCAGTCTTTTGGCGTAGATGGAGGGTTTAAGACACTTGTGGCGCTGAGGAAGGCAAATGATTGCCGAAATGCATTTGCCGTAAATCTGCAGAAATAAATGCCTCCAACCCTGTCACCAGTTGTGGCCTTCGCTCTTTCTAACGGAGGAGGTGTTTTGGATTTTGTCTGCGCTTGTCAGAGGCGCAGTTTGGAGGCCCCCGCTTCATCAAGTTGGTCCGGACACGCTCTGGCGATGCTTCGGCATGTTTGCTGCTCCAAGGTATTGGAATCGTCTGGGCCCGCCACGAGGCACAAAGAGAGAAGAAGCGGTTGTCAGGATATTATCCGGGCACTGGGTGACGTGCATGGACATTGCCGCCCCCGCAGATGATTGGACTTGTGCATCGTGGTTGAAGCGGTTTGGGGGCATAAGGAGACAATTTTATTTCTGCTACAAGCGATACCTGGCACCATCTGCGCACTTTGCTTCCCCGCCCGACCACAGGGTCGGAACTTTATTCCACCACTTACCTGGATGCAAGGCTTTGCATTCTGGGTCTTGCAATTCTGGACTACGCCCGGATCAGCAACAGGTGGGGTCAGTGACATCGAGGGCGGAGCTCCAGCCAACAGGCTACAGAAGGCAGCAGGCTACAGAAGGCAGCATGGCAGTCTTTTGGCGTAGATGGAGGGTTTAAGACACTTGTGGCGCTGAGGAAGGCAAATGATTGCCGAAATGCATTCGCCGTAAATCTGCAGAAATAAATGCCTCCAACCCTGTCCCCAGTTGTGGCCTTCGCTCTTTCTCTTTCTAACGGAGGAGGTGTTTTGGATATATATATATATATATATATATATATATATATATATATACAGATATATAAATTTATATATATACAGATATATTTATATATATATATATATATATATATATATATATATATATATATATATTAACGCTCGTGTTGCCTCCGGTTTCCAAGAGAAAATACCGCACTCCAGGTAAGGGGGCTCACACAAGACTTTTATTGGCAAGCACAAAAACAAAAGTTTTGGCGTAGAGCATTCCTCTATGACACAGAGGAAGGCTCTACGCCGAAACGTTTGTTTTTGTGCTTGCCAATAAAAGTCTTGTGTGAGCCCCCTTACCAAGAGTGCAGTATTTTCTCTTGGAAACCGGAGGAAAAACGAGCGTTAATTTGTAAAACGGTCCGCCACGACCGTAACCAGCACCCGCCGAAAAAAGTGCACTGTTAGTAGGAGGTGGCGAACGGAGCGCCAATATATATATATATATATATATATATATATATATATATATATATATATATGAAATTAAATCCTGACCGCCAAACGTGGCGGAACAGCAGGCGTGGACCTCTTCTACAAACAGCAGTTCAGAACGCGAACCAAAGCCACAGCAGACAAAAGATGTTTTCACAAATCCATTTAATTTAATTGCAGAAAATGTAAGAGCCTGTGCCCTCCCTGATATATATATATGCCTTAAATAGTTTTATCACCACATGACATAGTAGGATATCAAAAATCAACTGTATATATATATATATATATATATAATTTTTTTTAGTGTAATATACTTTTTATCGCCATTGTCGTAAAAAGTTCGGGGAGGGACCCACAAAGTCTGTTCACACAAAACCCTAAACTGAATAGCCTGAATAAGGGTAGTGGACGAGCCCCTCCTATAAAGTTGGAAAGGATTCAATTAAGAAGAGGATCGCACCACTTTGCCACGAGCATCCATTCCACACAGAATGCATATTTGTCCAGACTTTACTCCTCCCCAGGTAGATTCTCCTGCAGTCAGAGGTGGCCTGTCCATGTAGTTACACAAGAACTCAAGTTAAGGGGGGGCACCAATTTCAAAGGGCAAAAATAAATATCTAACATAAAAAAAAATCCAGGGGCCTATTGTATGGTTAACATAAAGTGCCTTTTAGAGGTAGGTAATCTAGGAACTTACCTGCCTGCATGGTCACTGGATGGGGTAGTGAGAGGAATAGGTTCCTGTGCTGCAAGGTCTCTGTTTTAGCCACAGCTACCACTTCTGGATCTTTACGGGGAGGAGAGGCAGTTCTGACCACAAATGAAATCATTTGCGTGCTAAAAACAGGTTGATGAAGCACAGACGGGTTATGTTTGATTCTCTCTTTTCCTAGTTTGATGCTGCATCATTGCTCAGTGGTGAGCAGCTGGCACAGCTCCTGGTGCAGTCGGGTGTTCTGGTTGATGCCTCGGTGCAAGATGCTGAGAGGAAAGTCGATATAATACTGGAGAATTTTAATGACACCTTTGAGGAGTTTACCTCGTTCATGGTCGAGCTCCATGTGCAAACCATGCAGGTAAGAACCAATATCACGACGCCTCCACAGTTCTTTCATCCCCCTACAACAAATCGGTCCTAGGCAGGCCAGAATTCATCATGCCTTACAAATGTAGTCCTGCTGTGAAAGCAACAACTTGGCTTTAAGACCAGAATCCTAATATTGAAGCTAAAGTCCTTCTTGTTTTGGAGTCTTCTCTTAGTTGGAGGGAAAAGATTTGCAAGCCTTATTTAGAGTTTGTGGATGATACAACCCATCACAAACATGGTGGATATCCTGTCCGCTGTATTACAAGTGCATTATAGCTGATGGCCCGTCCATGAAACTCTGAATAAGGTCCTAAGACCCAAAACATAAAGTTATTGGCCTGTGATCACACACACAGGTCTACAGCTGAAAGTGGGATTAGAGTGCCTGTCTACTAGCTTGCGAACATACATACAGCTTAGATCCTTGACCATATCTCCACAAATGGTGCATATAGTCGGGGCAGGGTTGCATGAACGAAGTTGGCAGGCACATCTGAACTTGTATCTGGTGGATAAATGCAAGTAATTGCTACCCAGTGAAGTCTAACCTTTTGAAGGACTCTGTAAAGTTACAATGAACAGCCTTCTTCAGGCTAATTAAGATAGATATACTTTGAGTCTAACATTCTGCTGGCGGTACCTTGACCTGAATCTCATGGACCAAGGTAGTGGGACGAAAATAGCTGCTCTGCTGACTTCACTCTCTCTCTCGATGTTCTTCGTCCCTCCAGGTACATATCGATGTCATCACGATTAAAAGTATCAGGTGCAAGATGATGACTGCCATGTGGAAGGAACTAGCCCCCCACTTTGGTTCATTTGCCGACAGTGATTACGAGACCTGGATTGGGGAGCGACTCAAATTGTTCACTCCCTGCATCACCACTCAACAGATCTATGAACTGCCCTCCACGGTGAACTGCACAACATTCCATGCCATGTGAGTATAGCTCTTTTCGCAAATGAACATGAGTGCTTGTGCCTATGTCCGTGCACAAGAGGTGTTCCTGTGCGAGTGTCTTTGGAAGACCTTCTACTCACCGTCTGATGAACGCATCGCTCTATTATCTCTGTGTACGGGTGGTGGCAGTCTAGAATATCGAGTAGGGTACACGGTTCCATGTTAGTATCGTAGCCAAAATATCACCACACAAAACTGTTGAAAGGTAAGTGCATATATGGAAGCACAGACTAATAATTCTTAACTTCACATCTACTTCCTTTGAAGATATATACTGTCAAGGTACATATATGTACAGGGAGGTATAAAAAAATCTATGCATACTTACCTGTCGATATTTTTTACCTCAATAATATGGTATGGCATTAGGGCACAACGATATTTCCTGCCCAATATCCAGGACCCACACCAGTGCAGATGTGAACATGTTTGCTCTGTGCTTATGCAACAGGCTGAGAGGATGTGCAGAGGGTTTGTGTGTGTGTGTGTGCATGCATGTGAACGTGATCCGCTGCCTCTTTGAGATTTTTGCCTCTTAACCTATGTCAATCTGCACATTTAATAAGAGATGGCTTGGCCAGAAACAGAGACTTGCTGTTGATCCAGGCAGAAAGGCTGAACGTTGTGCAATTAACTAGTGTGCCACTGCTTGGAAATGTCGCATTTTTCCCTGACATGGTTTTTTTCTTCTATTTTAGCATGCACAGTTTTAATGCTGCGTTTTCACATATGGACAGTGCCACTCAACGCGTTGTAGCTAAATGGATGTATGATTACCTGAACGTCACACGTGAGTGATTTCTATCAGCCTGTAATATGTTTTCCTTGTTCTATAAATAAGACTCGTTCTCGTTGCATGTTTTGTGTTTAGTCTCTCTATGTCGTCATCTCTCTCTTTCTCCGCCTCTTTTGCTTTCTCGTTTCCTCTCTGTCACTTACTTTCCTCTGCCTCCCAGTCTTTTTCTTTCTTTAGCTCCTCTGCCTTGCTCTCTCTTGCACCCTTTCTTTACGTTTTACCTTTCAGTTCCATCTTGTTGCCTCTCTCGAATTCTCTCTCTCTCATTACCTTTATCATTCTTTGAGGCTCTCTCTAGCATTCCTTTCTTCTCTGGTGCCGCATCTCTCTCTCGCTCTCTCTCTTTATCTCTCTCTCTCTCTCAGACCAGTTTTCATCACAAAGTTGATGCTGCTTGAATGTCAGTAAACCTTTTAATATCACATTTATCACCTAACATTCACCAGGCTCTCCTCTTCAGATAGTCATTAACCGGGCTCTCTTCTTCAGATAGTCATTCACCAGCCTCTCTTATTCAGATAGTCATTGACCAGGCTCTCTTCTTCAAATATCATTCACTGGACTCTCTTCTTCAGATAGGCATTCACCAGGCTCTCCTCTTCAGATAGTCATTAACCGGGCTCTCTTATTCAGATAGTCATTCACCAGGCTTCCTTATTTAGATAATCATTCACCAGCCTCTCTTATTCAGATAGTCATTGACCAGGCTCTCTTCTTCAAATATTATTCACTGGACTCTCTTCTTCAGATAGGCATTCACCAGGCTCTCTTATTCAGATAGTCATTCACCAGGCGAACCTCTTCAGATAGTCATTAACCAGGCTCTCTTATTCAGATAGTCATTCACCAGCCTCTCTTATTCAGATAGTCATTGACCAGGCTCTCTTCTTCAAATATCATTCACTGGACTCTCTTCTTCAGATAGGCATTCACCAGGCTCTCCTCTTCAGATAGTCATTAACCGGGCTCTCTTATTCAGATAGTCATTCACCAGACTCATCTTATTTAGATAGTCATCAACCAGACTCTCTTCTTCAGATAGCCATTCACCAGTCTCTCTTATTTAGATAGTCATTCACCAGACTCTCTTCTTCAGATAGTCATTCACCAGGCTCTCTTATTTAGATAGTCATTCACCAGACTCTCTTCTTCAGATAGTCATTCACGAGACTCTCTTATTCAGATAGTCATTGACCAGGCTCGCTTCTTCATATATCATTCACTAGACTCTCTTCTTCAGATAGGCATTCACCAGGCTCTCCTCTTCAGATAGTCATTAACCAGGCTCTCTTATTCAGATAGTCATTCACCAGGCTCTCTTATTTAGATAGTCATTCACCAGGCTCTCTTCTTCAGATAGTCATTCACCAGACTCTCCTATTCAGATAGTCATTGACCAGGCTCTCTTCTTCATATATCATTCACTAGACTCTCTTCTTCATATATCATTCACTAGACTCTCTTCTTCAGATAGGCATTCACCAGGCTCTCCTCTTCAGATAGTCATTAACCAGGCTCTCTTATTCAGATAGTCATTCACCAGGCTCTCTTCTTCAGATAGTCATTCACCAGACTCTCTTATTCAGATAGTCATTGACCAGGCTCTCTTCTTCATATATCATTCACTAGACTCTCTTCTTCAGATAGGCATTCACCAGGCTCTCTTCTTCAGATAGTCATTAACAAGGGTCTCTTCTTCAGATATTCATTCTTCAGGTTAGTATTTCTCAAGGTTGACAGACACTCTTTTCTATACAGCTGTTCAAAAATATCTGATTTTGACTGAGAACAAAGTAATGAATTGTTTCACCCTGGTATTACAATGCTGTGTGTTTTTACTCGAACCCCTGACATCACATTGCGGCTTTGGTGTACATTTCACCTGACCAGTTACAAATGCTGTCCATGGATCCAGTCACAACGTTCAGGATTTTGGACATTGAAGTATATTCGCCTCCAGAAGGAACAAAACTAAATCCTTATGGTCTAATCAAAAGAAGAACTAAAATCCACTCACAACATTAGATACCAGTAATTGGTTGCAAGATGGACCTGAAGTTATATATGATTTTATCCATAGCCATCCGTAGGCGTCTAAAAACCATCTTCATACCAGCACCTCGATCCATTCTAGAACATTTGTAAATGGGCAACAGGAAGTTGCATTTATGGTCCCACTTATGAATGGACCAGTAATTGTTGTGACATTTATCACCCCATGGTACGGTCCGACTCAGCTTAGCCAGAATTTATCGGTTGTGATAAATATCACCCAATTACAAGTTTTTGGCCACTAACAATAGGATTTTGGGGCTTACCTGATATTTTTCCACCCAATCAATATACAAAGGTATGACCTGCCGATTTCATCACCGTACTCATAATTGCTGTACGCCCATTAACAGGAGTTACCACACATATCGCAATTAGCCGGTAATGTCTCGTTGTTCAGAAAGCCCACTTTACCTCGTCAGACAGGTTCTAGTGGGTTATGTAAACAATGCACAAAGATGGCTGACATTGTGTCTGCAGCATGCTCTAATCCAAGTGTGTGAATTGCCAGGGTTGCGCCTATCTACAAATTTACCACACTCCAGGGTACTGAGTGGAATCACAATCACCTATGTGTAAAAACAAGATAGGTGTTTTTCCTGAAAAAAGTCTGCAGTGTTAGCAGTGTAATCCGCAGTCATGTGTATGTCATGAATCTCTGATATAGCCCGGGCCATTGGAATTATGCGGCAGAAGAGGGCCAAATTATGCATTAAGGGTGAGTAAATTATACAGCAAAAAAGGAAAAATATGTGGAATAATGCGGCACATAGTATGATACTACCACTTCATCATTCATCATCAGTTGGTTGCACCGCAATAGTACCAGTTGAACACCCAAAAATAGCAATGAGCAAAAGAAAGGTGACCGCTCAGCCTTTGCAAAAGGCCTTCCACTGCACAGCAACACTTGTTTTTTGTTGACATCCGCAGAGTATGCAGCAAATAATGGATTATGTGGCAAATGTGGCAATTCTATAATTATATCAAAAACGGTGCTGCCGCACAATTGCATAATTCCAGTGGCCCTAGATACAGCGGATAAATTATCTACAAGCACATTCTCAAAAATGTTACAAAACTCGATAGAAGCCTGGTACTGTATGACTGCCTATAATGCAGGTAGTTTGTACTAAGTATTTAGAGCCATGTATCAATATAACCTATTACAAGATAGACACTGCAGTGTTAAACACACACATTTAGTGGCGATGTGCATATTTACCAGCATACCTTCAGAGGCATGCTGCAGAACTCTGCCACAAGAAATAGATGAAGGCAGGAACCAATCTAAGAAACTTTGGGTCATTAAGTCCTCAGCACTGCATCCATTGGTCTACATCTGAGCCCTTCAGCATGCCATCTCTCTGTAATCCCATCAACTCATATGTTTCAGTTTGCCCTCTGGTGCTCATTGAAAATGACCAAAACATATGGCACCTCAGATGTATGTGTGCTTCTAAAGAGAAACATGGACTGTACAGTAGTGTGAGATCTTCAAAGATCCAGAATGTGAAGACCATCCTCAAATGATCCTTCCTTCCAGTTTTACTAATTTCCATGTACTGTATGACTTTTAGTTCTCCATTAGGTGCCCGTCAAGCGCATAGAAGAGTAAGATATTTGGATTTAATATTGCACGTTGAACGGCTTGTTCCTCAAACTGATTTCATTTCATTGTTTCAGAATGTCCAAGCGACAATTGGCTGATCGACAATTTTGGGGACTTCAGTGTACAAATTACAGTACAGGAGATAATGTGCCTGAATACAACTTTTAATTTGGTAAGAACCCCTTGAGAGATCTTGGGAAAATAGATGACAGTGAGATTCGAAGTGAAGTGTCTTTGAGGATAACACCGGTGTGGTATTTGGGGCAGAAGTAGATAAAGGTAAATATGTGATCCACATGCGGTCAGAAGAACATAAAGGATGATGGGGAGCTAAAGGTAAGGATGCTGAATGACTTAAAGATGTCTATCAGTGAGATACCTCAGTCGTGAGATTGTGTTACCAATGCACTAAACATACCCAGGCTTACCAAAGAAATTGCACGTACCACAAGATACATTTTATAGTCCCTCATTCTCACTAGTGTTGACCAATCACATTGGTTTTTCCGAACCTGAAATTACCCATATCATGGTCTTCGGTAATTCTATGACTCGTAATCACTGCACTATTACAACGTTTTCTCCCAAGGAATGAGAAATAACTGTGGGAATTGTATTTGCACACCTATTATGTTATGATTTTTCCTCATTCTACTGGGATTTCTCTGCACACATTTCACTAGGTTTTTAATTTTGAAACCAATGCAGGCAAAGGGATTCAACAGAGTGGTTCTCCTGCAAATCTGTACTATCCATTGGGGTGGAAATTCCAGTTTCCACCTGAATCGGGATTACCCAGAAGCTGAGCATAAGACCAATAGTATTTTTCCCCGTTGACCAAAACTGAACTGAATCACTAAATATGTACAGGAAGGGTGGGAAGAACATTGCTAAAACAGAGCAAATAAAGTAGAGGGAGAAACACATGATACCGGGATACTGAGCCATCACTGACGTCTATCACAAACAAAACATTTTTAGTCGTCTTCAAAGGGTACCTTATGGAGCTTAACACTTGCCCAGCTGTCACTTATACAACACAGAGGATCTTGAATGAAACAGTATTCTGACTGGTGATCAGTGTAGCACTTAGGAGTGACTGTAGTGTACTTGCAACATCACAGTCTGCTCTTAACTTTCCCACTTTACCAACAGTACTAGTCTAAGCTATTTTGAGAAAGTCAACACTGGATGACTATTAAATTATCTAATCAGTGCAGGATTTGTGCCCTGATCATGACACAGCTATTTTGTAATAGCTGAAAGTGGCGTAAAGTCATTGCCAAATGAATTAGGCACTAAACAGTTGTATCCCCATCTGATGTAGGCTTTGAACAACATCTCAGAGTTGGAACTCTTCCCTGCGTTTTAGCCAGTTCTGTGGTTCTTGACATGTAATGCAGCCATTTATACTACAATAGGAGCCACGTCATCTGTGTCACTCTACACCTAGTTGAATTGGTTTTTGACAGTGGTGTAGTAGTGGGGAGGCGTCCCTCCCGGGCGGCGCGAGTTTTGGTGACGGTGCACTTTTACCCACTGCCACCTCCTCCTCGCACTTTGCTCTTGCCTGCGGCCGTCACAGGCTGGCAAATGCAGGGACCGCTACAGGCGGCAAAAGGTTTAGCTATGCTACTGGTTGTCGATGACTTGTCTGTAGACTTCCTTAACTGATGCAATGCTGCTGAGCAACATCTCCTAAGAGCAGCACGCTTACATCTTTAAACGATAATTATCAGTGTTGAACTGGCCTGCCGTGCACTCTCACACTGCCAGATGAGCCAGCTAAAATGGGCCAGTGGTCAGGTGTGTTTTCTTGGGCCAGTGGGCTTTGGTGGGATCAAAGATACCTCTTTCAATTCAGCCTATCTGGCAGTGCCAGAGTGCCTGATAGGCTAGTCCTACACTGATAATCATTCAAATAAGAGAAACTTGAGCTGAGATGTGGGAAATCTATCTGAGTATGTGATAGAGCAATTCGATGTAGAGAGCAAACGCTCACAAGAGCATCTGAGTGCCAGGGTTTTCACCAGTATGTTACATCCGAAGGACAGTTTGCCCATCTTAAATCAAGCTATTTCTTTGCTGTGCCCTTTGGTTCCTCTGCCAAGGACTTAATTTAGCATGGACCAAATCTCACTGGAAGCATAGGTCGTCACAAAGAATGCTTTAGTTACATCAAGAGTTTCTTAAACATGAGATGTTGTGTCTAGAAGAGAGTGGGATGTGGTTGAGAACAGATCACAGAAACCAGGATATGGCGGGAAGTGAGGGATCATGAAACTGGGTTCGCGATTGACAACCAATAGATCGCCCTGTGAACATATAACATTCCAACTTGCATTCAATATCCTTATCAGAAAGAAAGCAAACAGAGCATTCTAATTAAATCATCAATTCCGAAAATCAATTTCTCATTTCCCTAATGTAACTGCATAAATCTTTGGGGGTTATTTAGAGGTGGGTGGGTGCGGGAAAGCCACCAAGCTATCTGGAACAGGTGTGGCGCAGCGACCAAGGCGGCTGACACCGGAACACGCGGGCTCATGGTTCGATCGCGGACGGCAGGTTAGCACAGCACCATGTGACTCAGGACAATAGCTCGCTTAATCTTCTCGGCGGCCCCCTGCGCAGGGACACCTCGCCTGAGGTAGCTGTATGCTTTACAAATGCTGGTTATTATTATTATTATTATTATTTTCGGATGTCACACCTGCCCTTACTCTAAATATCTCTACACTTTTTGGCAGATGCTCTTCATCCCCCAAACTCTGAATAAAGAATCTTAGTTAAAATCGTGGTTCTAATTTTATACTTACAAAGAAGGCAGTTTAAACACTCGACACAGGCATACCTTGAGATACTTCCCAACTTCAGGAGAAATCAGCATTTTAATTGAGACATGATTTAACAAATACCATATTGTAGTTTGGAGACATAACTGCGAAAAGCAGACTAAACCATGCACTGGTATTTTACAGCCAAATGTCACATATGCATATCATGTGAGTACCTGGGGAAAAAGAGATTTGCCAAGATCTTCTACATTAATTCCTAATTAAATGATAAAGCTTAGTTTAGAACCTTGGGGGGCAGATTTACAAGCCCCTTGCACTTTTGCGTCACTTTTCCCATGTTAAAAGTGACGCAAAAGTGGCGCAGAGGGCTTTTAAATCTGCTCCCAATTCTTTAAAACCTAAGTTCTGCATGTTCACTGCACAACTGTGCCTATCACACACATTCTGCAAGTAGTACAACCATTTACATGTTTGTTGCCAAAATTGGTCTATTCAACGTCAATATTATTAGAGTAAATTTAAAGCAGATTATGGCTTATTTGTGAATCTTATTTTCTGCTTTCAGCTGGGTGATGTGGATGTTCTTACTCCAGAGCAAATTGGCGATGCAGCCTTAGTGATACCCGGTGCCCTGGAGTCAGTGACCATTATGAGCACAATCTTAGATGCAGTAATAAATAAGACAACACAGGAGGAAGTCATTAGTAGCCTCGGTGCATTCTGGGATTCCTTCACCGTTGGTTATGAAAAGGTAAGAACAATTATATTTCACTACAAGCAACATTCTGGACACATTTTCTGGTGGAAGAGACGGGCAATAGGTAATATCTGCACCAAAAGACATATAGTGGCTATGATTATCAAGGAATATCTATTTTACCAGTAAATGTTTTATATACCCCAAAATATCAAATGCCTTCCCGAATGGGTCAAAAAATGTTTTTATTCACATTATCAGAAAGTGCGTTGAAATTGCAATGTGGTGTGCTTACCTGTGGATATATAGTGGAAATGGTACATTAACCTTTAACATTTGTATGCTTGTCAGTTCTGGTCTTGAGCTCTTCTTTAAAACTTAGTTTCACGTCACACGTAGAAATATATTTTGTGACGCCCTAACCAATCAGAACACTGCATTCTTGAAGGGCAAGACAATGTGGTTAGGTCATCCATTGTATTTTCTATAGTAATAGAGAACTGTGGCTTGTGCCCCACAAATGCACAGTGTTAAACACACCATACAATCAGTTGTGACTAGGAGTGTAGAAGCAAGAACATAATGAATGTCACTTTTAGGGCGCTGTTCTGTGATGAGCTGGATAATCTAAGAGGAGGAAGGGTTGCATGCTTCCACATTGGCCTCCACTATACATACTTCAGCTTTATCGCTGCCAGCAAATCTACTACTTTCAACAAGAAATATTTTATATTTATTTTACTTCTACTCCGGCCCCACTACATTGACTATACCCATACATTAAGAACGACCTCTTTCAAAATAATATTGTTGTTTTGTAATTATGGTTAAAAGTTTTAATTTATGTTATTAAAAAAATATTGTCAAAACCTAACCAAATACCCTTACTTACTTTTGATTCATTTTAATTTATTTTACTAATTATTCTTAATCCGCCCTAATTCCATTTTAATACCAATTATATACATTGCTATTCTTTTTAGAAGTAATATGTTCTTTTTTTCTATTCCTAAACCCAATACTAACCCAAACTATACATTTATTTTTCTTTAATTTATAAATGTCTTTATATTTTCCAATATAAACTTTAATCAAAAATCATATGTAAATTATATTTCTTAGAGGGAACCTTCCTCACTACCCTCCTTTTTATATTTGCATTAGTTTACTTTCTATGTTTTTTAGTTCAGTAATTTTTATTGAAAAAAAAGACATATATGCAAGGTACAGAGTAAAACACATGGGGAATGGGAAAAATAAGGATGGAAAAAGAAACGCCCCGGGGGGGTGGGGGGGGGGGGGGAGTCGTGCGAACACTGTCTCTATTGGCCTGTGCCTGTAAGTCCATAGTCCATGTTCTCACGCTGGCTTCATCCTCTTCTCGTTTCCCTTTAGGCTTCCCCCGCATCCCTTGCGCGCTGTTTGATTGTCTTCCTACCCCCCTGGTGGCGCTAAGAGAAAGGAAAAAGAGAGGTGTAGAGATATAGAGAGTGTAGAGAGCAATTGTGTCGCTGAGTAGGTGATGCATGTGGATTGTGAGTGTTGCCTAGTCTGGGCGTTCAGGGAGGCTTATGGGAGGACAGGTAGTTGTCTAGCGACATCCACATCTCGCATTTTTTCCCGGAGTTCGGTAGGCTGTTCGTTGTTATGGTGTCGGCTGCCCGTAGGAACGTGACCCAGTTGAACCAGGCTTTAAAAGTTGCCTTTGCTGTGTCTTTCCAGTTGGTCAACACCATCTTTCTATGTTTTTAATGTATTTTTTTTACTTTTTTGTTAAGCTTTACCTTTTCTAGTGCTATTTCACAATTCATTTTTATTAATTTCAGGTAGAGTAAAAAAAATTTATTAGCTAAGCCCGGTTTATCTGAGGGCCCCTACATCCCCAACTCCCAATTCGTTTTTATTTCAAATTTATTACATGATTTCATTAAGGACATTTATTTATTTTATTTTAAGTTGTTATGACCCTTACCTCTATTTTAATTATGTTGCTTATCTTTGTTGATGTAATGGTCTTCAATATAGTGGTCAGCAACAATGTAGTGGCTGCGTCGATGTATTGGAGTCGATGGAGTAGTTGGTACATATAATGAACACCAGGTAGTCGGGCTGTATTATGAGGAAGCAATGACTAATGGTTCACCTTGCCCACAATGGTAAGAAAGGGCAAATACATGTATCTTCCAATTATTAAAACAATGTTTATGGAGCTGAAATGTCAAGCACTTTAGCCAAAGTTTAATTCTGCACTTATTACAAACTTTCTTTCTTTGATCTTCTCAGGTGGCTACTTGCCAAACTCGCTAAAAGTAAGCAGGGCACACCATAGTACCACTTTACAAAGCTTGCAAACACCTTGGTATTTTGGAGTGCATAAGCAAGGTTCCTATGAGTTTAGTAATTATTAAGATGTCCACTTTACATGATTTGACAAAGGTAAATGTGGTCATAATCGTACGTTCATAATTAAAATGACCTTTCTTACATCTGCCTGGACTTTACAAAAGAATTCCTGGGGCCAAATGACAATAAGTGCCCCGGGGCCGCAACGGGCGTTTGCACCCGCTTTGCGCACCCCGGGGCACTATGGTATTATAGAAGAGGGCGCAGTTGCTTGTGCATCCCCTTCTATAATACCGATAGTGCCAGAACTATCTTCAGAGGGTGTTCCCTCATTTGCGTAGGGGCATGCCCTATGCAAATGAGAGAATTCATTTGACTCTGCGCTTGCGCCATATTATACAAGCGGGCGCAGAGTCAAAGGAGCCCTCAGGAGGCGCACTGAAGTGCGCCATTCAAAAAAGATGGCACACTGTCAGTGCGCCTCCTGAGAGCAACCTTCTGCAGGGGGTAAATGGGGTCCTATGGACCCCCCCCCCCGACATCTCCTTACAGGCGGGTGCAGTCACTGACGGCATCCACCTGCAAGGGGGTCTAGCTGCTCCGTGTTTTCACATGAAGGCGCTGCCCTGGGGGCAGCGTGAGTTTGCGGCTGCCCTGGGGGCAGCGTATACATCATAATTGGGTGCATTGTGATTGTTTGCGCCCATCGCACCTTTTAAAAGGTGCACCGGGCGCAAAGAATCACAATGCATAATACAGCTCCTGGTGGGCATTAAGGAATTTACTACTGATTTCTCCAGCACAAGTGCAGAGAAATGTGCAGTAGTAAATCCTTCTCGGGGGGGGGGTGTAAAATGGGGGTTCCAAGGCGTAGTTTGCATTGAAAGTTTGTGAAAGTCCGCAGAGACTTGATTTTCGGGGTATTCGCAAACTCATTCCAACACCTTTGCACCCTGAAAATCATGGAGATTTAAGAGCTAGTGCAACTCCCTTTGCAGTATGGCAAGGAGAACGGATCACCCCCAGTCTTGCTGGTGATGTAGGGGAAGGGCTTTCGCCTTGGAAATTTTTTTTTCTATTTGTCAAAAAATGTTTCTCCCCCAGAGAGAAAAAATGCATTTGTACAGGAGGCTCCCTTTCATGCATTTGTGCAGGAGGCTCCCTTTCACGCATTGGTACAGGAGGCTCCCTTTTATGCATTTGTGCAGGAGGCTCCCTTTTATGCATTTGTACAGGAGGCTCCCTTTCAGACGTGTACAGGAGGCTCACTTTCACGCATTTGTACAGGAGGCTCCCTTTCATGCATTTGTGCAGGAGGCTCCCTTTCAGACGTGTACAGGAGGCTCCCATTCATGCATTGGTACAGGAGGCTCCCTTTCACGCATTGGTACAGGAGGCTCACTTTCACGCATTTGTACAGGAGGCTCCCTTTCATGCATTTGTGCAGGAGGCTCCCTTTTATGCATTTGTGCAGGAGTCTCCCTTTCATGCATTTGTACAGGAGGCTCCCTTTCAGACGTGTACAGGAGGCTCACTTTCACGCATTTGTACAGGAGGCTCCCTTTTATGCATTTGTGCAGGAGGCTCCCTTTTATGCATTTGTGCAGGAGGCTCCCTTTCATGCATTTGTACAGGACAGGGGCGTATATCAGGCCCTGCAGCCCCCTCGGTGCGGGGGGGACCCTCGCCCTCCAGGGGGCCCGTCAGCACTGCACTTCTGCTGGGGAGCTCTAGATTGAGTCCGGTTCATTACGCCACTGGTACAGGAGGGTCCCTTTCATGCATTTGTACAGGAGGCTCCCTTTCAGACATTTGTGCAGGGGGCTCCCTTTTATGCATTTGTACAGGAGGCTCCCTTTCACGCATTTGGCCTGGAGGCTCCCTTTCACGCATTTGTACAATAGGCTCCCTTTCACACATTTGTACAGGAGGCTCCCTTTCACGCATTTGTACAGGAGGCTCCATTTCGCGCTTTTGTACAGGAGGATCCCATTCATGCATTTGTACAGGAGGCTCCCATTCATACATTTCTACAGGAGGCTCCCATTCATGCATTTGTACAGGAGGCTCACTTTCATGCAAGTATACAGTAAGCTTCCTTTCACGCATTTGTACAGGAGGCTCACTGTCACGCATTTGTACAGGAGGCTCCCTTTCACACATTTGTACAGTAGGCTCACTTTCATGCATTTGTACAGGAGGCTCCCTTTCACACATTTGTACAGGAGGCTCCATTTCACGCAAGCTCCCTTTCATGGATTGTACAGGAGGGTCACTTTCACGCATTTGTACTGGAGGCTCCCTTTCATGCAGGCTCCCTTTCGCACATTTGTACAGGAGGCTCCCTTTCACGCATTTGTACAGGAGGCTCTCTTTCACGCATTTGTACTGGAGGCTCCCTTTCATGCAGGCTCCAATTCACACTTTTGTACAGGAGACTCCCGTTCACGCATTTGTACAGGAGGCTCCCTTTCATGCAGGCTTCCTTTCACACATTTGTACAGGAGGCTCCCTTTCACGCAAGGTCCCTTTCACGCATTTGTACAGGAGGCTCCCTTTCGAGCATTAGTACAGGAGGCTCCCTTTCACGCATTTGTACAGGAGGCTCCCTTTCATGCATTTGTACAGGAGGCTCCCTTTCATGCAGGCTTCCTTTCACACATTTGTACAGGAGGCTCCCTTTCACGCAAGCTCCCTTTCATGGATTGTACAGGAGGCTTCCTTTCATGCATTTGTACAGGAGGCTCCCTTTCATGCAGGCTTCCTTTCACACATTTGTACAGGAGGCTCCCTTTCACGCAAGCTCCCTTTCATGGATGGTACAGGAGGGTCGCTTTCACGCATTTGTACAGGAGGCTCCCTTTCACGCATTTGTACAGGAGGCTCCCTTTCACGCATTTGTACAGGAGGCTCCCTTTCACGCATTTGTACAAGAGGCTCCCTTTCATGCAGGCTTCCTCTCACGCATTTGTACAGGAGGCTCCCTTTCAAGCATTAGTACAGGAGACTCCCTTTCATGCATTTGTACAGGAGGCTCCCTTTCATGCAGGCTTCCTCTCACACATTTGTACAGGAGGCTCCCTTTCACGCAAGCTCCCTTTCATGGATTGTACAGAACGGTCACTTTCACGCATCAGTACAAGAGGGTCACTTTCACGCATTTGTACAGGAGGCTCCCTTTCACGCATTTGTACAGGAGGCTCCCTTTCACGCATTTGTACAGGAGGCTCACTTTTACGCATTTGTACAGGAGGCTCCCTTTCCCGCAGTTGTACAGGAGGCTCACTTTCACGCATTTGTACAGGAGGCTCACTTTCACGCATTTGTACAGGAGGCTCCCTTTCCCGCAGTTGTACAGGAGGCTCACTTTCATGCATTTGTACAGGAGGCTCACTTTCACGCATTTGCACAGGAGGCTCCCTTTCACGCATTTGTACAGGAGGCTCCCTTTCATGCAGGCTCCCTTTCACACATTTGTACAGGAGGCTCCCTTTCATGCAGGCTTCCTTTCACTCATTTGTGCAGGAGGCTCCCTTTCAAGCATTAGTACAGGAGACTCCCTTTCATGCATTTGTACAGGAGGCTCCCTTTCACACATTTGTACAGGAGGCTCCCTTTCACGCAAGCTCCCTTTCATGGATTGTACAGAACGGTCGCTTTCACGCATCAGTACAAGAGGCTCCCTTTCACGCATTTGTTCAGGAGGCTCCCTTTCACGCATTTGTACAGGAGGCTCACTTTCACGCATTTGCACAGGAGGCTCACTTTCACGCATTTGTACAGGAGGCTCCCTTTCACGCATTTGTACAGGAGGCTCCCTTTCCTCTTTCATGAGTTCTCTGCTATGAAAGCTCCTCCCAGGCAGAAGGCAGCCTTTTCAAAAAGTCACATTACATTCCCAGAAGTAAGCCTGGAAGCCTGATCCTGGCAGAGCTTTCCAGGCATAGTTCTGGGAATGTTTAAGAACAGCAAAATGTAATAAATCTGCATCCGTAGGTAGGTGTTTTTCTACAGAGGAAAATGTAATATTTATTTGGTGAACAATGCCCATTGATTGGTGCAGAGGAGAGTAGGCACACGTACACATACAAGCACACATGTACACATGCAGAGGTTTTAGAAATATACATATATATTGATAGAAGCACTTACTATGCGAGGAAGTTGAAAACAGAGAGACAAGGACCAACAGATTTAAAAATATGTTTGTCTTAAAGGATTTATCCTGAGTTTTCCTTGAGAACTCAAGGCAATTAGCAAGATTTATGACGTGTTTGTTTTTCACGGTCAAGGACGCACCCTAATCAGAGCTAATGATATCAAAATTGCGACATAAGTAAGGAAAAGGATATTAAAATATGAATTGTCTCAGAAGACAACTAGAGCCGCTAGGCCAGGGGTCAATGGAGATAGAAAATTGGGACAAAAAGAAATATAAAATGATTGAGGGTAGTGGGTGGGATGTACCATGTTACTCCGCATACTTTTACTCCGCATACCGTTACAACGCGACTTTTACAACGCATACCATTACAACGCATAGCGCTTTGGGGTGCTGGATAGTGGTAAGTATAATTTACTATTCTAACTCCAGTCCCCGTGGACCCTAGGGAAGGTGTTGGATAGTAAATTATACTTATTCCCTATCCTAGAGCGCCCCCCAGCGCAATGCGTTGTAATGGTATGCGGAGTAAAAGTCGCGTTGTAATGGTAGTGCGGAGTAAAAGATGCGTTGTAACGGGTGTATACCAGTGGGTGTTGCCATACTTGATATGAAAGTGGATTCATCATAACAATGGATCTTTGTCCCTCACCCCCACCAAGAACTGGGCATTTTTCAAATGTCCAACATGAGATAAGGCCGCCTGCTTTCCAGTGACTAATAATTCCTCACTAAACCCCCCACCCCCTTAAGTTTGACATATTTGGAGCAATCCTGGGAACATTAAGGAGAAGCTCAGGATGAGCAGAGGAAGGTTGGTGGACCTTTACCAACAGAACACAAAATAAGCAAGCAATCCATGATATTTTCTCCGTCCAACAAGGTACATAAGATTATATCCCGAATATTGAGGTGGTGGTTGTGTGTTATTCCAGTCCTGTCCTTTAACCAAGTATTCATGTTGTTCAGCAAGGCAATTATAATGGAGTGTCCAAGTTGGCAATGTATTCATTGTTAGTTAAAAAAAAATACCTTGTTTAAAAAAAACATACCTTTTGTTAGGCTAAAGATGGAATCATATCACCATGTTCCCTGAGAAGAAGTCTCAGGAGGAGAAGGAGGGCTGTCCGTCAGGTAAGTAACGGCATGAAGAAAATTCTTCTTAACAGACTGGTAGAGGGCACCGTAGCCGGGGTCAGCCAACATCCCCATCATTTTCTCAAGAGTACAAAGACTGCTCCTAATGAGGAGGTGCAATTCACTGCCACTCAATTTTATTGATTTCTAAGTCTTGCGCCAACCTTCTTCCGGAAGACTGAACTCTACGGGTAGAGTTAACTTGAGTCATCTTTGTAAAGAGGAGTTTCAACATCAAGAACATTTCATGGAGGACATAGTCTCATCTGGGGCCAGGTACAGAGTGGTGTTACCACAATCTTAGGGGGTTAGCTCTAGTGCATTCAAAGAGGCAGGAGGGCGTCAGACACACTATAAAGTTTGTACTTTTGTGAAAATGATGACAATGTTGCATTGCCCGCAAGTTCATCCTCTTTGGATTCTGTATCTTATGCGCTCGCCCTGATCTTGATCTGTCTAAAAGATCCTTAAACAAAGAAGCACCATGGATGGATCAACCTCTGGACCATAACAAAAAACAAAAGCAATCTATCTTGTTTTGTTTTTTGGAGCAAGGAAATGATCCAGCAGATTCTTGGTAGATGGCGTTCTCTTGGCCCCACCTTGTCTTTCCTTAGATGCAGAGGCATGGACACACAAATGGGCAAAGCCCCGGGTACAGGACAACCACTGAGGAAGAAAGAAACACAGGCAGTAGAGAGGGCCATAAGGTTGTTCAAAAACTGACTTTACACCGAGACAGCTGCTTGAAAGTTTATTTAGTTTCAACCATTTCCACCCACCAAGCATCAACTTCCATCATATTCTATAAAATTGGAAATGAACCACTTCAATTTAGACACTTGTTGAATTCATCAGGTTTTTATCTGGATGGTACAGCATGCGCTGTGATGCACTTAGAACAGGTCTCTTAAATGTATAATGGTCTGGAACAAGAAGGGCAAGAGAGGACTAGCATGTTTCGATAGCTTATGTATTTCTTTTTTTAAGTTTTATATAGCGCAAACATGACCCTAGCTGGTATCGGAACACTTTACAATTGTTCAGAGAGCAGAGACAAATAGAATCAATAATATAGTGGAGACAAATACATGATATAGACACACCCAGATAAGGGAGCATACAACACAATGTCAGGACCGATAGAACATAGCATGCATACATATATCGCAATCCCTTGCATCCACAGTGTCAATTACCTGGGTTCCAATCCCAGACATTGGTCACTCTCTTACTGAGCTTATGAAAATTTAGGCGGTATCGAGTGCCCATATCACTGTATTTTAGAATTTACAGTTAGAATTTCTCAACATATGATCAGATTGTAAACTCGAGAAACTACCACTCTTCTCTAGTAAGCAGGTATGATTGTATAGCCTGCGCTGTATAATCATGCATCCCTGTAATCAAAAGGAATCTTATCTTCCTTTTTTGTATGCGGAATGGAGGTACAAACTAATGTTACTGGGTGAGGAACAAATTTGGCAGTGGGTTTAACAAAATTATGAGACAAGAAAGGCATATTATGTGCGACCACATTTTGTGTCATTACTTTTATATTTTGTCACAGTTACAATGTTAAAAGTGTGGGCAGAGGTGGCACCACATTAGTATCAGTTTAACACCTACATGCAACAATCCCCAAAAGAAAGTGACCTGTTAAAGCATAGTAAAGAGCCTGCCACTGCACGGCAACACAGTTGTCAGTGTTTTAGTTAACTTTTGATCTGTTTCAGCAAGAAACCCTTTTTTTTCTTAAAATCTGCCGATTATGCAAAAGATGATGGATTATGTGGCACGTACAGCTAATTCAGAATCATGCAGAAAACACTGTGGATGTAGAATAGCATAATTCCAGTGGCCATAGTCTAAAGCTAATATTGCAAGATACATTGAGACATAGTTATGATGACCGATAAAGGTCTTCTGATCTCGAATGCGGACAGTTCCGAGTGGGCACCCTCATTGACACCTTACTTGATCCTGTTCCAAATTAAGCAATTCTGCCCTCACAAGTCCCAGTCAGCATACTTTAGACATCGTCCATTATAAATATTTCTAAAATAAAAACATAAAACATAAAACAAAAGCCATTTTACAGACAGATTCCAACCAGTATGATCAAACTTTAAGACTTAAGAAGGCCACAATACCAGTGGTCTCTGTATAAAGTTAGAGAATCAGTAAGGGTGCATTAAAAAAAGAAGTCAGTGGGAGCTGACTTCAGTGTAGTTCTGTCTTCCTTTCTCTGTAGTTTTTAAAAACTCTACACATAGTGACATTAATCCATCTTTTGGAGCTATATTCATTGGAGTCACATGAAATCAAAGAATCCTATGCATGCTCCGATATTCAGTTCTGCCTCATGAATTGAACTGAATGTTCATTCCTGTCTCATTACTATAAAGAAACATTTGAATGTAGTGATATACATTCATTTCGTGTTTCTTCAATGCAACCTCTGCAGGGAGTGATAGTCATTCCACTCTTATGACTCAATTGGAAACTATTTACACAGAGATATTCATTCATTTCTTGTATCTCTGGTGGGACCTTTGCATGGATTGATAGTCATTCGAGTCTTATGACTCCACTGGAACCTGAGTGCAGTGATATTCATTCATGTCTCGGGACTCATGTCACCTTTGCATGAAGTGATATTCATTTCTGCTTCAAGACTCCAAAAAACCTTTGCATCCAGTGATATGAATTCGTAGTTTATGACTCAATGGGGCCCTACATAAGCTATACATATAGCTATTTCACGATTTCGAAGGAACCTCTGTATGCAGTGATATTTCTTTCTGTCCCATACTTTCTAAAAAAACAGTTTGCAGTGGTATTTCTTCCTCCTGTCTCATGTCTCAGGTAATTTCTAGACATGCAGTGCTATTTCTTCCTATTTCATTGTCCCAATGAATCCGCTGCAGGCAGTGCTGTTTCTTCTTATCTCATGACTCCATTGAAACTCCTGCCTGCGGTGTTGTTTCTTATTATCTCATGACTCCTAATAAAACCCTGCCTGCAGTGTTGTTTCTTCTTATCATGACTCCATTGAAACCCCTGCCTGCAGTGTTGTGTCTTCTTATCTCATTACTCTAATGAAACCGCTGCCGGAAGTGTTTCTTCTTATCTCATGACTCCATTGAAACCCCTGCTCGCCGTGTATCTCCTTATCTCATGACTCCATTGAAACCCCTGTCTGCAGTGTTGTTTCTTCTTATCTCATGACTCTATTGAAACCCCTGTTTGCAGTGTTGTTTCTTCTTTTCTCATGACTCTAATGAAACCCCTGCCTGCAGTGTTGTTTCTTATTATCTCATGACTCTATTGAAACCCCTGTTTGCAGTGTTGTTTCCTATCTCACGACTCAAATGAAACCCCTGACTGCGCTGTTGTTTCCTATCTCATGACTCAAATGAAACCCCTGCCTGCCCTGTTGTTTCTTATCTCACGGCTCCTTTGAAACCCCTTCCTGCAGTATTGTTTCTTCTTATCTCATGACTCTATTGAAACCCCTGCCTGCAGTGTTGTTTCTTATCTCATGACTCTATTGAAACCCCTGCTTGCAGTGTTGTTTCTTATTATCTCATGACTCAAATGAAACCCCTGCCTGCCCTGTTGTTTCTTATCTCACGGCTCCTTTGAAACCCCTTCCTGCAGTATTGTTTCTTCTTATCTCATGACTCTATTGAAACCCATGCCTGCAGTGTTGTTTCTTCTTATCTCATGACTCTAATGAAACCCCTGCCTGCAGTGTTGTTTCTTATTATCTCATGACTCTATTGAAACCCATGCCTGCAGTGTTGTTTCTTCTTATCTCATGACTCTAATGAAACCCCTGCCTGCAGTGTTGTTTCTTATTATCTCATGACTCTATTGAAACCCCTGCCTACAGTGTTGTTTCTTCTTTTCACATGACTCCATTGAAACTCCTGCCTGAGGTGTTGTTTCTTATTATCTCATGACTCCTAATAAAACCCTGCCTGCAGTGTTGTTTCTTCTTATCATGACTCTAATGACACCCCTGCATGCAGTGTTGTTTCTTCTTATCTCATGACTCTAATGAAACCCCTGCCTACAGTGTTGTTTCTTCTTTTCTCATGACTCCATTGAAACTCCTGCCTGCAGTGTTGTTTCTTATTATCTCATGACTCTTAATAAAACCCTGCCTGCAGTGTTGTTTCTTCTTGTCTCATGACTCAATTAAATCCCCTGCCTTCAGTTTTGTTTCTTTTTATCTCATAACTCTATTAAATCCCCTGCCGGCAGTGTTGTTTCTTCCTGTCTCATAACTCCATTGAAACCCATGCCTGCAGTTTTGTTTCTTCTTATATCGTGACTCAATTGAAACTCCTGCCTGCAGTGTTGTTTCTTCTTATCTAATGACTCCATTGAAACCCCTGCCTGCAGTGGTGTTCCTTCCTATTTCATGATCTCCCTGGAACCTCTCCAGGGAGTGGCATTCTTCCCTGTCCCATGGCCTAAATGTAACACAACAATGCAATCACCTTCATGCGGGTCTAAGGGCTGTGTACAGTTCTCACCCTTTTAACAAGCCACTTTAAAAGGATGTGCTACTTACCATTTGAGGGATGTCCCCTAGAGTACCTAAATCATACAAGGAAAAAATAAGTTAGGCTTCAGACTCAAGTCTGCCATATCCAATCAGAGTACAAGAGGTTTGCTTCTCTCATGTTAACACACTTCTAATAAATCCAGCTACCAATTTGAGGAACCAGGATTTATGAATTCATACAACTGCATTATGTCTCTGTTAACAATTACCGGATAACAAATTCAAACAATTATTCGGTAGGATAATTTATTCAAAAGCGTAGGGTGGCTTCGATACCTCAGTTGAACTCAAAGTGCAGGAAAGCCACAGTGACTGATTGTTAGATATCATGCACGACTCAGTTGCATTTCAGAATGTCTTGTGACAATAGCTCCATGTGGTTAAACAATAAGGCCTTGGTAAGCATAGATTTACTATTCTTAATCCATGTCTAGGTTTCTAGATTCCATCAAAATATATGTAATGTTAACGTACATATATGTGGACTCAAGTATAGTAAATCTAAACTTACCTGTATATACTGACCTTGTTGACACTTTGGTCCTCAATATTAGGCCATAATATTTTTGCACATCAACAAGTTTTGTGTTATTAAGGGAGAATACTAGAGCACTCTACCAATCGTTTCACTGTGGCAAAAAATGTATTCAGTTTAAAAACTGGGCCAAACCTCCTGAGCAACCTTCTCTTAATATTATGAAAATAGGGAACTGATTAAGAGCTGATTTTTAGGAACCGTGTTAAAATTTTGCAGTGTGACAGCCAAGCTAAGTTCAGCTCGGAATAGGACAAGTTTAGCAGTCCAAAATTACCACTGCTTTTAGCCATTCAAATATAATGCTAGTTTGAACCCACACAAATAAACCACTGCTATTAAGCAATCAAGAAATATTACCGATTTAAAGCCATCCAAATGTAACACCACTTTTAGACCATCCAGATATATAAACTATTTTAATCAATGGAAATATACATCCACTTTTAAGCCATCCAGATATATTACCTATTTTCAGTCATCCAAATATATTGCTGCTTTTTCACCATCTTAATATCTCACCTATTTAAGGCATCCAAATATACAGCTGCTATTTAACCATCCAGATATACTGCCTATTTAAGCCATTCAAATGTAATGCCACGTTAGGCCCTCTAAAATAGGCTTTTAAGCCTTCCCAATATACCACCACTTAAATCGTGTATTTCTTACACGTGGATATACAGTAACTCCTTCTCTAAATATCTTACAGGCTTACCGAAAATGTACCTCAGAAAATCAACTTATATAGGGCCAGTATTTTCTTTTAACTTCATGTCATGTTGGAATGAGATGGCAGATGAAGCAATTCTGCCATCTTGCATATTAGTATATTGTCTGCAAGATTTTTGCGGTTGGATTCAATGCAAGACAAGACTAATGTTGCAAAAGGCTTTAAGCTAGTCAATTCTAAAGCTTTGCAATGACTTCAGTAGAGGGAGAAAGCCAAAAATCAATGCTCAGTTTGGCCTTAATTTAAAAAAAACATTGATCCTGCAAAGGGCCAAGGTGGGGACAACACTGGGTGTGGTCTATGTTCCTTTTTGTCTTTTTCACATTAAATTGGGACTCTTTCTAGATCTTTTTGTGTCTCACGTGAGGTAATCTTTGGTTACAAGGATGTCTTGTTTTCGTCCTACTGTATTTTGGAGTGTTGGCACCTGAGTATGGTCGGTCGGTTGACTTTTGGTGAAAAGAGATCCTTTGTCTTTCACTAGAAGTTCATCTGTGGGACTTTGGTTTGTGTCTCTTTGTTGTTCTAGTAGGATACTAACCACCATTTTTATTTCTTATGGCTCTCTCAGCCTTGTGTGTCACTCCTCTGATTGTGTGCATCCACTACTCCTGACTGCTAAGGCTTCTCTAAATGGTGCAGTCAGGACTACTTGTGGCAAAAATGAGGTAACTGATGCTCTAGCCTGTTGTCACAAAAACCTTATTTTGTTTCCTAAACTATCCTTCATTTTCACTTGTGTATTACTGTGTATGTGATTTTCATGCATATTCACTAAGTTGTCCCTGTTTCAACCACTTATACGCCATCATGTTTGCCTGAATGGCCGTAAGTCTTTGGAAAACACCTTTAAATGTGCATACACAACATTATGCTAGCTTCACACTTACTGTACATAACCATACATCATTGCATAGACTCCTCATCCACATACACCACTACATTTCATATTACATTGTATTAATGGCTATGTAGCTATTTTAGATGTCCTTTCACCCCTGCAAACCTACTTCACTGTACAGTTTCTTTATATGCCTGTGTACCACTGTATACCTAGACTTCCTGTTCATACACCCCTTAGTATCACAGAATGGCTATGTGTAATCCTTTCACATGCACTTTTATGAAACCAGGACTTCACATCCAGTTTAAATACCTATTCCAGTCACTTGTGCCACTTACCTAAGTGCAAACATTGAGTGTGGAAACCATTGGAAAGTTTTCTGAATACACACTAAGTTAAGACTTGGTGGATGTGTACTGCCTTGCCATCTGAAAGGACACCCACCAAACCACCCCCATGTCAACACCACAAGGCTAACCCTGCCTGTCGTACAGATGGATATTTCAGTGTGCTGGGCTTCCCTAGGAGTATATGCCAATATAATATGCACTTCCAAATACCTTTTTGCTCACCTAAGTTCAATATTAGTGGGCAAAATAGTATGTAACTAGGGCCACGGAGGATTAATTTTCCCACTACAAAGCCTTGAGGGTAGACGTTACTTACCCGTAATCCTTACACTGCCTCTTTCACTTACTCTGTTCTACTACAGAACACAGAGAGACATCCATACATCTAATTGTTCTCATATATATGACACACATTTCTAAACAATTGCGTGACTACTTTGTGTCCACGATCATCACCAAATCGCTACTTCATGCTTCTGTATTCCACCATGTCTACTTTTTATTTTATTTTGAGAGTTTTATCAATTGCAAACAGGACCTATGGGTATTAAAACCCATACTCTTCACAGAACCATATAATAACCATCAAATTGAAAAGAACATAAACACGTAATGTTCACTTTAAATTGTCCCCTCACCTGGCAGCTTAATGAACGACACCGGTGATAACTATGTCTCGAGAGGACTACGGTTGTTGGGCCCTGCTCTAGTCTCCCTTGTCCAGATTCTTATGTGAGGAATCTGTTAAGTAGAATTCTTCTGGTCAATTTCTTGAAAATAGTGGATCGATTTCGTAGATTGAATCTCCACCGGTAGAGAGTTCAATATCCTCGAGGCAGATCCGGCAAAAGTGCAGGCGTAGGGTTTATTTTTTTGGGGGGGTGGGGGAAATCTTTGAGTGACCTGGAATCCGCAGGGAGTGGCTGCATCCTGAGATCATGAGGGATTGTGCAAGGTACTTGTGTGCATCTGGTGGAGGATTGTGTGCGTCATAAAGGCTATTTTCATCTGGATCCTGGCTTCGAATGGGAGCCAGTTGAGAGAAGAGACACAAGGAAGAGTGAGTAGGCAGTGGTGTATGGATGTGTTTGGCAGTGTAAATGTGATGAATAAGTCTGAGAAGGAACGCAAAGATTTAAAGGCAGCTTTGTGTGTCAACGTGAGTCTCCATAGCACAATGACCAATTCCTTAATTCTTTGTATAACCATATCCACTGGCAGCAGTGTGTGTCCGTGCAATCTGGCATGACCTAATGGGCAGATGAACTGCACATCTACTGTGAGGAAGTAACTAAAAGAGAATATGTGAAAGAGTGGCTAGAACCTTAGTGCAGTCTTAACTCTGTATGGAAAGCACTCTTAAGTATTAAACTGGAAGTTAAAGGATTTTTGAGGCTCTCCACTTAGACCTCAAGGCTTCGACCTGCTAGATGCGCTAGGAAAAGCAGGAATCAGCAGGAGTGCAAGGGACAAAGAACTTAGGTTCTAGACAAAGCTTGATATAAATAGTAGAACTAAAATATCAGCAATTATAATGGAGAAATTAGAAACAAACTATTTTAAGAAAGAACTGTGTGTGGCCTTATTCAAGATGGATCTCCAAAGGCGCCCATGCAAATCAATGGAAGATTTGGAAAAAATAATAAACTCTTCTGAGTTCTTTTATGGGTTTTTTCAAGGGATCCAGGAATAATGGTCAGGCAGAAACTCAGGAGACCGGTTCAGGCTGGGATTAAGAATGTTACACGTGGAAAGTAACATTTAGCTTAGAAGAATTCCCTGAAACTAACATCTCTCATATGAGAGCTGGTGACAGATGATGACCAGGTTGCGTCGTGCACGCCCTCACATCTATGTGTACCTACTTTGCAGCTTTATTCACCACATCCACACAGCCCAGAATATCCATATACCCCGGTTAGTTACTTTGTACTCCAAGGTCAAATTCACACAGGTCTCTGGCTGAATAAAGAATGTGGGTCAGAAGAATCTGATTAAGGTTTATGCTTCACTTTCCACATTTAGGCCAACTTTACAAGATTGGCTAGTGCTTGTACAACCTATAGCAAACCTCGCTCAGAGATGACACACACTATAGCTGGACTGTAGTGAGGGAAACTATACAGGCCCAAAATCTCTACAGGAGGTCAAAAACTGTCTAGGGATAGTCAACAATTGTCGGTCTGCAGATTAGGACAGATGGATCTTCTATGTAGACCCCCACCCTTTGCTATTTAGGATAGATACACATGGCTGAGTTTGTGGCATTCACCTTGTACAGCAGGTAAGGCCTCACGGGAATTAATGCCCACTAACTAACTTCTAGCCCTATATTTTCCAATGTGGAAATTACGACACACTTTGGAGAATTTCTGCATTTAACCCCTTGCATGCGGCCGCGATTCTGCGCCTGTGTGGCAAAATCGCAAGTGGGCGGGTTTATGACGGCCCCCAGCCGTCATCAGCACACGAGCACCGCAGTGCATGATGGACGGGGGCCGTCATCAGCATGCAAGGGGTTAAAAATGTCCTTGGTACACACACACACACAATATCCTCAATCTGTATTTACGTAAGGTGAATATTTCGCAAACCCTGTGTTCTACATATGGGTACAAAATGAGTTGTGAGTGTAATGAATTGGGAACCTAAACAGCATCAAAATAGAGCATCCAATTACGTAATAGAAAGGTGATGAGATTGAAAAGGATATGGCCCTCGTGGTGGAGCAGGTCTTCCATTGGTTGAAGGACTCTGTCCTTCATAGGAGTAGATGTGTGGGTAATAGGGTCATTGACCTGATTAAAACGCAAGAGGCACGTTGAAGAAAAGCAAGCTTCATCTAAGAAAACTCAAAGCAAAACTGGAGAACACATTCTACCCACCCCATCACCAGCCCTTCACACTCCCACAATGTACTTTTCGACTGAATGTGTTTTCGAATTGCTGACGGAAAGCTCATGTGTTTGTATCCATTCAGGTGAACGTAACGATTTCCTATGAAGTGAAATATACCATGTTCATAACGACCACCGACGAGATTCAGACCACCTATGAGGACATGAACGTGACCGAATTCACCCGGTGGTTCGATAGGTTTGAACTGGTCATCGAGAGCGTCAACAGTACCATTCTGGACCAAATCCCTCTCACGATCTCCTGCGAAAAATATGAAGCACTGTGAGTAATCTTCAGAGATTGCCTTTTTTAATGTTTCACCCTCTGGATTTGACAGTTTTCAGTGGCCCAGCCTATTTTCATATCTAGAAAGTGAGCTACCGTAGGATGCACTTTGGGGATGATGAGAGCGAATTGGTATATGAAGGTTCATATTGGGTTTGACACATCTCTCTGGGTCATTAGTTTAAAACTCTGCCCAGAAAAGTGGCAAGGTCGTGTCTGGGATGAGTGAATAAGGCGCCTGGCTCACAGGATGTACCTGTTCAAGACAACATGTATTGGAAGGTTCATCACAATTTATGGCTGTGTAAATGGTACCCAAGGACAGTACATGCATTGTTCAAGTCTGATGGTCTTGTTAAGTTGGACATTTCTTCCCTATAGGCATGGCTCAAGACTACTAGCCCACATGTCCTCTTAGTAGCCATGTGTGTGCTGGAATGATGCCTTTAGTTGTGCATTGCTGGGGGCTCGCGAGCTGTATTTGTTTATTAGAACATTGGAATGTTGGGAGCTCCATTGCAGACAATGGAGTGCTCCCTGCTTCTACGGGCCGGTAAAGGCCCGCAGAGCAACATTCTAATGTTCTTCAAAGGCTTCTCGAAGCTCGAGGGGATTTATATCCCCTCGAACTTCGAGAACCCTTTGTTTAATTTGTTAAAACATTCTGCCCTCTAGTGGCAGAATGTTCTAATAGCCTTATAGCCCTTCGTAGCAGGGCTGTACCGGCTATTAAAGTCCCGCTGTCTCGTTAAAGTCCCTCGCCTTCGGCTCGGGCCTTTAACGATTCAGCGGGCCTTTAATAGCCGGTATAGCCCGCTACGGCAGGCTATAAGGCTATGTTAGCTTGCTTGGCAAGCCATATACCTCTGAATCAGCTCTTTAAGAAGGATTCATAATTTTATGTGCTCTTGATCAATCTCTGTCTGAGCTTGCCTTTTCTTTCTTCCAGGATTGCCGCGATCAACATGAAGTACTCCGAAATTAATGAAGAGAACATTAATGATGTGTTTGATTTCATAAAGAAATACCTGGGTCAGACAGATGGGGCTCAAGGTAAATATCTAAAACGATTCAAAATGGCTGCTAGGGAGATGCCGAAACTACGATAATCTTTCTGCTCCACAAAGGTAAAAGGCTAAGATCCAGGAGCAATAAAACATGTGCCCTCCTCTCTGTTCCTCCACCTAATTTAGGGTGCGAGAAATGAGGCGTTGCTCCTATTGGACCAAATGCAGGTGTTGCCTTCCCAAATATCATTACATTGGACCTGATGGTAGTGAAAATGGTGCAGCTGGTCGCCTTGTTTAGCTTAACCTTTCTAACGCCATTTACCCACGTGTCTTTTCTGTCCAAGACTATCAGATCCTGAGTGCCATCAACCTTTCACACCTTTAGCGACTATGGGCAGGCGTGTCTCCAGGGCTAAAAGTAAGGGCATCTATGAGGATCCTGAATGTGTTTTCTTTTTCTAAGGGGCCCATTGTAACACAATGACCTACACTAACATAGACCTTCCTGGGTGTTGAGAAAATAGTCCATCAGAAGGATTACAGAATGTAACTGAGACTAAATGTCAGTTTCTTACATGGGAGATGTAAAGGTCTACTTTGGGACGCCCTGAAGAATAACCATATGAACTGTTTTCAAGATTATCACTTTGAGAGAGTCATAAGATGGTGTAGGACAGAGGGTCATGACCACCTTGGACAAATGATTAGTAAACAAATAAAAAAAATGATTGCATGTAATCGCTTCCACACATATCACTAAGCCTCCAAAATCTCAAAGGACATAACCCACCAGAAGCGAGGCAAACCTTCAGCTAGAAATGTGCCTCATCTATGTTAATAACTTTTATATAATCATTCTCTATGACTGATCCTCCTACTATCTCACATCTGCATGTAGAACTTACTGCACATAAAACTCACTCCCACCAACTCAGCCACCAAGCATGAAGTCAGAAAATTAAGACATATTTCTTTCCAACTGCAGGATCCACCAGGATCAGCGTGCCTCTAGCATCTTCAAATGATGGATGTACAAATTGCATCCTTGTATTTGTTTTCAAGGACAAATTTCACAATATATGGGCAAACAAAACTTCTGTGAACAATACCCTTCGTTCTGCCAGTTTGCATTGTTCACATCGGCTTCTCTAAAATTTTGTATATGGGGGTATTGGTGTAATTCCGGGAATTTCACATAACAAGCATAATGAATTTTCCAAAAATACGCAAATTTACATTGTGTAATGGAAACTTTGGCCTGGCCTAATCACAAACAATCTTTAAATGCCATGTTGTCACTTCTATATATTCCTCGTTTCGCCAATTTAAGACCAGGTATTCCGTGGCCATAATTTTGGCGCTGCCTCCTATTTACGCTGCCCTTGTAAATTGGGGGCAGTTTGAAAATCAATGGGTGTTGCGGTGGAACGCCCACTGCAACACCCACTGCCCACTCCTTTCATGCTAAGCATAGCGTGAAAAGGGGCATTATTTACAAGGCAGCGTTAAGCCACTTTAAGTGGCTTAACGCTGCCTTGTAAAACAGGTGAAGCCCCTATCGCCTCGGGAACGTCAAAAAAGTGACGTTCCTGTGGCGATAGGGGATTGTAAATATGCCCCTCAGTGTTTAAAATGGTTCCAGTGGTGTTCAGCACCAGCTGCTCCTCTTTTTCAGAACATTTCACCAAATGTATTTCTCTGAAGCCTCAGTTCCACTACCCACAGAATTGCAGTAATTCCAGCCTTCTGCTCACTTTGTGCCTAGCACAGCCGATCCCACCTAATTGTGATGTCGCTGTTCGCCTAATCCATTTTTTGCTCTATACTGCATAAGGAGACGATGGTGGTCCTTATGACACTCCACTTAGCTCCTTAGAGAGCCGCTCAATGGATGATGTGGTCAAGGAAACACTGTAAAATGACTGCCTGTTGTTTTACTTTTTTGCCATTTTTAGGCAGACGCGGATCCGGAGCAAACAGTGTTTGCCACCTTACTAAGTGCTGCAGCCTAGCAATAATATTATGGGTTGCTTTTGTTTTGCACAGCCAGAGTTGCTGCTGGATGCCACCTAGCCACAATAACAGGCTAGGGGCAGTCTCGCATCGGGTAGTTCAGTCCCTCAACATCACAGTATTATTAGGCCTGAGCAGTAAACTCTGCTTCGTTCGCAGAGTTTTCAGTTTTCTGCAATCTGCGGAATTTGAGGAATGCAAAAAACTCGGCTCCAGGTAGCGCAGCAGAGTTTTTCTGCTCGCCAGTGGTAGGTAGGTGAACACGAGCTGCCACTCAGGTAGAATTTCTACCCGAGCGGCAAGAAGAGCAGCGCGAACGGCAGCAAGAGCAGTGCGAATGGCAGGAATAGCAGCGCGAACAGCAGGGAGAGCAGCGCGAACAGCAGGGAGAGCTGCGCGAACAGCAGGAAGAGCAGCGCGAACAGCAGTTCGCGCCACACTGCGCCGCTTGAGGAACTCCGTGAACTCCACCCAGGCATAGGTATTACCAGGGAATTCTGGCACGCATTTTCAATGGTATTTTGACAACTAATTAATGTCCAGCAAGAAGTTTTCATTTCCCTTGTGAAACATTGAGAACATTTTCCTCTATCAACAGCAGGGACAGGTTTCATCCATGCATGGTATTTATTTTCATTGACTGTGCTAGTCTTCTTTTCTGCCTTTTGATGCTCCCGACCTTCCTCAGGTGTCCTTATTGGGAATTTGTAGCTGTAGTTTTCTGAAAGTATTCAAGACTAATCAGTGATGCTTCAGGCCTGCAGCACTTGCGCTCAAATGAATTATATTTGTAAATAATCAATACATTGTTTGAAAAAAGAAATTCTTGCAGTAAGTACAAATATAAGTGCACACATAAATAAATAAGTACCTGAATCACTATGTGGGTCTGTTCAGTAAATATCTGCGAGGATGGGGACCTTAGGTACCAGACAAACATCTAACAGCCAAGCTCCTTGCATTCTGTTTCAAGCTGTGTCAGACATTACTTGTTCTCCCCTGCAGTAACATGCATTGTAACTCGGTGATCAGTCAATACACGGATAATAATGGCCTATTTTTACTTGTTCGCTCTTAGGTGTCAGTTGCTCTGATAATGTGACTTCCTCGGAATGGTTACACAAATTCCTCGGCAGTTTCTCCCGCGAAGCAACATACTCACAGTTGTTGAAGTTCAACCCAGAATTCAATGTGGTATGTGTGTTTTTTTACTTACATGTTTGTCTCACCGATGACACTTCACAAATTATGTGATTTTACCTGCAGGTTAGCTGCACTGGGATGTGATTATACGTTCTGGCACATCTTGCCACTAGCTGTGTGTGCAGCCGCGGGCCGTGGAGGGAGTTACGGTGGGGCAGGGAGGCGGGGAGGGGGCGGGGCAGGGTGGAGAGGGCTAAAAAGCGGCACCTGGATAATTACAGGTAAGTAAACAATTTGATTAACAAAACGAATTTCGTAGTGCGCACTGCATCGCATTTTGCGATGCAGTGCGCGCTACGAAATTCGTTTTATTATTTAAATTGTTTACTTACCTGTAATTATCCAGGTGCCGCTTTTTAGCCCTCTCCACCCTGCCCCGCCCCCTCCCCGCCTCCCTGCCCCACCGTAACTCCCTCCACGGCCCGCGGCTGTGTGTGTGTCTTATGTCTGATTTCATTGCGGAGTTCCCAGGAAGTTTTATCAGATCAAGCTGATATCCCTTTATTTCAGACACCAACAGATATTTAACCCTTCTGTGAACTTAGATTGTGGGAGTTTATCAGCCGTTAGTGACACAACGCTATCCATCCTGGAAATTAGAATAGAGATGGTCTGTTTTAGCCTGCTTATATCAAAATCCATCTTATAATTTATATTCCATTGTATAATTGCAATTCACCAACATTGCTGTTATCCTTTTACACACAAGCCAAAAATTGCATGTTCTACTCTCCTCGGATAGTCCAGAATACTTCTGGGTCCTATCTGTAGAAACAGGATGTGCGACGATGCAATGCATGCCTTTACCATAAATGCCTTTACTATGTATTATATACCACGCAATGCATTTACCACACATGCATTTGCCATGCATATAACTTTACCACGCATACCTTTATAATGCAAGGTAAGTACATTATTAGGTAAGGGAAACATATATATGTATATACATAGTAAATGTAACACCCTCTTTTTGAAAATTATTTAAAATTTAAGTTTACATTTTTTTCTCTATTTGGGAATATTCCTCAACCCCACTCATTTTAAAACATTATTTGTATTCCCGTTTTTACCCTTTCTCTGTATATCCTTCACCCACCCCTAAACCCCAAAGCACCTTTACCACCCAATACCCCTATCCACCCCCAAACCCTATAAATACCCTTCCCACCCTAGCACTCCACCTATTCCATAACCCTGAAAATATTCTTACCACCCTATACCCCTATGTTCCCCTTAACGCTTACCCACCCCTAAACCCTAAAACACCCTTACAACTCTGTACCCCTACCAAGCCCTAAAACCTATAAATACCCATACCAACCAATACCCCACCCACCCCTAAACCCTAAAATGCCCATACCACTTTATGGCTCTAAACACCTCTAAAGCTTAAAAACACCTTTACCATCTTATACTCCTAACCACCCCTAAACCCTTAAAACACCCTTACCACCCTATTCACACATACATACTTACACATATAACTGCCTTATATATGCTTATTTTGTTATCTTGCATTGTAAAAGCATGCATGGTAAAAGTTTATGCATGGTAAATGTTGCATGGCAAAGGCATGCTTGTTATCGGTATATGCATGGTAAAGGTATGGGTGGTAAAGGCATTGCATTGTAAAGGCAATGCATGGTAAATGATGTGCGGTAAAGGCATTGGCTTTTAAAGGCAATGCGGGGTAAAGGCATTGCGTTGTAATGTAAATGAGTGGTAAATGATCTGTGATAAAGGCACTGAATGGTGAGGCTGTCTCCCATAGAAACACTGCGCCCATGAGATGCTATATATTTAACCAACGCTTTTGCGATGCAACTGAAATTCTGCCCACCTTGGTGGGCATTCGACTGAGCATTTGAGACTCTCAGCCAGAAAAAGGGGTGCGAGTAAGACTGGGTGGGCTGTCTCAGGCCCATCCACAAATAAAAAGGGTGTCTTTCGCTAACAAGGCTGGGCCCATATTCTTGAGATCGGACGACATCCAAGAGGTCTGCAAGTGACTTGGTTAGGCGCTCTCCAGCACTGGGACACTTATTCCAGGGGGTGTGCTTACAACCAACTTAGGCAAACAGGTTCTGTGAATAAGAGCAAATGTGTACTTGTAGGAGATGTTAAATATATACACAGTCCCACTGATGAAGCAATTCTCCAAGGTTCCTGATGGCGCCCGTTGTATTCAGAATTGAAACAATGTCAGAGACAAATAGCCTTACCTTCTTCTCTCCCCTCCTACAAATGAGTGGCATGTATAAACCAAGTTAAGTCAAATCCAAGGGACAAAAAAGTCTTTGTAGTAGGTGGGAAGAATGTCATACGAACCTTTGACCATGGGAGCAAGCCCTGTGGAGCAGGAGCGGCCGGCATGGCTCATGGGTGGGAAGTGGGTGCCGGGGCCGTCGTGGAGGTTACAGGAGGTGTTGCGCGTGGGGGGGGGGTCAAGCGGGGTTTAGAAATATAAAACAAACAAAAAAAAACCTTGAGGCCGGGTCCCGCATCTTCTATGCTCCTGCCTTCTGAGTCCACTTCCAGGAACTGAAAGCAGGCAGCCAGGCTCCCTCCCCTAAGCCAGTGCAGCGTTGTGACTTATCACGCAGTCGGCCAGGAGCTTTAGGGGGGGCTGTAATGCAGCCTGCATGGTGAACAAGGAAATGCACATGACTTCTTTGGGCAGTGCGAGAGGGCCGACTAAACAGTAATTGGGCACTTGAGTGGGCAAACCACTCCGCCCCTGTCTTGCTCCGTGAGCAGAGCAGCCCTGCCCGCAGAGGAAACATAACATGATAATAACTGAAAGTTATTATCATGTTATGTTTCCTCTTCTCGCACAGCTTGAAAGCAGCGGGGCGACACTCCCCCGCCATAGTGGAGGAGCTGCCACTGCTGTGGAGAACCATTTCTGTAACCTTCGAATACTAAAATGATGCTTCTGTCTTATAATACGCACTCACTCAGAGAACTCATGTGGTGTTAGACGCCATTCCATCTAGAAAAGATGAAGACAAATGTATTTAACTGTGGAGTTGCCCAAACTGAATAGCCACATCAGTTTAGCAACACACTGCCTTCATAGAGTCACAGAAGCAGAGAAAACAGAATTGCAATCGATATGCATGTTGGAAAGAGCAACCAATCAACCAGTCGCTCACTTTCTGCAAAATTCTCTTACCCGGTACATCGCTACAAAAACGTGAGGTTCATCCGTTTACGAGAGATAGAAGATGGTCTGAATCTCAAATTGTATGCTTAATTAAATTGCCTTCGAGTACCATAGCAAAAAATTTGAAATGATGTGTCTGTGTCAGGAGTTCGATGTTATACCCTGTGGGTCTCACCTTTTGTTTCTCCTCAGTTCGAAGGCGACGTGTTGACCAGTCTGACAGTGAGCCAGGTCAGCGATGTGATGGTCTACTCAACGGCGCTGACCAGCATGACCGAAACGAAGCAGATCTTTGATTACTTTCAAACTCTCAGTGTGACTGAGGTTAAATCCTGCATGCATTCTTTCACAACTACAGTGTCTACTAATGTAAGTTGAACAGATTCTATACTTATCACTCGAAGTAATGGCTGCCTAACAGAGGCACAATCGTGTTTTAGATCCCATTGTAATTGGCATGAATGATATCTGTTGAGGTTCTCCTTTTGTGTTTGACTCGAGAGCTGTATTGAAGTAAATGATTTACCAGCATCAGCCGCGGCCCATGCAAGTAAGAGAGGCGGGGCTTTGGACCCTTGTGGGGAAGGGGATTCGACAGACGACCACGAGGGAAAATCAATTAAATCATTAATTTTCCCTCGTTGTCTGTCAAAATCCCCCCACCGGTCCCCACCCCTCTTACTTGCACGGTTCACGGCTGACCATCATTTCACGTGCTTTGGGTGTTAAAAACCCAAGAGGGGTTGAAGTAGGTACCTTAAATTTCCTTAAATTTCCATAAACCAAAAACCTTGAAATTGAAAGCATCAGAGAGGGTTCCAATAGTAATGTTTGAACCAGTGACACAAACATTCAAAACATGCTCTTTTATTGAGGATGTGAACCCCCGGCAAGGTCAGGCATTGCTTGTTTCTACTCTGATTGACACTCTGTGCTCTTTCAGAAGTATTGTACTGCAGGAGTAAGATTGTATTGTATTGTAATTGCATTTATGTAGCGCTTACTACCCTTGACAAGGTGTTGATGCGCTTTTTTGTCGAGTGGCACACTACTCCGGAACCTATTAAGCATTAGTGGTGAATGCTAACTAACCTTACACTGACATGAGGCTCACGTTCCAAGATAATGGGGGACACCACTTTGATAGTTCCCCTTCCTAAATAAACTATACCATGTGTATTGCTAACTCAATGGAGCAGTATTCGAGTGTGAGGGCACCTGGAAAAACGAGGAATTACTGTGGAAATCAATGTTTCCGGACTCTATTCCTGCTGTTATTCACAATTTGTGATCCTTACACACTGACACATTTTGCCTGCTTTTGGCTGGTGACATTTCCAGTGTGGAATATCGGAGGGGCATATTATCAAGGACCGGTGTTAAAATATCGCTGTCTTATCGGCAGGAAACTGCCGATCAAACTGCAATAATGGTCTTGATAATATGACCTTGTTAATTCCCATAGAAGCCCATGTTCTTGTGTTAACATGGGCTTCTATGGGAATTAACAAGGGCGTATTATCAAGCCCATTATCGCCGTTTTATCGGCAGTTTCCTGCCGATAAACGGCGATCATTTTATCACCGGTCCTTGGTAATATGCCCCGGGGTGTGGTATTTTCACGTTATTTGTCGTCACGATCCAGCCTGTAACTCCCCATCCCAGGATGAAGGCCTTATCGGGTAAGGAATAAAGGGCACCCATCTAAGTGTGTGTTTTTTTCTTCTACCACAGCACTCAATGGTGGTGACAATAAACTCGGAGGTTGGAGAATATTTCTTAACAAACTACCTGCTGATTATTAAAGGTCAAGTAATCACCTACGAAGTAACAGAGTGGACATTCCTTTTTGAATATGAGATAAAATATTTTGTGTCCTTCTTCAGTTCAACCTCACTGGAAATCCTCATTCCATTGGACTGTGAGTCTCTTCTGGAGATGTAAGTATTCTGTGGTCCCTTGACATCCCTTCTCTGCCTGCAAGCCACCCCTCCAGATCCCCCAAACAGGGTCTATAAGAATACATATTGGTATTTATAAAACAATATATACCTATTCAGCACTGGCGAATGGCAAAGTAACATAATATTACAACAACAAAAATGTGTCCAGCAGTACAAGAGAATCACCGACTATGTTGACCACGTCGCGGCAGAGATATGTCCCTCTCTGCAATCTATGTAGAAAGGTTCAGGTCACTTCTGGCATATTCATAAACTTCTCCTTATGAGTCCCCTCCCACTGTCACTCGCAATATCCCCCCTCTCTTTCTCTCTCTCTTTTTTGCACTATTTCTCTCTCTCTGTCTCACCATGTTACCTCTTCAAGATCTCTCTTTTCAACTTCCACTTAATCTTTTAACTGTCCCTCACCTCTTTGCCTGTTTCTCTCACTTTGTTTTTTCCTCACTTTCTCTCTGTGTCGCTCTTTTCTCACTGTTTGTAGTTCTCACATTGAATTTCTAGCCCTATCCTGCTGTCTCTATGTACTCTATCCCTCTTCCTCTCTCCATCTCTTCTTTTTCCTTCGCATTCCTCGTACTTTTCTCTTTTTTAGATATATGCAAAAAATGGAAGCGTATAACTCTCAGTAGTTCCTGATTTTAGGTGACTATGAATATATATATACACACACACACACATATAAAAGTATGTGTGTGTGTATATATATATATATATATATATATATATAGAGAGAGAGAGAGAGAGATAGATAGATAGATAGATAGATAGATAGATAGATAGATAGATAGAGAGAGAGAGAGAGAGAGAGAGAGAGAGAGAGAGACCGAGAGAGGGAGAGAGCGAGAATGAGAAAAATGTATACATATATAAACAAACACACACACTAAGAAACAAAAGGCTAAAGTGACATAATAGATATATATGGTAATGATATCTTACTTTACATTTTTTTTAAACCTGAGTAATTAACTGAAAAGACTAAAGATTAATGTAACATTAAAGGTGAAAAAGTCAGGTACAATGCTACATTGAAATTCACCAGTTATAGTTAACTGAATTAACTGTAATTCGTTCCCTCACCATGCAGAGTGTTGTCATTAATGGTGTGACTTCAGAAGTAGCATTGATGTTATCACTGATGCCATTAAACATGTCATGAGCGATGCCATGTGTGAGATAATAAACAGCACATGGTGGGGGCACAACTTATAGTTAATTCAGTTAACGATTTTGTTGATAAAAGGGTTGAAAATGTATAGTCGTAGTATATTGATTTTGAATCTCTTGATGCTCAATCTTGAAAGCTAGACACATATTGTGTTATTTTAGTTCAGAGATTTATTAGAATAGCATCTCCTATGGTATGGATCTATGGACAAAATAGATCAAAAAAGTCAAAAAAAGGAACTAACCAACACGTGTTTCGCAGGCCTGGGGCTTCTTCAAGGCAGTTGGTTCTTGGTAAAAATTGTGCTGGGAATGAACTCAGACTTGTTGCTGGTCTTGAAGGTAATGTCCGGTTCTAATATTCTAGTTGGAAATAGACTCCTGAGGAGAATTTAAATTAATTATTTGAGTATCCTGTAGTAGTAGTGGCATAAAGTTAGCAGAACAATCTAATTGTCCTGGATAGTCCAGGTTGTTCCTCATTCTTGTACTGGTCGTAGTGATCCAATGGTGAATGTTGTGGTAGACTGTGGGTCATGGAGTACACCCCTGGACCCCATGACCTGCAATCTACTACTACAGACACCAACACAGGTATCTAAACACTGCTAGGCATATCGTTTGGTTGTTAACAGCAAGTTTTCCCCCTTTTATTTTATGGAACAATTATATTTGCATGAATTCCTGCACAAAATGGTGCCTTTTTGCTGTTCACAGTTCTGGTAGCCACAAGATTTTGATTTTCATTAAAACAGCTACTTTATTGTTGCAAACCCTTTTGTTTTATTTTGGGGGGCATTTTCCACACCCATAGCTCTTGCCCAACACTCACCTGAGGTGCGACAACTCTAATGAGTCAATTCCATTCATTAACTTTATTTAGGTTCAGAGAACTATAAAAGTACACAACATCATAAAATACGATTAAGTATAAAAATAAAACCGCACAGCTATAAAACACATTACCCAATTGATTACAAAGCCTTGCCACCGAAGGTAGTTCAAATGTAAATATATAAAATATATTACAATAAATACTATACACCAGTTCACATTTATTACCCCTGTTAAGATAGAAAGCTTATTAAGTATCCCCCTTAAGACAAAATAATATGGAACAAAACCTCCAGGAGACCCTATAACTAAATCTAGGTGGGTCCATTATATCAGCCATATTGTCTAGGGTTGGGGACTATTTCATAAAAAAGTCAGTCAATATCATGTTGCTCTTACTAAAGTGCATAGTGCGAGAATAAAATATTTTAAAATCGGTAAGACCTTATAGTAGACATTTACATACATTTTGCTCTAATGTGCCAGGTTGGACATGGAAGTGAGATTAGGGAGTTACTTGTTTGCTAAAGACCATACATCTTCTTATCTAATGATTCCACCTCATGGATGAGGATTCTTTTTTCCACAGCATGAAATAAAATTTTTTAAAGAAATTGCGTATTTCGAGATGGTTGTCAAATCATATAAATTCCTTAACCCAGCCAGTCACATTTGCGAAACAATTGAATGTTATTAACACGATTCACGATTTTCTGCATTGTAATTTTAAACTGAAGAGATGCACCAATGCAAGGAAGGAATTCTAAAATTACACAGTGACTACTGTCACGATTCTGCTCTCTTTCTAGCTCTCTATCTATCTATCTATCTATCTATCTAGCTATCTATCTATCTATCTATCTATCTATCTATTTGTCAATATATCTATCTATCTATCTATCAACCTATCTATCTATCAAGAAAGAGAGACCGATTTTCCGATATGTGTGTATGTGTCTGTGTATATATTTAAATGTGTGGGTTTAAAAAAGTTAAAAAATAGGAACATTAAGTTTAAACAATAATTACAATTTGAAACAAAGCTAAATGTAGCATGTAGGAAAGTACAAGAAGAGAATGTTCTGTTACTTTATTTTGTGTCAAATCAAATCATACCGCATTTTAATTTAGGGTTACAATAGTGTAGCTTCAAACAACCCTGGTCAATTATATGACCTTTCTGTACCATAGGGGGCATTTGTCGCAGCTGCCATTGTGGGGTTTTGTGTCTTATGGGTTGTCCCATTGAAGATGCTGACTTGGTCTTAACATCACACTTTTAACTGGTTTGCATATATCCTGCGCCCTTCGCCCTTCACCTCAAAGATTTGCCTTAAACCACTTAATATGTCACTTATATTTAAATTAAAGGGTCTCTTGGGAAATGTTTACCTTGCTTCTGTAGGTTCTCCTCTACAAAATATTTCTGAAGATTGAGTTTAGCCATAACGGCTTTGTTCTATTTCTTCAACAACCTCCTCGCCCACTTTAGCCTGGTTGGTGGGTTACTAACACTATGATGATAAACTACGAGTTACTCTTTAGTTCATCTTTTGTGAAATAGTTTTTTTGGCTTTTCTTTCATGACAGAATGAAGCTACTGAATGCAGTGTTTTCCAAGATGGCTGAAAACAATCGTAAGGCGGTTGTAAGCTGGTTTGTAAATTTGTTCTCACTCGACGGACACTCTTCATACCCAAAAGGTAAATGTAATTCACACAACTGCCCCCCTTCCCTTTTAATCTGCCATAAAACAAGAACTGCCTTACGCCAGAACATGGAAAACCTTTGAGATTAGATCATGATGGTGCTTTCCCTGCAGGAGAGGATCTTCCTGAGCAGCTCTCATCGTGAGAAGGGCAGTGGAGGCAAGGCCTTCCGGAGGGATTGATGTTAACACACCAGGCAGATGAGTTGACGTAGGCATAGAAAATAAACAGGAGTCAGCAAATAGAACATTTAGGGCCCGATGTAGGACACCAAATACCGGTCGGTAACGGCCGATTTCGGCCGTTACTGACCGGTATTTGGTTTTTGATGTGTAGGGAGCCTAAAATATACAGAATCGGTAAATTTACCAATTCTGTAAAATACCGAATCGGTAATTTGACCAAATCGGTAAATCTAGATGTAGGTGGCACTGAAAACAGTGCCACAGGCCCTTAAGAATTCGTTATTTACCACCAAATACTATTTTGTGGTAAATAACGAATTCCTGTGTACATGCACATCAGTGCATGTACACCTGTGCCATGTGGCACACATACATGTATGTGTGTCACATGGCACACAAGCCAGAATCAGGGGTGCAACAGGGTGTCAAAGTGACACCCTGTCCCCGTTGACAATTCGGTAATTTTACCGAATCGGTATTTACCGATTCGGTAATTGACAATGATTCCTATGGGCCTCAAGGCCCATAGGAATCAATGGCAATTACCGAATCGGTAAATACCGATTCGGTAATTACCGAATCATACAGATTCGGTAAAAATTACCGAATTATTTCCTACATCTCATTTACCGAATCTAGAATATCGAATCGGTAAAATTCGGTATTCTAGAGTCGGTAAATAAGATTTACCTACATCGGGCCCGAAGAGGCAAAATTGAGCTTATCTGATAGCCATAAAAGTCCCAGTGGAAATTCAACTCTGGTTCTATTTATGTCTAAGTTCTCAATCTCTCATTTCATATCGCTTGAATTACATAGAATGCAGGCTTTTTTTGGGGTTTAATCAGGCAATGGATTAAGGGTTTATTTTAGACCAAGGTTTTCAATGCACTTATCTACTAGACGTATAGTAACCAATCTTTAAAATACACATAGACTGGGCTTTTGCTCTGCTAGGGGTATATTACAGTCTCACACCAAACCCCTCCTAGGAAGTGCTTCCATTGCAATGCAGGAGGGACTATTTTTCATTTGAAAAGAACACTCATCAGGCTTTGTAGCATTCAATACTTTATCTCCTCTATAGACTCAATACAGAAAGCAGTTATTTTCAGCTACTTTTCCCAGCATTGGCAAAAACATGGGCTTTAATGTGATGAACAGCTTGTTTGCATGCATTTGGGAATTCATGTTTAGATGTGTTGGCACAGTACTTGTGTTAGCAGGAGATATGGCTTAATAGCAAGTGTTGCCTACTTTGGTACATGGGAATCCAGGACTGGGTCGCTCTTCTTGCAGCTAAAACATTTTGCTGCAAAGTGCTCTAATTCCCCGCGGATAAGTTCTGTTTATAAAAAACGCAAAACAACATTAAAGCAAGACATATTGGCTTTGCCAATGCTTGCTTTAGTTCACTGTGTTCTTAACCATAAGGTCTCGGGTTTGAATCTTTGCAGGGGCGACTCAGCCTTTCATACTTCTGTGGTCCATAAAAATAGGACCATTGACTTGGGTAATAATAACATGAACTGCTAGCAACGCTGCAAAACTGTGGCAGCAAGTGCAGTTTGAAAAACAAAATGGAATTGAAATAAAACTGCGAAATACTAGGGCATGCTTACAGGTTTGTGTCACAGAAGTAGTCTCTCTGGAAAGCACGTAGAGACCTTGCAAATCCTTTTAAAGTGAAAGAGCTAGAAAGTGCTCTAGACTCGCAGTCGAAGGTACACGTGATGGGCTCCAATGACAGAGAACGGAGACTCATTCCTGATCTGCCAGGCTCTAGCCCTTTCCCACTTTCGCAAGGTGCGGAAGACTCCAGCTCTTAAGTAACCGTTCATTAACCGCATGCGCGCTAGCGGTTTTCCCGCTGTGCGCTGGGTTTTTTAAAAACCCGCGTTACATGACGAGCTCAGCTCGTCATGAGCGTACGAGCGCCGTAACTCAAGACGAGCTGAGCTCGTCATGAGCATCGAAGTGGTTATAGAAGTGGCGTAACGCCCAGAGCTGCCAACTTTGGAACTAGGGCACCAGGTTTGAGTCTTGCCTTTGGCCTAACGTCCTGTGATTCTAGGCAAATCACCTAATCTTGCCGTGCCTACCAACAATTAATGTGCCCTTGTGTAATGTAACTGGTGCTCATGCAAAGCGCTCCAATACCTTCAAGTTGAGTTCGAGGTATATAACAACTGCAAAAAAAATGAAATATATAGATCACAGTCCACCTCAACAGAGCTCCCTCTCTGGTCCCTCCCTACCAAGGCATCTGCCTTCAATGCCCGAGCCCTGGGCGAGGGTGTGGCATTAGGGCCACAGCTGCCGTATTTTAAAGGGGGTTACCAGCCTAGAGTCTCGGCATCGGCTCAACATCCTGTGATTCTGGTAAAAGCACTTAATATCTCAATGTGTAAAAAAACATAAAACATGAGTCAAACCTTGTGTTATGTAACTAGTGCTCCTGTAAAGCGCTCCAATGCCTTGGGCTAGGTGCGCCTATATCATGGAACAGAAACAGGCCCGGACTGGCCATAGCGGGCACCGGGCAATCCCCCGGTGCGCCGCAAGGGTGGGGGCCAGTTTTGGGCCCCTGGGGGCCGATTTCGTTACAGGGCCGTTTTTGCAGCATAGCTGCAAAATCGGCCCTGCAATAAAATCGGCCGAAAACCGGCACTAGCAAAGCACTCGGCGGCACCTCCAACCCCCCCGAGTGGGGAGAGGGGGCCGGCCGAGCACTTTGCCAGGGCCGGTTTTGGTTCCCAGTCCGGCCCTGAACAGAAATAAATAAAGCTGGCTCAAGAAATATTTGTGAAAAGTGCTTCCGGTTCACCCCGCTGTAAGCAAATGGGGGAGGGGGTACTCCTCCTCCCTTCTCCCGGGGACGGGCTCGACCGCCATAAGGGCGGCGCGCACTATTCTAGTGCTTCGCCTCTTCAATCTCAATGTGTAAATAAACATAAAACATGAGTGAAACCCTGTGTTATGTAACTAGTGCTCATGTAAAGCGCTCCAATGCCTTGGGCTAGGTGTGCCTATATCATGGAACAGAAATAAATAAAGCTGGCTCAAGAATTATTCTGCTTTCTCCTATTAACTCTTACCCCTAATGCTGGGCAGCTAGTCCTTTCCCCCTGTATTCATTCATCTGCGGTACCAACTATAAAACCTGCCTCGAGTTTTCCTAGCCATTTCACTTTATCACATCCATAAATATTTGTATTTGGTATGTGGTTCCGTTGGTACTTCTATACTTTAATGTGCTCCATTCTTATTAATTTCACTCTTTGATATTGCTGTATATATTCAGGGGCAGATATACAATGACTGGCGCATCCCCAGGGATGCGCCAGTTATTGTGCGCCACAGCTCCGCCACCCATGGTGCGCCGCATTTACAATGCGGCGCTCCATGGGTCAAAAACGGCACAGATGCGTCACGCATCTGTGCCATAAAAGCGGCGCTTTGCTGGAGTTGCGTCACATGTGCGACGCAGCTCCAGCAATGATTAGGGGGGCCCTATGTGCACAATGCTGCGTCAATCCTTACGCCTGCTTCAACCAGGCGCAGGGTTTTGACGCAGCATGGGCCCAAAAGTGACTGAGTGAAATGTTGTAGATTTCACTCAGCCACTTTTGGGAGGCATTCCTGCACCGGAAGTACCCACCCCCAACCCCAACCCCTTGCGATGGTACGCCGCTTCTGGCGCAGGGCTTTACAACGTGACGCATCTGGGAGATGCGTCACGTTGTAAATACCCCGCACCATGGTGCATCTTTTGTGCCGCCGCTGCGTCACAAAAGTGACGCAACGGCGGCGTAAAAGCGGCGCAAGGGGCTTGTAAATCTGCCCCTCAGTTTCCAACACTCATGTGTTTTATATTTTTATTTAACATCACTCGAACCCTTTTTTCCGGTCTGTGCAAGGTTGGGTTAGATTTTAGAAACGTGTGTGTTTCCCAGTGGCTTAACATTAGACCCAACAGCCCACGCAGGACAGGGCCCCCCGGAGCTCCAGGGGGCCCCCCTTAGCAGCACACAGTCAGGCCCTGGCACTGGGCACGAGTGGCCAGTTTTCATGCCTACTGGCCGGACCGGGTGGGAGAGCGCATGCTTACATTGGTGCATTAATAGGATACCTACCATCATATGAATATCCACGATCTGAAATGCTTTACTTTCGTCATTACATTTGGGGCATTCATTGTTTCCAGTTACCTAAGTTTGTTTCTTTTATGTAAATTACAAGCCTTCTTACTTCAGTTTTCCGAAGAAAAACAAATGCAAGTGTTTGCCACCACTGAGCCTTGCTTATATGGACCAAGGAGGCAGCATCAGAGCCTAAGTCTCCTCTATAAAAGACCTAGTGTTTTTCAGAAAAGTAAGATAAACATACAAATAAATAGGTAAGGTCCAACCTGTTCACTGTGGGATTAATACACTGGTGGAACGTATTTGGTCCAGTTAACCTTGTGTCTACGAATATATGATAGCACTCAGTGTATAACTCCGAGAATGTCCGAATGTATTGCCATAATAGTTTTAAATGTTAATAAAGATATATATATATATATATATATATATATATATACACACACACACACACACACATATATATATATATATATATACATATATATATATATATATGTATGTATATATATATATATATATAGTGAGGCATTCTGCGCTCTCAGGTTTCCCGCTGCAAGCTTGAGCAGCTCGTCCATTCCAGACAGGTGTTTGTGTTCCTGCATCGAAAACTGGATACATAGGACTACAAGTACCAGAATGCAATGGAATAGTCTGGTCTGGATGAGCTGCTCAAGCACTGAACCAGAAAACGTAAGAGCTGTTGGCCTTTCCAAATACAAATATTTTATAGGTAAAATGAAATCCTCTTTTGGTTCCTTAGTCGGGTATCTCAATAAGAGATAACGATTGATGCAAGCCCTATTTTCAAGACGTTGACATCACTTACTTTTAGTATGATGGCTGATTCGGGGACTTCCATTCATTCATTCTTTTTGCTGCCATGGTGGGACAAAATGTAGAACGTTGTGATGAAACTGGCAAAGGGGGCAGGCACACAATAATCTCAGGAAGCTGAACGCTCTTTCTTTTCTCCCCTAGAGTGCCAGAATAATTTCACCCAATCCGAATGGGTGCTGACGGTCTGGTCTAATTTTAGGAAGGTGGCCACACTGTCTCAAATTGAAACTACATATGCTGGCTTTGACGTGGTAAGTTCATTGTTGGTATTTGTGTATGAAGCGTGATAAGAGTATTTGTGCACTGGGTGTGGGGCCATCCTTTCCTATCCCTTTCAGACTGAACAATCCAGGTGTGCCGGTGCTGATTTAAGCCCCTGACTTGTCCTTATCTGTAGAGACCAAAAAGTCCTGTTACTCCGCAACAAAACAACTCTGCACTCACCCATCTGCTTCTGCTCGATCCCACCACTCTTTGAGGCCAATATGGAGAGGTGTGGCTCACTGGTTAGAGGCGGCAGACCTGTAAGCAGAGAACGGCCCGGGACCAGGGTTCAATTCCCGACGCGGCAGGGTCTTGGACCAGGGTCAACTGGCTCGATAATTCTCGCCTCAGTGCCTACTCTAACCAGGGAACACACTCGGTAACTCTGGGCATTAAGCTTGCCTCATCTCTACAACGGCCCCCCACAGACGCCGGGGATGCCTGGTTTCACCCTGGAGATACCCAGAAAGGGAGCATCTCACAGGGAAAACCAGGACGGGTTCTCCAGCGGTCTACAGCGCCAGGACACTCTGGTAGAGTAACAGTGCGCTTTACAAGTATCCCACATTTACATATGTATGTGCCGATTGGCTCTCTGCACTGGGGCCCATGTGTGATTCCGCTTCCTGTCTCAGTGTGTGCACTGGGCACATCCAACCACCTTAATGAGTGCGTGCATCGGATGGATCCTACCATCTGATTGAGTGTGTGCACAGGATAAATGTCTACCATCTGATTGAGTGTGCGCGTCATATAAATCCCGCCAGTCTTTGTGGTTAGGGTGTGCGTGGACAGTCTCTCTGGGTTGGGGCTCAGGAATGATTCTGTTTCCTAGTTGAGCATGTGCATGTAATTCTGTTGGACACTCACCATTACTGTTCGACAGAATGTGTGTGCAGATTGGGTCAGGAGGGATTATGTCTCCTGCTAGTTGTGTGCATGTAATGAAGCGTGAGAAAAATAAAGGGTATTTAGAGATATAGGACACATTACAATAGATATCGCGCCACCCAGGCTGAGTGGTGCCAGATAACATCGGTTGGGTTGGTCCAGCACAACATTCTTACTGCATTGCAAGGCTGACAATGCCTATAGCTTTTGTGCCACTCATTCCACCTCCTACTGGTCATAAGTTGGAGCTCTCATCCTTCCTCCAGATGCAATGATGCCAGGGATAGTAGCCATTTTGAGTCAGACCTGACTCAGCATCCCATTATTACAACCAAGAATAAAATCCGATTAAAGCACCTGTAGATGATTAAGGTGCTGAAGCAATCACTGTAGTTCTCACCATGGACTTTATGTAGCGCCATGAACTGGCTTTTCTTCCTCACCACCACCTCTGATGTAACAGACTGCAACTTTCTACAGTAACCGAGGCCAGATAGCTAACCAAAATCAGCCCTGGCAAAACTGTTAAAGTGGCGCCACACTGTAGTAGGCTAGGACTAGAATGGGATCATGGAGACATACATGGGTCTTGACGACCCACCCTGCTCTGAAAGCAGCTCACCAGTCTGCAGCCTCGTGCAAAATGCAAGGGTGAATTAGTAGCCAGACCTGGCAGTTGCCCAACATCTTCTATGGCACTATACACAATGGTCCATATAGCACTGTTAATACCCTTGAGCAGTGAGGCCTGGCTGTGGGTTCCATGGCTTGCAGCCTTGAGGGATTCCTTCTTTTCCCCTCTGCGAGTGTGTCTTGTAATCCACAAGATCTGTCAAATCCTTTACATCAAGAAAGGTCTTCTCTCTTGAAGTCCCAAATTCAGCAGGAAGTAGAAAAGAGCACAAAAGGTGGGACGGGAGGGTTTGTATGAGTGTCGCGTGTTCTCCTCACATAGCTGTTTCTAATTTATTTATTTATGTATTTATTTATATTCTTATAACGCGCCTGAATCAGCCCCGAAGGGGTATCTCCGCGCGTAGCTTCTGTGAGGGTTGAGAAACATATTAGGTGATGACAGTGTAGGGAAGCAGGAGAAAATTAATCTAGGGTGAAAAGGTATGTTTTTAATTTTTTTCTAAAAGAAAGGAGGTTAGGGATTTGTCTCAGCTGTGGGGGCAAGGAGTTCCATAGCAAGGGACCTTTGAGTGAGGGTGCCCGGCCTCCCTGTCTTGCTCTGGTCACTCTGGGCACCTGCATCAGCATGGTGTTACTGGAACGCAAGGCACGTCCAGGAGAATAAGGGACAAAAATGTCTCTTAGGTATTTGGGCCCAGTCCCATAAATACACTTGTGCATAATGCAACATAGTTTGAAGTTGACGCGTTGTCTCACCGGGAGCCAATGGAGGTGAGAAAGGAGTGGACGTGAAGGGGTTCTAGGGGGGGCATTCAAGATGAGTCTTGCTGCAGTGTTCTGCACCACTTGCAATCTGCACAGTTGTTCTTGATTGGCAGAGATGAGTAGACCATTACAGTAGTCTACCCGCCCGATAACTAGTGCTTGTACCAGTGTTTTTCTGTGGATATCGGGCAGGAAGGGGAAGATGCGTCGTAGGAGACCAATTACTCGGAAACAAGTTCCCGTGACTTGACTGACATGGTCTTTTAATATCAGTGTTTGGTCTAGGCGCACTCCCAAATTTTTAATGGTCTGTTTTGGCGCAGGGACAGGTCCTAGCTCAAGTGGCCACCAATCTGGGGACCAGAGCAGGGTGGCCCCTCCAAACAACATGACTTCGGTTTTAGTTACGTTGCATTGGAGGAAGTTCTGGGCCATCCAACCTGCCACAGCTCTCATACCATTTTGAAAGGATTGCATGACTGCAGGTGTGATGGTTTGGAAGGGAAACAACAGCTGGGTGTCATCAGCGTAGGAGATTGGGGAGAACCCATGAGATCTTATGATGTCCGCCAGGGGGGCCACATATACGTTAAATAACGTGGGGCTTAGGCATGAGCCCTGTGGCACTCCCTTGGTGAGCTTCCTACAGATAGATTTGTGGGAGCCTAATTTGACACCTTGTTGCCTATCCGCAAGAAAGCTTTCAAGCCACGCAAGGGCGATCCCTTTTACTCCTACCTCCCTCAAGCGGCCGAGAAGAATTTTGTGCGACACCGTGTCGAAGGCAGCGGACAAATCCAATAGCACCAGAATCACTGAGCCCCCCCTGTCAAGTGACATCCTGATGTTATCAGTTACCGACAGGAGGGCTGATTCGGTGCTATGGTTTGGCCTAAAACCAGATTGAGAGTGGTCTAGGCCGCCCGCTGCCTTGATGTAATTAGACAGGTGCGCGTTGACATGTTTCTCGGCCAGCTTGCTCAAATATGGTAGGAGGGAGATGGGCCGGAGGTTGGAGAGCTCCGTCCAGGGGAGAGCAGCATTCTTACGGATGGGGTTCACTACCGCTCTCTTCCATTCGGTTGGTACATAACCCTTCTTCAAAGACTGATTGATTACATCTTGAATGTGAGGGCCTAACAAAGTACTGAGGGAGGTTAAAATTTTAGCAGGAATAAGGTCATCCGGGGACCCGGATTTTACGTGGGTCATTAATGTTAGAAGCTCTCTGTTATTGATAGGAGGAAAAGTGGTCAGCATAAAGTTAGTGTTTTCAATGGGGAGGGGGGCGGCCCGAGGGTCATTACCGGTTTGAGATGCTAATATTTTATCATAAATGGATTCTATTTTGTTTTCAAAATACAAGGAGACTTCCTCACATAGGTTTTGTGAGAAGTCATCCGGACTTACACATGCCGTAGGCTTGACAAATGTCTCAAGGATCCTATAAAGTTCTTTTGGGGAGTTGCCAGCTTCCATGAGCTGTTGGGCTATGTTGTTTTTGCGGGCAGCTTTAACATGCTTATAGTAGTTTGTTTGGGCTGCACGATGTGCCTTCTTGTTATCCTCAGAGTGGGATTTTCTCCACCTCTTCTCTATCCTCCTACATTCTTGCTTCTCTTTCCTGAGAGCCTCGGTATACCATTTTTCCTGTTTGGCCACAGCAAATTGCTTGAAAGCTTTCAAGGGGGCAATTTTGTCAATGGCTACAGTAAGTGAGTCCTGAAATATAGTTAAGCTGTGTTCCAGTTCATCAGTATCCTTAATATCGGGTTTTCCCATACCTTTTGTAGTGCCTCCAATGTGAGTTTGTGCCACTGCCTACGCATCGTAGGGGGTAGGGATTTTTTACAGGAGCCTTTATTAATTTTAAAAATAGTGAACTCTAGTAAAAAGTGGTCAGACCAATCTAATTGGGTCGGTTTATTGCAGGATATATTATCAAAGTTAGTATATATCAGATCAATGCAATGTCCGCCTTCATGTGTGGGACCTTGATTTTTTTGTGTGAGGCCAATAGTTGTCAAATCAGCAGACAAGCTTTTGGTCTCCGTTGATTCAGGTTGGTCAGCGGAAGGTCGGCCTCTCTGTTGACTGTGGCTACGAAAGAATGCTTTTGTGGATTTATGAGAGGAAATTGAAGTTTGCCATATTCCAATGGAGGATCCACAGATGGGTGAGAGACTTTCCTTTATTCTGTCTTTCAGATCACCGAGCTGCAAGACTTGACCATAAGTCAGAAGATTGAGTTTATCCAAACTTCACACGCGCTGACCAACACAACATTAATGATGATTGTACTTGACAGTATGAGCGAAGGAGACACAGGAATGTCCATCAATACTGCTGATGAGTTTCTGACAGCCATCAATGAGGTAATTGAAGTATTTTATTTTAGTGCGTGTACTTTCATCAGTAATGTGTGTCAACTTATTGGCAGGAAAGCATTTAGCACTTACTTGTAGCTCCGTTTTATTCTGCTCAATCACCTTTAATATTCTTTATATGCATTAGTTTTTATTCAGTTTATACCTTGCCAAGGCCCTCCATCAGCTGGATTTGGGTTATTAGGACCGCTTTCAATTGATATGTCCCTAGCAGGTCTCTGAGATTGGGAGGACGGAGCAAGGTCATTGTTACTATGTGCAGGAAAGTCCGTTGGGACAATGAGCTGTCACGGTGGTGCCTTCCAGGCTGTGGAATTTCCTTCCGGAACATATTACGAGTTTAAACTCGCACCTGATTTCTCACAGACAGGTTAAAACTCATTCTCCTACTAGACTTCCCCTAGAGTAGCACGCTTGTTCATGTTTTATTCTATTTAGGACCATACCCCTTCACTTGATGGCTTGTTCGGTTTAGCGCGTTGATGCCTCTTGGTTTAATCCCAGCCATGGTCCGTGCAGGTAACAGCGGTGGGGCCGAGTAAGGGGGATTCCGATGGACGATGCTGAGGGAAAATTAAATAAATAATTAATTTTTCCTCGGCATCGTCCCTCGAAATCCTCCCTTACCCGGCCCCACCGCTGTTACCTGCACGGACCGCAGCTGTTTAATCCACTCCTACAAATCCTAATCCTAATCCCTCGAGCAAAACACTTCTCTACAGTCATGTGGACCATAGAATTCAATAAAACATTGTGTACACCTGGCGGGGATTCGCACAATAGAATTATATCTCACATATTTACAATTGCGTTACATTTGACAAATTTACAGTTAGATTACAAACTGATTTTCTCAAAATCACACAATCGTGTTTATAATTCAGGTCTTCCGTTCCTAAAGCTGTCAGCTTTCCAACTAAACAACATCTACTTCCGCTGGGCGGAAACCTGGTGGGATTTGTTGTACTCTACAGAGTCAGGTTTTTCCCTGATGTAAGTGTGCAAGGCCAATACGGTGTTGTATCCTCCTCAGGCCTTCCAACCTTGATGAACTCTAAAGACTTGGTACCTGTGGGACTTTTAGGAATTCTTAAATCAGTAGAAAATTGAAACTAATCATGTTCGGTGTTTTTAGAAGCAACAGAGCCAAAGTGATCTGAACACCAGATAGAAATAAAACAGATTAAATGTTGATGTAACTGCATCTCAAAACAAGTCTTTAGTGCGCTCTTTAATGTCAATATCACATTTAAAAAAATCACAATAGAACAATATCACAATAGAAATAATAACCAAAATATTGAGACGGTAAGTGCATATAAATAAGTATATGCCCACTATTCTTAACTCCACATCTGCGTACCTTGAAGATATAAATATATATATATTGCTGCGGTATGTACAAGTGATTCAAGAATTGTACATCTATACTTTCCTATATTCATATATATATATATATATATATATATATATATATATATATATATATATATATATATATATATATATATATATATATATATATATTGAAGCTCAAAAAGCACCAAGGCGTCGCACTCTCAGGCGGGTGCTCCCATTGCGAGGGTGCACTCGCAAAACCAGTACTGCTCTGCCTCCCAAAGCGGCAATCACCCGCAGGAAGAAGGAAGCACTCTCGGGGGTGTATATCCAATTATTTATTTTTACACAGCACACTGACGCGTTTCGGTCGGAACCTTCCTCGAATACACATATACATATAATACGTTGTAGATGTTTGTGCTTCCAAACTGTAGTTTACGTTTGTAATCCCCAGATCCAATTCAGACAGGACATGCTGAATTTTGTGACTACAAATTCCAGTCAATGCTGCAAAAAAAAATCCACCAGCTTGCAGAAATGTTGCATAGTTTAGGAAAAGGTTATGGAGACTTGAGTGTTCCTTGGTAAGTGGCAAGTTTAAATGTTGGCCACAACTTTTCGTCAGTGTGTTTGCACGACTACTTTAACAAAACATCAGCCATAAAAAAAAGTTGGGGTGAATGTGCAAATGGGGTGGGAAAGTGTCCCAAACATCCAATATTTTCAGGGAGCCTAGGAAAAGGCATTTCTCCGGATGGAAAAAATATATTCCATTCATGAAAAAGTAGAGAAACAGTAAACAATAAAATGTGTATTAAGACTTCTAGAACCGACACCTTTGAAGGGTTTGGGCCTTTTGCAAAGCTCAGCTACAGCACTGTAGGGGTAATTCCTTGGTTGAGTCATCCTCTGGTGGAATTGCATTTATAGGGGACAATGATTACCAGTGCTTTTCTCGGGATGATAAGTTCACCATGGGAAATGATTGTGATGGTGATCCAAGCATCATTCTATAGAAGGCTTCTGCAACAAGTAGCTTGCGAGCTACTGATAGCTATCCAGCAACCTGCGAGTAGCTCTCCTTTGTGAAGCCCAGCCTACTAAAGAAGAAGGTTTTGCTTGGTTGAAATAATATACGTACACCAACATTGTTAAGTGAGTATCCAAGATAAAAATGAGTGTATTTTCAAAACCCATTAATATCATACTATATTTAAAACTGATATTTGAATGATAAATCATGCAGCATTGGGAAATGTATGACTAAAATTATTACCTTGGTATTATTACCATGGTGCTGGTGTATTGCAGCTGTGGCTGTTATGTGTTACGCTTGTAGAGGCATACAAAATTGAAAAAGCCTTTTTTGTATTACGGTTGGTAATCCTGCACTAAGGCGATGATGGCTGGTAATCTTGCATAGGGTGACCACTCATATAATCTTTTCTTATGTGTATTGCACTAATATTATTAGCAGCTCGGGATGATTTGGTTGAACTTAAGTAGCTCTTATTACTGAAAAGGTTGGAGACCCCTGTTCTATGGGATAGGGAGCAGACGTACATGTATTCCATAGTACAGCTAATGAATTGACAATGTGAGAAAGGACGACTGATCAAAACAATTAAAAGTTTTGTGGCAAGTACTTCGTATCCACGCTGTTTTTTTTCTTCATACAGGTATACGGTGAGCTTGTGATCACCCGTGAAGTGAACGAGTTGATCACAGAAGTGTGTTTCACTGCTGTTTTCAAAGAGTCTGCATCTTTCAAAGTGGAGGATTATCGGCATTACTTTGAGGTCCAGTTCAAGCATTTCCTCATCTACATTAAGGCCGAGCTGATCATATATCTGCGGATAGACTGTAGCTGCAACTCTTACTCGGTCATGTAAGTGCTGCTCACAGACTTGGCTCCGACCTTTTCTTCCCTGAACTGTATGTTGAAAAATAAATGCCCTCATTATGCGCTGACGGGACTGTGTTATAGTGTGGTAACACGGCACCGATACCATACAATTACAAGATGAACCCTATGGAATGGGTAATTACTATGTTAGAGCAGTTTGGGATATAGGGGTGGGGGTGGAGTAGCGGAGGGAAGATGCAGATCGACCAGAATAAAATCAAGAGAAGAGGCTTGACTGCAGTCAAAGTCTCATGTGATGCCACTGGGCAGAATCACACCATGTTAAAATCGGTTCTGGTGGTTCAACCCTTTGGCAAACTGGGAGCTGTGCCTACTCAGGATCAGGCAGGGCAGAATTCCTAATTGGAATTCCATGCTGCCTGACTCGCATAAAAGGGAAACTATGCTTCATAGTTCCATATCTACAAAAAATGTAATTACTATAAAGAACAGATAACAGTATAACAGTCCATTTTGTAAAATGCTTAAATTTACTTATTTGCAACAGATAAACACATTGGCTATATGTATATATATATATATATATATCACGCTCAATTTCCTCAGTGATTCTTTCGAAAATCAGCACTCGTAGACAAAGGGGTAATGCCTTTCCTGGGTTTATTTACAGTGTCAACAGACGCGTTTCAGCTACAAGCCTTCGTCAGTGTTGTCTACGCGCGCCTGGCAGCCAAAACGCACGACCCCTAGCATATCGGTCACAGTCCCTCTTCTAAATGTGAATATGATCACATGACACCCCTTTAAATGTTTTGGCTGCCAGGCGCGCGTAGACAACACTGACGAAGGCTTGTAGCTGAAACGCGTCTGTTGACACTGTAAATAAACCCAGGAAAGGCATTACCCCTTTGTCTACGAGTGCTGATTTTCGAAAGAATCACTGAGGAAATGGAGCGTGATGTGAGTGCGGGGCCCCGCCGCCGCAGACTGCACCCACTCGTGAGTGACCCGTCATTTCGGCAGGGAAGAGAGCTTTGAATATATATATATATATATATATATATATATATATATATATATATATATATATATATATATATATATATATATATATATATACATACATATATGTGTATAAAAAAGCATTTCCATCTGTGTTTTGTGGTTCAAAGTGTATTAGCTTGGCTTTCTTTATCCATATTATCTCTTTTTTTCCTCTACAGCATTCAAGCTTTTGACAGTGTATTCAATCAATTGCCTGAAAATGTAAAACTTGCTATCTCCGACTATATCAGAAAATTCCTGGCATCTCAAAATGCACAGCCGGGTAATGCAGGTAAAGGAACAGATTTACTTTATTTCAGGTGTTGGTGTGTGCGGGTATCAGCTATGTAACCGTGTCAGAAGAGTCGATGGTGCATTGTTATAATTACCATCTGAAGGTTGGAACATTTTGGGCAATATGTATCCGAGAGAATCTTCAAAGGCCAAGGGAGGGCAGGAGCAGACCAAGTGGCAACAGGACCCCCCAGTTAATGCTTAATTTGTAATCAGTGTTGGTGCCCAAGGTTTTTCTCAGAAGTCAGTAGCTGGTGCTGACGAAAGTTACATTTGCTGCATACCAAGGATGCGTAGTCTTGATTCCACCTCATTTACTCTTTGTCCTTTGTTTCACTCCTTTGGGTGATTTTCCATCCCTGCTTTCTCCATGAACTTTAATTCACCAAAATGCCATGTGTAGCGGGAGTGACATCACACACACCATTTAACCTTCACACTTTAACTCATACATGCATGCTTAAACATAAAGACACATACAGCCCCTAAGCAACACCACATTCAAACAATAATACAAATAATGTCCGTGTTCTTCTGTTGTAGTCCTTTGTCTTTTTATTCTTCCATCATCACAGTAAATTGCAATTCACTTCTGGAATTCAGAATTCACTCCAGTTACGATTGTAGCCAACACGTGTTTCGTCATAGTTACATAAACCAAACCGAAGTCATCAGGGCTATACATAGGTATTGTAACACCAAAAAGCGACGTATCCAGTCTTATTAAATGAACTGTCCTCATTAATCAATTGTATCTGAAATACTAGGTTTCCAAACTTGTCATAATGATCTAAATTCCATTTGCGGTAGGATCAGCACCCTTATTCTGGATCCTTTGAACGCTCCGAGAGTACTCGTTCGATCCGCGTGTATGACATATGCACTTTCCCTCTCACATAGGCCGACGATTCTCAGTGCAAGCGGCCGTGAGATGGAATTCCCTCCCACGCACCCTCAGACTGGAAGCCATCTACCTGACCTTTCGCAAAAAACTGAAAACGCACCTATTCCCGAAATAACTGTTCCTCCTCCCTCCCTCTCCTTACAGGATAAACAATCTCCTTACAGCGCGGGAATGCCCTTGGGTCACCAGGCACTATACAAATCGCTAAAATAAAAAAATAAAATAAATAAATAAACACACTCTCACCAGCAAGCATGCTCAAAACATATATTCAAAAGCATTTTTACTTGCCTTAGCTGCCAGAAACAGGTATATTCCAGCTAATTGTAATCATTTTTTATATGTTATTCACTATTAATGTAATAAAAAATTAACCGAAAACAAGGAAAGTTGCGTCCGAACCCACATCCATAAGGACGAGCTGCCCTTGTCTAGCCGGGTCTGGTGGCTTAGTGAACTAATGCATCCACTGTAGGGTACTTTGTTTAACCTAATGGTCACAGATTCAAATCTGGCAGGTCTACTCAGCCATTCATCCTTCTTAGTTGATTAAATAAGTGCTATTGAGTTGGGTAATAATAAACATGTTATTCAGCTCCAAGATTCCCTCCTGGATGAACATGCGCTTTACAAATACACATGTCGTGTTCGTGCCAATGACTTTGCTACCTCTGAGGTATGAGATTGCCAGGGCAGTGCCAGGGCTCACAAGGGACAAGCCAGGGTGTGTAGGTATGCCCCCTGACAACTCCTAAATAATGTCCGCAAATTGTTCCCTTTGTCACTTTTTTTTCTACCTTTCTATTCCTCTCGTTTTGCCCTTTTTTCTCGCTTGCTCTGGGTCATATTAAACCAGTATTGGCTGTTGTTAGAAGGTAATACTCATATTTCAGAAACAACTTTCAAAAAATGGCCTGTGCTTAAATTTTCCTGAAAACCCAAAGAACTTGTAGAAGGAAAGAAGGAAACTCTGGGCTAGGGTTGATGTGCCCAAGACACCAATTTACTGAGTAGCAAATCATAAAAGTTGTGACTCGTCCTACAGGTTTCCCACTAACAGAGCACAGGGTGCATCTTTCTTGCAATCAGTGTTGGCTCCAAATCTCTTCCATTTACATAACATGTCTGGCTCAACAGGACTCCCCTTATTCTGAATACGTTACTGGCAGCATCATCACAGCCTGACAATGCTATTGGCGGTGTAAGACTGTAGACATGCGGTTGCCAGGGGGCTAAAAATGGATGGGTCCACCAAAAAGTGGCTTCCATGGCTCCCATCCATTGGAAATGGCGGGACATTCCAGCTCTGGTTAGATCCTGTAGGAATAGGCAGCATGAGCTGTGTCAGGCTGCAGTGCTGGAACCTGAAGGAAGCGGGAGAATGGAGACTGAAAAGCTGCTTTCACTTATATGCGTATTCTACACTATTAAGCAAGGTATGGCTTCATTGGGTTCCCATGAAATCTCAGGAGGCATTGATACGCCGCATGACGGTGTGCAGCTGCAGTTGCTCGTGGCGGTACAGAATATCAAATGCTGCTCTCTAACATCACCACCCCCTTTTCTGAATCGCTCTCTAACTATGGCATCTGGTTACTGTGGCCAGTTGTCCACTTGTGTGATAGGCCATAGTGGTGTGTCCAGCATCACAACCTTTGATGGCATCACGAGGCACTCCTTGAAGGGCAGAGTCTGCTGGAAGATATGTTTGAGTTCTTGCCTCCCAAATGTACAAAGGGAACACGAGCAAGGGTATAATGCCATCAATCAAACTAAATCCTGTTCCAAACACCAATCGACTGTCCTGTGGGCTTCTTGTAAATGTGGTTAACGCTGGCAGCAAACCAATAAGTTAAGGGGCCGACACATTGTACTCAGTCAATCGATCAGTATTTATAAAGCACGGCTCCTCACCCATGAGGGTACCCAGGCACTGGGGTCTTACTGGGCTCAGGTGAAAAGCCAGGTCTTGAGTCTCTTTCTAAATTCCATGAGGGATGGTGATGTTCGAAGGTGTTGGGGATGGTTGTTTCAGGCTTTGGCGGCGAGGTAGGAGAAGGCATGCCTGCACTGTGGCTTCGACGGATATGGAGATTGTGTATGTGGGCGAGGGAGGTGGGGAGCAGGTGCCCTGACAGTTGGTGGAAATTCAGGCAGTGGTGGGTGCATGCTGTTCCTTGGCCATGGAGAACTGTGTATGTGTCTGTCAGTATTTTGAATTGACATCTTTTCTGTACGGGGAACCACTGGAGGTTCGTGAGGTAGGGGTGATGTGGGTCCACTTGTGGAGGGCAAAAATGAGTCTGGCCACACCAGTATGTGGTCTTGTGGGGTGATCCAACATGTGTTAGACTCTGCAACTGAGCAATAACTAAAGACGGTCCACTTTGCAACACACTGCATAGATAATCAAAGCTACACTTTTACGAGATGTAACACATTTCGCGATCTTCTATTTTCATTTGATGCAACCAATGGGTTGTGCTGTAAGGCTTCTTTAACTCATCCTATAGAGATATTTGCTTTATTTGTGAATTTCACATTGCCCTGCTCCTACCCCAGTGGGTCTGAATGCACTTCACAGTTAAAAAACCAGGAGACTGAAGTCTCTGATACAACAGATGGAACAGTGCAGTAATAGAAACAAGAAACCTGATTGCCAGTGTCCATGCTGATGGGTAAAAAATAGAAGGGCAAAGAAGAATGTAATGGGAAAGGGGAGTTAAAGAAGTTGAGAGGGGCTATTTAAAAATAAATTGAAAGAAAAGCGTGCAATATCCCATTATGGATGTGCGGCCATGCCTATATACGGCTGCCCCACAAGGTATCCAGTCAGACTTCTCTTGTGCCAATCATTGTGTTGAGATATGTTTGTCAAAGACCGCAACTCCCAGAATGCCCTCTTTTATTGAACAAATGCACATAATATAAAAAGGTGTCCCAGTAAAATGGATCAGTGGTCAATGAAAACAGTGGCCGCAGACATTTTATATTGCGTGCGACGACTTGGGCCAGATGTGCAACCTTTTTAGCGGTCGCAAATGGAAAATCGGCCATCTGCGACTACTAAAAACGGTTGTAGTACGTACAAATACTATTTTGCTAGTTGTGTAACCTATTACTAACTCAAAAAATAGGGTTTGTGAGTCGCTATTAGGAAGGGGTGTGCCAAGGGCATAGTTTCCTAATAGCGAGTCACAGGGGGATGAACAATTGTTTTGCGACCACAAATGCGGTCGCAATACCATCGTAGTCTACCACTTACTACATGTAGGTGGTAAGCCAGTTCTAAACAAATATTTGGTAAGAGCAGGCAGTGGTCCCACAGACTACTGCCTGCCCCTAAAAAGTGATAAGAAAACTTTTCATTTTTTTCTTTTTAATGCCTCCCATTTTCCTTTAAGCAAAACGGACTGCATTTGAAAAAAAGGTTGCTTTATTTAAAAAGCCAACCCAGACATGGTGGTCTGCTGACCCCAGCAGGCCACCATTCCTGTGACAGTGGGTCGCAAATTGCGACCCCATTGGAAATCACTACATTTGTCTGAGACATATTAGTACATTACTTTTTGCGAGTGGCAAAAAATTACAATTTGCTACCCGCAAAACGGAATGGTTGTACATCTGGCCCTATATGCGGTATTTGTGCACTGACTGACCATTGTTTGCTCGTTTTTAATGAATTCCTGCCAATCTTTCTTTTCAGGCCACGTCTGTTCAACGCTTTATCAAAACAGCACCAGCAGCAAGACGTACCTGGAGGAAACCTACTACTCATTCAGCATGTACTTTAATGTTTCTGAATTCCGTATCTACTTCGCTACATTTAATTCGGTAAGCCAGAGAGGTCGTGACCCTAATTCCTTTTCATGCTGAGCCTCCCTGTGTAATAGGGTCTGTGGTGAAGAAAGTGAAGCATTGAGGTCAGATATGATGTCATTTCCACTAAGAAATGTCAACATAAACAAGTATAGGTGCTTTTCAATTTACCATGATAAGGGGTTGGGGGCTCAAAGGAAAGTGTCAAACTATTCTGGGAGCTTTTAAAAAAAAATATGAAATAAAACATACCTTGTAAGCTGAAACCTATGTTTTCTTTGGGGAATGTTGAGACATATATCAACCAAGATGTTTTGGTCAACAGTTGGAGCTTCTTGTTACCTTTCACGTTCCCACAACATCTGTTTATCATTTCACACACTGCAATGGTGTTCAGTTTTATTTGTAAATGAATATTTGCCAAGTACACTTGCAAGAGAGCTCTTGGTTCCAGGGGTAGTTTTTCAAGTGTCAGAGACAGCTTCAGTGCCCACTGAAGACCCTTCAATGACCTTGAGTTAAAGGATTATCCTTCTGTTTCAATTGTGAGGCTATTGTGAGGATGAAAACAATGAAAACAAAAACATCAGGTGGAAATCACAGATAGGTGGTAACAGTGTTTTGCTCGCAGAAACAGAAAATATAAATTAAAAGTAGGTCGATAGCCCAAAAAAGAGAAGCATTTGCATTACCAATAGACCTCGCATTTAAAATGTGAGGGCTAAGCTATTGACATTGCTAATGGTTTTTTGTGAAGGAAAGCTGAAAATATATTTTAGAACACTTCAATAGGGCCAGTGGCGAGCTGCATGTGAATTCACCGCCATTCATTTTTTAATGGTTTGTCGTGGAAAAAAAAACAGTTCCAAGATGGCTTCTGTTGTCTCTTGACGCATGTGAACGCATTGGTGGCCATTTTGAATAGGTTTTTAGAAAGTAAATACATCCAATATGACCACCAGTATTATGATGTCACAAAGCATGGATACAGCTTTTATTTACAAGTTTAATTTACCATTCTGATCGATATGTTAAATTAAATTATTAACACTAAGTGTAAGTCCACAAAAATAAAGGAGCACGAGTGCCCCTGGCAGTTTGCAGCGACTAGGCCCTGGAAAGAAAGCAATGTTGAGTAGCTGAGAGACGACAAGCAGCAGAGAAGTGAAGAGGGATGGCAGACTAAAAGAGGAACTGGTGGATTTAGGAAGAATAATATAAGAGTGGGGAGGAGTGGCAGAGCAATACAGGAACTGGTGTGGGACAAAAAGCAACAGAAGAGGATGAGGATGTGGGACAGCAACAGAGGAAGCTAGGAAAGCAACATGCAGAGCACGAATGGGGGTCAATTAGTAAATTAAGACAAGCACACAAAGGTGAGAGGATTGCTAAACGAAAGAAATGGTGTTCCAATTTCTGAGCAGTGGGAAGATATAGCTCATCCAGTAAGAAACACTGCAAAAAAAAACTAAGATATAGGTGAGGAACAAACACAAGAAGAAGAAGGAAAAACATCAAATACGAATCAAGGAAATGAGATTGACAAGAAAACTAGCTAATGATAAGCAAGGGTCAGACCGAAAGCCCACTCTAAGCGTTTGAATTGAAGACAAGGTCTTTGGACAGCAAGTTAGTGAGTAGGCAAGACCTAAAAATTAATTTGTTCAATTATCTAAAAAGCAATGTAGTAAATATTTAAGAAAAGGGAAAAAAGTAGAGTAAAAGGAGAAGGCAAATGAAGCGAAAGGTGAGGGTGTATCCCTCCATTTATGAACTGATAAAATATTTTATTTAAAAAAAAAAAGGGAAGTTCTGCAATCAAACTCAGAAGTTCGAAATAAAAAAGGGTTGAAATTGACCACAACTGTAGAAAAATAGGACTTAAGGTAATCATTCCAAGACTAATCACCCAAGTTTAATTTCAAACTGATTAATGACCTCTAAATAACACTGAATCAGCTAAGAATGTGATGTAACCAGTAAATGCTATGGTGATCTACCTGAAGTTACCGAAATTATTTGGTCCATGATGCCTACTTAGCTGTATTGTTTGTTTTTTTTTTGTTTGTTTTTAGCTGTATGGGCTTTTTTCAGCCTCCTTTCTGAATGAAAAATGGAAAATATTGTTACACCAATTTGTAAAATCATCTTCAATGGACACTTTCAACCGAAAAGTTGTTTCTGAGCATTTGCTATTTAAGTACAGTAGATAAGGAGAGGAGACTAAATCAATTCCTTTGCCTTCTCTCCTCTGTGTCTATACTGCCTATGCTCACTGTGCTTGGGACCCCATGCTCAACAAGGATGCCCGTCAAGCCAGAAGCACAGGTTGAGTTGTTTTCGTACCATGGACTAGAAATCCAACCAAGACTCCTATATTTAGAAGCAGAACCGGACTGATTGGCACATTGCTTGAACCCCTTTTTAGTCACATGGATGAGCTTAAAAATGATGGAATGTTGCACCTTGTGTAAACCTGGTAGGAGACCACCACCACCATCTTTTCAAATTTGTTATCACTCCAAATTGCAATGACAATGATGCAGTAATGTCCTTACATTATCAAACCAATATTTCAGCTGCTTACTCAACTCCCTCAGACTCCTATCCACAACTGTGGACAAACATACACACACATACATATGTGCGCACACAAACACATGCATACTCACACACATGGCTGTCTTTGACCTGCAGTGCAGTTTAGTCATTTACCTTTGGAACATACAACATTGTTTATCATCATTCTCCATAACCCTAAATATTTGAGAGAATTTCTAATCATCTTGCTGAATGATATGCATTTATCTTAACATGACTGGGGAGTGTAAACTGGTAGGCAGAAGAGTTAGGACAATTTTTATTCTCCGCTTGACTAACGGGATGATGAGGAAAATACCACGTAGGCACTGATCTGGATAAATTGGTTGCCATAACCTTCCCCTTAGAATGTCTTCAGAGAGAGTTCAGGAAAGTAGTAAAGTTTTACAAATCCTTCATAATAATTTCTGATTGTTGACATCACTCATCGCAGCCATATCCCTGTGTCAGTCAGGTTCCTTCGAAAATATGCACACTGTAAGATATGTTACCATATATAATATCTTATAAGACACTCAGGGGGGATATGTGTATGGATGCGTAGGAGAGAGGCATTAGCCTTCCTGGCTTAGCGCCTCTCTCCTTCACTTCTGAAACGCAAGGCTGCATCCTATTTAAAAGAATGTGGTGCAGCCTTGCGTTTCCCCCTGCGATGGAGCTAAATTTATCAACTTTGCGCCAACACATGCACTTTGCACCAGAGTGCAAGGGTGTATGCGTGCAGGAGAAGATTGTTTATGTGTAGGAAGGTGTCCCTTCCTGCACATAAACAATCCTAGAAATGACATTCTGTAACGTTCATGTGTGCTGCTTCATGCAGCACACATGAAGTGACAAAATGGAATTTTTTTAAAAAGTTTGTTTATGTACAGGAAGGGACACCTTCCTACACATAAACAGACAATAGCATTTTGCTGTTTCCATGTGTGTTGCACAAGGCAGAACACATGGAAGAAGCAAAAGCGAGGAGAAATAACAAATTTCTCCTTGTTTCGCCATCTTAAGACCAGTTTTTATCTGGTCGTAATTTTGGCACTTTCTCCTATGTACCCCACTCTTGTACATAGGGGCCAGGGTCAAAATGAATGGGTGTTGCAGTGGAACACCCACTGCAATACCCACTGCCCACCCCTTTCACGCTAAGCTTAGCATGAGAGGGGGCCTTTTGTCCAAGCCAGCGTTAAGTCCCCTTAAGTGGCTTAACGCTGGCTTGTAGATAAGGTGCAGCCCCTATCGCCACCACAACGTCACTATAGGTGATGTTGTGGTGGCGATAGAGTCTTGTTCATATTCCCCTCAGTGGCTTGTATCAACTCTCACTTCCCAACACCATCATGCTTATATAACCTACAAATTGATTACATTTGAGCTGCACGGGGTGAAATCTCCTGATGTATAGCGGATGGACCTTTTGTGACAGAGTATCCCATTTACCAAACTGAAAGGGACAGGACATGACCTCTGTGGTACACTGTAAACTAGTGTCTTCACATCGTTGATGCTTGTTCTCTAACCAATACTTATTGTGTTATTTTCTATTTCTCCACTAGTATGATGTTCTCGACTCCTTTTCCTCTCAACAACTGGCAGAGCAAATGGTGTCCGATGCCTTACTGGATGAAATCAATGCTGCGCTTATTTTAGTGATCGTGAAAAAACTGAGTTACGATGAGACGGTTGGCTTTTTGACTGAATTCAACACTTTGGTAGAAGAGGTACAGTTGGATGGGCAGGGTCTGCGCGCCTTTGAGGGCATTGCTGGGATGAGTCGGTGGCATGTTGGAGGCAGGCGTTCACGTAGAGCAAGGACATAGGAAGATGTATATCATGTGTGGTTCTAGAGATGAACACATCTGAAAACGATGCTTTGTAAGTGTTCTCAAACTAAGTATCGTGCCTTCAATTTGTAAGTTGCGCTTGTTGTACCACACGGTCTCGCGGCTGTACAAGGTATTGTCAGTGGCGTGTGGAAGACTTCAGCACAGTTTCCAAACCATGCTAGAAGGCTAGTACTTACCTGTGATGGTCTATTTTCATTTCCCGCTAATCCTTGTAGCAAAGCTGACCAGCACTCGAGGCAAACTTTAGGAAGTGGGCGCCATCTTGCAGTGTTCTCTAGCAAGGCTGCCTCATCTTGTGTTTTCTGCATTTTCAGGAACAAATGCCAGTCTTGCCGAATGAGAACATCCAAAACCTGCTGTTTAAAGTCTGTTTCGACAATATGCAAGAAGGCATCAAAAATAAAGAAGAATACGGCGAGTGGTTCGGAGTCAACTTCAAATTCATCATCTCCAGTATAACAGAGCAAAATATAATTGCTATCCCCTCAAATCTGGACTGCAGCTCCCAGGAGAATCTGTAAGTTTGACTCAGCTTCAATAGCAGTCTCTATGCATACTACCCAGCATTCGATAACCCGAAATAATACACTGACCATTTTGTAACAGAAATAAGTGCAGGGACCAGCATCTTTCTAAAGAGCCCGTCAATGGAACTGCTGAATGCTAGGGCTGCCTTTTCTTGTGTCTACCTCATGTCTCTTTCTTCCACCACTCTACACTTCCGGTCTCATTCTCTAAACTCTTGTGGTTTGGCTTTCTCCTTTTATCGCTGTCTCACAGTTCCTCTTCATCTCTCAACCCTTTCAGCCTTTCTCGCTCCTGCTATGGGTCTAAGTCCTATGATGAACAATATTAAGTACCAGAGGCAAAAAAGTGAATGCTGGCGTCCACCACCTGCACCCACTGGCACAAATTAAGCACTTTTAACTGGTTTATATTTCCTTTTCACATCTCACAGAGTCCCTGCCTCTATTCTCTCTGCTTACATTGGGACTCTTACTACACACTACCGACTCTTCGTGTTTCTGGTTTACAAGTCAGGGGGACAACAGTTATGTGTGTCATGGAAGCAATGTATTCCTCAAATTGTATGCAAATTCGTGAAATGCCTTCTCTAAGTATAGACAAGGAACTGTATGGCATGCTACTGCCCGCGTGAGTCTTTCTTTAGTGTCTATCGATTATTTGGACACGCGCCCTCTGTGGGATGTGCAGCATTGGGCCTTCCAAAATTTTAATGGCAACATAGACAGAGTTAGAACTTCATAATACCTGTAAGTGAGGCAATTAAATGTGGTTCAAATGAAACAAAGGAGTGATTAGGACATTACATAATTTTAGAAGCATTGTTTCTGAAGAATAGCTTCTTTTTATAGACCATGTTATACAGTACTTGTGCCATTTCTAAGCACTCTGACTAATAGGTGATATCCTATTTAATAGCAAATAAAATCCCGACCTCAGCAGAATGAAAGGCATGGTTGGCCGTGGGAAAATTCAAACTTGTGACCTGCAGATCACAACATGTTTCAGCGGCAAACGTTGAACTCATTGAGCCATGTTGTTTAAGGGAAACATCCTTTACCCCACATGAGTTACTCTGCCTGCCATTACCCCACATTTTGTACACCACAAAATCTTTTACAACGCAGGGCTTTACACCGCAAACTATTACAACGCATTTCCCAAAGTAACGCCCCCGTGGAGTTAGAATAATAAATTGTGTTGTAATGGGGAATGTGTTGTAATGAATTGCGTCGTAAAGCCCTGTGTTGTAAAATATTTTGCGGTGTAAAATTCTGGGGTAATGCCATGCGGAGTAAAAATGTGCGGGGTAAAGTGTCCTATTCGTTGCTTAAGTCTATAAACAGTGCGAGACCTAAAAATGTCATGTTTGGAAGGTCTCCAACGTGCGTGTTTAAATAATAGCTTTCTTTGTGAAAATATTTAATCGGATTGTCTCCTATGCCTGTATTTTCTACTTCATGATAAAGTGTGATTTATTTTTCAAATAAGAGTAGAATAAAGGAAGAGCTCCAAATAGATGATGTGGTCCCCCGGTTTGGTTGTCCATAGGGCAAGTTTTAGGGATCCTTGTGAGCTAATGCACCCAGGCACCAAATGTGTTAACGTGACACTGACACCTATTTTCTGTTTATGTGCATGTCTCAGAAGACTTGTTTTGGTTGGCCAAGCAAAATCTTCATGATGTAAAATCTGAGTCAACTGTCTGAAAATATGGCATAGAATTCACGTCGCCCTAGGTACAGTTTTGGGATTCCATGAAGGCTATGTCGATGTCTTTCTCTAGATAGCTCCTAAAAGTTAGCCTACAACGATGAGAACGTGATTAAATTGGCCGGAAAAACTGGGGTAAAGAAAAATCTTGACAAAAACATTTAAAAGGAAAAAAAATGGGGAATGTCAATAACAAAAATAAGAACGTGAGATTAATTACCCCAACATCAATCTCCGGAGATTAATCCCAAGGTAATTAATGGTTCATATTTAAAGATCTGGGACCAGTGCTTAATTTATCAAAAGAAAAATATAAGTGCAAGGGCCCATGTCAGGAGGCTACTGCAGCTTGCACCACCCATTGCCCCTGCCAGCACTGCCAATGACAGCACCAACAGAACTACTAACCATCACACTCCTACAAGTGTAGCAGTTCAGACTATTTCCGGCACACAACACTATAAGAATGGTATGGGCAGCAGGTCGTATTCCTTTCATAATCTATATTGAATTAATAAACAACTGTTGTTGGGCTCTTTACTAAATTATGGAAAAACAAAAGAAGGAGTATTTCCCGACATATAGGCTGGAGGTTTTTCAAGATTGGAATATTAATCCTTTTCTAAAAAAACCCTCACTCACCACCTGATGGTGACATGCTTCATCATCGGGGTCCACCCTGGTGGCCTAGCGTCACCAGGGTGTGCTTCAACACCTGTAATACAGTGGAGCGGGTTGTGAGATGTAAGTGCAAAAAAGGTGATGTTAAAAATTGTCCTGGTTGAACTTTGGAAAAGTGAATTTTATTAAAAAGCAACTGGACAATGTAAAAAATGGTAAGGTGCGAGATACTGGAAGGGAGGGTTACGACCTACGTATCTCTGTATGTGTTATGGTGCATTAGGTCAACATGTTTTTAGAAAAGGATTAATATTCCAATCTTGAAAAACCTCCAGCCTATACGTTGGGAAATACTCCTTCTTTTGTTTTTCCATATCCTTGTCCAGGGGAACAGGAGTATTCCTCGTCCACCTGAAGTGGACACTATCCCTTACTCTCTCCTTTGTTTTCCCTCTTTACTAAATTAGACAGACACCGCCACCATATGGCAGACTGTTATAAGTGCCGGTGTTGACCATTAAGTGCCAGTGCTGAACACCGGAAGCCACAATTCAAATTAAGCACTGGGCGCCCACAGGATATGTGTACATTGTTGCTGAGAGTGAATGCTAGGAAAGGCCCACTTTGCCATAGAAGAGGGAGCTGCCAGACATCATTATGGAATACAGCAGTTTATAGAAAGGCCGTGGAGGTTCTCTGATAGCTCTCTATAATATTGTGTAGCAGTAAAGCTTTGATCGAAAAACGATTGAAAATCAGTCCATTGAGCAGACAACAGTCGAAAATACTCATGCTCCACGACTGGTGAGAGATTAGTTCAAATTCCATATGATCCTCATTTATTTGGAGACCTATCTGCCCTGATGCTGCTTAAACAATGGTCTACATGCTTTTGTAAGGATAACCTCTAGATTCCCTCCCTTGAGCTCTTTATTCAGACTTGTTTTGGGTCCATGGTCTCAGGTAGGAGCATGAAATCATAAATTAATCCCTGCAGCAGCAACAATGCTATGGTGTTATCATAAGGTGGTACCACCACCCAGTCATTACACTACTCCAAGGTCTCTTTACAGCCTTTGACGGTAAAAGGTAAGCTTTTCTGGTGTGTGAGGGACAGGTAATTGCGAGGAATGTTCCTTGTCTACAGCATAATACAGTTGATGACTTAACCCACATTATTCAGGCACCATGCCATAGAAATCAATTCCTATCATCTTAACCCATTCCAAAAAGTCGCATAGCCTGTGGAGCTGATTATCAGTGTTAATTCTGCATGAACAAAACACTGTTGTAAATAAAAAAATTCGACACTTGCTTATTTTTATGAGTGTCAGATGACAATAAGGAGGGAAGTCTTTCCCTGTTAAATCTGCAACAGTATAGTGAGACCTCCATACCCAGACCCACCGTTCTCAGAAAAATTAGGCCCGGTTGAAATTTGGTTTAGACCAGCTTGTTAGGTGAAATACTCAAGATTTAGCCATTAATCCACATCACATAATTGAGATTATGTTTAGGCAAGCATACTATCACAGGAGCACATGAACAAGCTACAAGGATGCATTTTGTGCTAAGAAACTAATGCAAAATGGCGGCAGGCATTTCATGAAATAAGACATGATTATGTATAATGTTTTGAGGCTTACACATAACTTCCTTGAAGGCTCAGCCGCTGTGCAGTCCAACAGGGGAGAGCTGAAAGGGTCCATTTCCCTGTTGATGGGGCAGAGTTTTAGACTACCACTGCTGAGCTGCTTAGACTGCGCTGGTAGACTACCAGCCCCGTCTAAGCAGCTCAGCAGCCCCACCTTACACCCACAACAGAACAATGCCGCTGGCCATTGGATGCCGCCTCCCATATCCTGTGCAGGTCGCGAAACCCGCAAGAGATTGTAAAGGTGCAGAGTGGCCAAACACAAATTGAAAAGCTAATGTGCACAAGTAAATCCAACTGCTTTTAGTGCCCACTACTGGATGGAGTCTGTTCAAAGAACGGCCACATTTACAGTGCCAATCTCATGTGACACACTGAGGCACCACGTGAGTTGGCAGGTCGCCATACCCTCAATTCAATATCATGGCCACCACCTTTACAACCCCACTTCCCTGTTTTCTGTGCATCTAGCAGGATTTCTCCATTCCCCCTACACCCTCTGGTGAATTCCATCAATTATTAACTTATTTTTCTTCTACCCAAAATATAACAGTCTGCTTATGGATGGGATAACAGCACAGCAGTAACATTATTTTCTAAAATCAATTTTGTGATATTTGTGCATTCCAATAATTTTCCTGTAAATGTTTCAACGTTTACCTACATTACCTGCGCAAATAGTTTAACGTTCACGTCTGTTTTACTGATTAGTGTACAACTATTGATTACTGACCCATTTTACTATAAAATGCACTGATTTGCTGCCTTTTTCTCTCTTGTTCTTACTATCAGGGTATCTGGGTTTGGTAAAAATTTTAGAAAGATCGACAAGGAGCAAGGTGAAGCCGTTCATAAGAGAATAGTCAACTTCCTAACGGCTCAAGGTAAGTGCCCCTTGTGCGGGCCTGAACAAAAAAGCAACGTGAACTTTATGCACATACGTCAACAACATATTGGATCCAGGTTAATTGAATTCAATGGTTTTATTTTTAAAACCTTTACATACGGATACCCTCTTCAGTGGGGCTGGTGCTAAACAATTAAAGGCAAGTAGGAAAAAACAAAAGTCACACATATTTGGGATGTGTGAACATTTATATCCCCCCTGTTGGAATTAGGTAGCCTGGCCTAGGGCAAGACTAGCATATCAGAGGCACAGTGTAAAGGTTGCAGACCACCCAAAAGTAATTCCACGCAATAGCACTCAAAAAGAAAACACTACACCAAAATTATATGAAAATACGTACTGCTTTATATAAAAATAATATTCTCTTTGTTGTCAAATATTAGTAGCTCACATTTAAATAGCTCAAAACATTTCAAGTCACTTTTTAGGATCAGCAATTTCACTTTTTAAATTACTAGCAGATTATCACTTTGTCTTCAAAGCAGTTACTATATTCTTGAGCTTCTATTACACTTTTGCATAAGTATATATTGTACTTTATGTTTAGTCACACCATAACCCTGACTGGTAGGTAACACTTACTCTTCCAAAGGCCAGTTGAAATATAGCCTGTACTCTACACTTGGTTCTATATCTTCCAATAACACTGCTAAACTGCTGCACAGGTTATCAAGTAGTTACTCTATGTCATCACTTTTAAAATTTAACAAGAACAGCACTTGAATCCGATCAGAGCAACACTTTTCATTACATGGATAACAGTACAGTTTTCCTACTGAACCTATGTAGAAGCAATTGATTAAGCACCAATTAAACCAACAGTTAAATGAGCCCTGCCTGGGCTTCCTTGTGGACCCTGTACTCCTGGGGACAGTGTCTCAGTGAACACACTGGTGAGGTATCTAGCCAGAACCCCAGTTTCTTATGTAGAAGGCTCTTCCCCCATTTAACTATCTCCTTACTTGTCACCACACTGTTGATCTGTTCTTTCCTGGGTCCGTGGCAGAGGGACTAGCGATAGCGGAGGGCGGCTCGAGGAACCGAGGCTGAAGAGGCTCTCACGCCTCAATAGACACCTCGGGGCTTCCCCCAGCTCAGGAGGACTCCTTGCTGTGGCCCTCGCGCAAAGGTAGAACCACCAGGGCAGACACCACGAGGCCCCAGACTCCTACCGGGTCTCGAATCTTTCCCCCCCTGCCTGGGCCAGCTTCTCCGTGTGGCGCTCAGGCAGGAGGAACGGTCAGCTCTCACCGCAACTCGCAGAAGTCGCCGGCGCCTCCTCTCAGCGCCGAGCGGCAAGAACACTGGCACGGACAGCTCCGCCTCACGAAGCCTGGGGCTCCGTCGAGCATGCGCGGGAAGCGAGCGTCTCACGGACAGAGACCGCGCTTCCGCTCCTTTCCTCAGCTCCAGCCGGCGCCGCCTCCCAGAAACCGGCGATCTCACAGGGCATGCGCAAGGGAGCAGAGTCTCCAGCCCAGCGATCGCGCACTTGTAACAGCGCCTCCCCTCGCTCTCCTCACACTGGGGCCAGGGAAATCACCACAAGACGGCTCCGGCGTCCAGCGTCAGCCTCACTATGTCTCCAACAAGTTCTAGCGACCCAGGCAATGAACCGGCGCCACTTCACCAGCGCTGGCCTGGGGGTCGCCTCACCCTACTTCTGCCCCTTCAAGGGAGGGCTCCTCCTCGCAGCAAGTCTCCGCTTCTGCCAGTAAGTGAAGTACTTAGAAGGGGGGGGTCAAGGCTCTGTCAGCGAGGAAAGTCACTGCAGCTTGCGGCAGACTACAATTGGCCACTGCTACTGGGGGGAGGGGGGGGTCACAGAATCTACCCCTACCTATACTGACCACTGCTCACGAAGAGCCTCTCTCTCTGCTGGGCAGAGGACTGTGCACCGCAGCACTACAGTCTCCTTCTCCTACAGGCTTCCCCTGTATAATTTTAAACAAGGGGCAAGCTAGGCGCCCAGGGTCTCCAGAAACTTCCCACAGCGGGGCCAAGACAAATAACTAAAAGGGGAGTTGTGGGCTGGACCAAATAGACAGCTTCCAAGTCCAGGAGATCAATCCAAAGTCCAACCTTTTCCCACCCTTAGCTACCACCTGTCCTCCAGCTGACTTCCACAGGTAGACAAAATGGCTGCCCCGCATTCCGCCTTATATAGGCTGCCCTTCAGTGGTCCAGAATGGACCAGAAGGTTCTGGAATGCCCTATGTTAGGCTATGGCCAAGTTCTGTTGGTGACAGTTGGGGCAGTTGGTGGCCACCATTTTAGGTGGTGCCAACTTTCCTGTCAGAACAGGCCTCTGGGCCTGAGGTAAAAGATTATGAGGGGGGAGAGAACACCTATCCCCCTGGCCAACACCTACAAAAAGTCAGTAGACACAAAAAATTAATAAGGGTATGAGGGGCGTTAAGGGGACAAAATAAATAAAAATTAGGAGGGACTTCGCCAAAAAGCCAGACAGGTCTAACACGCGTCCCCCCCAGCTGAAAGTGGGGAGAACTACCCAACCCCTTGGGAGTCCTCATCACTAAGGCGGAAATACCTGGAGAGACCGTCTGCATTGGCGTGGTCCACTCCAGGCCGATGTTCCACCCGGAAGTCCATTCCCTGTAGGGAGATGGACCACCTCAACAACTTGGGATTTTCCCCCTTCATCTGCATCAGCCAACGAAGGGGTCGGTGGTCAGTCTGAACCAGGAAGTGCGAGCCAAAGAGGTATGGCCGCAGCTTCTTCAGAGCCCACACCACCGCAAAAGCTTCCCTCTCAATGGCACTCCACTTCTGTTCCCGGGGAAGCAGTCTCCTGGATAAGAAGACTACAGGTTGATCCAGGCCCTCTTCATTGAGTTGCGATAACACTGCCCCAATGCCATGTTCGGATGCATCTGTTTGCACAATAAACTCCTTGGAGAAATTGGGAGCCTTCAGGACCGGTGCTTCGCACATTGCCTGCTTCAACTTTTCAAAGGCTTGCTGACAAGCCTTTGTCCAAACTACCCGTCGAGGTTGTTTCCTAGAGGTGAGCTCTGTGAGGGGCGCTACAATAGTGCCATACCCCTTCACAAAGCGACGGTAGTAACCTGTGAGGCCCAGGAAAGCTCGGACCTCAGTCTGTGTCTTGGGGGGTTCCCAGGCCATGATTGCCTCAATCTTCGCCTGTAGGGGTTGCACGGACCCCCTACCCACCAAGTGTCCAAGGTACACAACCGACCGCTGCCCAATCTGGCATTTGCTGGCTTTGATGGTCAATCCAGCTTGTTTCAGCGCCTGGAGAACTGCTTGCAAATGTTGCAAGTGGTCCTCCCAACTGCTACTGAAGACAGCAATGTCATCCAGGTAAGCAGCCGAGAAACCCTCCATTCCAGAGAGGACCTGGTTCACCAGTCGCTGAAATGTGGCAGGGGCGTTCTTGAGACCAAAGGGCATCACACAGAACTGGAAGTGTCCCTCGGGCGTGGAAAAGGCTGACCTTTCCCTTGCTCCATCTGTCAAGGAGATCTGCCAGTACCCTGAGGTGAGGTCAAAGGTACTGAGGTATTGGGCAGCTCCTAGCCGGTCAATTAACTCATCCGCCATGGGGATTGGATGAGCATCAGTTTTGGTAACTGAGTTCAGTCCTCGGTAATCCACACAGAACCTCATTTCTGGTGTGGTGCCCGGTGGGGCGGCTTTTGGGACTAGCACCACCGGACTGGACCAAGGGCTGCTGGACGGTTCTATCACTCCTAGCTCCAACATCTTGGCAACTTCGCCATGGATGCTAGCCTTCACCTTGTCCGACAGCCTATAGGTCTTGGATTTCACTGGGGGGCTGTCTCCTGTGTCCACATCATGGGTACACAGGTGGGTTCTTCCTGGGACAAGGGAAAACAGTGAAAAGTACTGCCCCAATACCTGTCGGCAGTCCTCTCGTTGCTCAGGAGTGAGAGACGGGGAGAGAATCACTCCCTCCACCGACCCATCCTTCTCTTGACATGAAAAGAGGTCTGGGAGAGGTTCGCTTTCTGCCTCCTCAGCACCATCAGTCACCATCATCAGGATGACCTCTGGCCTCTCATGGTGGGGTTTGAGGCGATTGGCATGCAGCACCCGGAGGGGCTGCCTCGGGGTCTTAAGATCCACCAAGTAAGTGGCCTTACCCTTTTTCTCCAACACCTCAAAGGGGCCTGTCCAACGATCCTGAAGGGCACTTAGCTCTCCAGGTTCCATCACCCAGACTTTCTGGCCAGGCTCCAACTCCACCGGGTGAGTATTCTGATCATACCATTCCTTCATGACTGCCTGACTGGCCTCCAAGTTGTCAGCAGCCTGCTTCCACAACTTGGCCATCTGGCTTCTGAAGGCCAACATGTAGCTCACCACATCCTGGGGAGGTTTTCTGGGAGACTTCTCCCATCCTTCCTTCACCAGGCTGAGAGGCCCACGCACCGGGTGCCCATACAACAATTCGAATGGGCTGAAGCCCACTCCTTTCTGTGGCACCTCTCTGTAGGAGAACAGTAAGCAAGGTAGGAGGATGTCCCACTTCCTCCGTAAACTCTCTGGCAGACTTCTTATCATGCCCTTCAGGGTCTTATTGAACCTCTCAACCAGTCCATTGGACTGGGGGTGATAAGGAGTGGTGAACCGGTAGGTCACCCCACACTCCTTCCACATGGTCCGCATGTAAGCAGACAGGAAGTTAGTCCCCCTGTCAGACACAACCTCCTTCGGGAATCCTACCCTAGTAAAGATTCCCATCAGGGCCCTAGCATCCACAGGTGCAGTAACAGTCCTCAGAGGGATGGCCTCTGGGTACCGTGTGGCATGATCCACCAGAACCAGGATGAACCTGTGACCAGCTGTTGTTGGTGGATCCAATGGCCCTACAATGTCGATGCCCACCCTTTCAAAGGGGGTGCTAACGACAGGAAGTGGTTCCAGGGGAGCCTTTAGCTTCACCCCTGTCTTCCCACTGGCCTGGCAGGATACACATGTCCTACAGTATGTGTTGGACGCCGCTTTCATCTGAGGCCAGTAAAAGTGGAGAACAAGCTGTGCAAAGGTCTTGTCCTGGCCTAAGTGTCCTGCCAGTGGTATCGCATGAGCCAATTCCAGCAGAAAGGCTCGGTACTGCTGCGGGACCACCAAGGCCCTTGATGAGCCAGGTAGAGGTACCTTGGGTTCACTGTAGAGGAGTCCATCCTCCCAGTAAAGATGGTAGTGTCCCGTAACATCACCTGCTGCCTGGGCTTCAGCCTGACGCCTCAGTCCCTCAAGGGTAGGGCACTCCCTCTGCCCCCTACAGAATTCCTCTCTGGTAGGACCTCCCTCCACATGCCATTCAGCAGGAATGGGTAAATCCTCCAGAGAGTCTACTCCCCCCTCCACGGACTCCTGGCCTACCACCGCAGGTGGCCGATCTGTCACATGGGGCGTGGAAGCCGAAGCAGGCTGTCCCTGTCTCCGCTTCTGTCCCTTTTTGGCAGCGGGTTGGGCCATTGTTCCAGGCTCCAACCCAGGCGAACTCCCTCTCCGGGCAGTCGCAGACCGTGTGCTTACACAGGCCCAGTCAGGTGTACCCAGCATCGCAGAATGCGTCCGGTATTCCACCTCTCTCCAAGTGTTGTGCTCCATGTCATTCCCCAACAGACAATCAACTGGCACGGCAGGGCTTACGGCAACTCGAAGTGAACCTGCAACCCCTTCCCACTCAAAGGGAACCTCAGCCACTGGATAGTGGCCCATTCTGCCGTCAGCCATCGCGGCGGGGTGGAGTACATTAGGAACAACCTGCTCTGGAGACACCAGTTGACTTCTCACCATAGTCATACTGGCTCCTGTATCTCTCAGAGCCTCCCCTCTTTGGCCATTGATGGTAACCCATTGCCCATACTTGATAGTATTTGGGGGCACCTGGATCTTTGGCACCATCTCCCGCTCTCCCAGGGACACTAAGGTGACACCCGCCCACTCACCCCCCTTATCTAAGGGCAACTCCTCCCCGAGCGCTACACTAGCTACTCCCGGTGACTTTCCTCCGGTGGGAGGGGGTGGTCTCTTTGGGCATTTGACATCTCCTTTATAATGTCCAACACCACCGCATTCAAAACAGTGGAGAACCCTTGGCTGCTGGCTTTGGCCAGGATTAGGGTTTCTGGGCGGGTTTGCCCTCGGGGTGAAACCTGCTCCCTTACCTTGGAAATTATTTTGGGGACCTTTGGAGAACTCCTTCTTTTTATCTCCTCCCTCTTTCTTCTGGGGGCGCCCTGTCCGGCTTTTTGAGAATCCCCTCCAGTCCCCTTGGAGGACACCCGGGTACTTGCCCAAGTGTCCGCCTCCTCTGCAAGCTTCCGGGGATCGGTCAGCTTGCTGTCCACCAGGTGTTGGCGCAACTCGGGAAAGCATTTCTCGAGGAGGTGTTCTTTCAAAAATAGATTGTACAGCCCCTCATAATCTTTTACCTCGCTGCCCTTGACCCAACCCTCTAAAGCTTTCTTGGCGTAGTCTAGAAAGTCTACCCAATTCTGGTTACTCATTTTGTGACTTCCCCTGAATTTTTGTCGGTACCGTTCAGGGGTAAGTCCAAACTTTTTCACCAGTGCCACCTTCATGACAGGGTAGTGGGTTTGCTCATCCTGCTCCAGAGCCAACAAGGTGTCTCTGCCAGCAGGTGGCATGTATTTATACAGCCCACCCCCCCAATGAGTTTCCAGGATCCCGTGAGCCCTTAAAGAAACCTCATAAGCGGCCAACCATTTGGCAATGTCATCACCTGGGGTGTAACTAGAAATGACATCTTTGGGTAGGTAGGGTCTAAATTCCCTGGTGTCTACTTTCTTTTCGCTGCCACCATTATCTGGAGTGGGAGGCCTTTGTATTAGGACCTGTAGGTCCATCTCCTTGAGGGTTCGCTCATGAGCTAACCTCCTTTCCTCCCTTTGCATATCCATCCTAGCTAACTCCAGCCTCATTCTCCTCTCCTCCCTTCTATCTTCTAGCTCGGCTTCGGTTAAACCCCTGTCTGAGACGCTGCTGCTTGCCCTTGAAGGTATCCTGGGACCTGTCAGAAGATTCCCTCTCCCCACTTGGTTCAGCGATGCAGCCTCAGTAACAGTGTCCCCTTCACCCACTTCAGTTTCTGGTTCTTCCCTCAAACGAGCTTCCACCCATGCCCTTATGCTTGTCAGCAATTCTCCTTTCTTGGCACCTTTGTTAAAAAATACCCCTTTCTGCTGACACCAATCCCTGAGTTGGGCCACAGTATTGGCTTCCAGCTCCTTAAGATTCACCTCCATCTTTGCCATGGAATGTAATTACTCGCAGGAGAAAACCACGAAGTGATCTGAGGTTAACCTCCACCCACCACCAGAAATAAATTTAGAAAAAACAAAAAGACTAATTGGGAGGGCCGCAAGGAGAAAACTCCTGGTGTAGGTTGGGTGTATTACGTCAAATTACTAGTAAGTAGCTGCAACCAAGTCCGCAATCCCACCGCTAGGCACCAAATGTTGGAATTAGGTAGCCTGGCCTAGGGCAAGACTAGCATATCAGAGGCACAGTGTAAAGGTTGCAGACCACCCAAAAGTAATTCCACGCAATAGCACTCAAAAAGAAAACACTACACCAAAATTATATGAAAATACGTACTGCTTTATATAAAAATAATATTCTCTTTGTTGTCAAATATTAGTAGCTCACATTTAAATAGCTCAAAACATTTCAAGTCACTTTTTAGGATCAGCAATTTCACTTTTTAAATTACTAGCAGATTATCACTTTGTCTTCAAAGCAGTTACTATATTCTTGAGCTTCTATTACACTTTTGCATACAGTATATATTGTACTTTATGTTTAGTCACACCATAACCCTGACTGGTAGGTAACACTTACTCTTCCAAAGGCCAGTTGAAATATAGCCTGTACTCTACACTTGGTTCTATATCTTCCAATAACACTGCTAAACTGCTGCACAGGTTATCAAGTAGTTACTCTATGTCATCACTTTTAAAATTTAACAAGAACAGCACTTGAATCCGATCAGAGCAACACTTTTCATTACATGGATAACAGTACAGTTTTCCTACTGAACCTATGTAGAAGCAATTGATTAAGCACCAATTAAACCAACAGTTAAATGAGCCCTGCCTGGGCTTCCTTGTGGACCCTGTACTCCTGGGGACAGTGTCTCAGTGAACACACTGGTGAGGTATCTAGCCAGAACCCCAGTTTCTTATGTAGAAGGCTCTTCCCCCATTTAACTATCTCCTTACTTGTCACCACACTGTTGATCTGTTCTTTCCTGGGTCCGTGGCAGAGGGACTAGCGATAGCGGAGGGCGGCTCGAGGAACCGAGGCTGAAGAGGCTCTCACGCCTCAATAGACACCTCGGGGCTTCCCCCAGCTCAGGAGGACTCCTTGCTGTGGCCCTCGCGCAAAGATAGAACCACCAGGGCAGACACCACGAGGCCCCAGACTCCTACCGGGTCTCGAATCTTTCCCCCCCTGCCTGGGCCAGCTTCTCCGTGTGGCGCTCAGGCAGGAGGAACGGTCAGCTCTCACCGCAACTCGCAGAAGTCGCCGGCGCCTCCTCTCAGCGCCGAGCGGCAAGAACACTGGCACGGACAGCTCCGCCTCACGAAGCCTGGGGCTCCGTCGAGCATGCGCGGGAAGCGAGCGTCTCACGGACAGAGACCGCGCTTCCGCTCCTTTCCTCAGCTCCAGCCGGCGCCGCCTCCCAGAAACCGGCGATCTCACAGGGCATGCGCAAGGGAGCAGAGTCTCCAGCCCAGCGATCGCGCACTTGTAACAGCGCCTCCCCTCGCTCTCCTCACACTGGGGCCAGGGAAATCACCACAAGACGGCTCCGGCGTCCAGCGTCAGCCTCACTATGTCTCCAACAAGTTCTAGCGACCCAGGCAATGAACCGGCGCCACTTCACCAGCGCTGGCCTGGGGGTCGCCTCACCCTACTTCTGCCCCTTCAAGGGAGGGCTCCTCCTCGCAGCAAGTCTCCGCTTCTGCCAGTAAGTGAAGTACTTAGAAGGGGGGGGTCAAGGCTCTGTCAGCGAGGAAAGTCACTGCAGCTTGCGGCAGACTACAATTGGCCACTGCTACTGGGGGGAGGGGGGGGGTCACAGAATCTACCCCTACCTATACTGACCACTGCTCACGAAGAGCCTCTCTCTCTGCTGGGCAGAGGACTGTGCACCGCAGCACTACAGTCTCCTTCTCCTACAGGCTTCCCCTGTATAATTTTAAACAAGGGGCAAGCTAGGCGCCCAGGGTCTCCAGAAACTTCCCACAGCGGGGCCAAGACAAATAACTAAAAGGGGAGTTGTGGGCTGGACCAAATAGACAGCTTCCAAGTCCAGGAGATCAATCCAAAGTCCAACCTTTTCCCACCCTTAGCTACCACCTGTCCTCCAGCTGACTTCCACAGGTAGACCAAATGGCTGCCCCGCATTCCGCCTTATATAGGCTGCCCTTCAGTGGTCCAGAATGGACCAGAAGGTTCTGGAATGCCCTATGTTAGGCTATGGCCAAGTTCTGTTGGTGACAGTTGGGGCAGTTGGTGGCCACCATTTTAGGTGGTGCCAACTTTCCTGTCAGAACAGGCCTCTGGGCCTGAGGTAAAAGATTATGAGGGGGGAGAGAACACCTATCCCCCTGGCCAACACCTACAAAAAGTCAGTAGACACAAAAAATTAATAAGGGTATGAGGGGCGAAAAGGGGACAAAATAAATAAAAATTAGGAGGGACTTCGCCAAAAAGCCAGACAGGTCTAACACCCCCCCTTCTAATGTCATGGTGTTGTTTCAAAACTTCAGAAACAGAGTAATCCATGTGAAGTTTGAGAAGCAAACAAATCTGTGCCTGCAGCACTAGAATTTGAGCAAAGCCTTAAATTTCCTTAAGGAGTGAATGCAACATAATATAATACCTATATAATAATCCTGGCATTAAAGCATAGACTTTCAGAGCACTGGGCGAATGCCTGAGGTGCTGCACCCCAAAAATGAACAGTTTCTTTGGATTTAGCTACTGTGATGACCCATTAAAACAGCCATGCAGCATTTAAGTTGCTAACAACATTTGTCTTGGAATCTCTCTGGGGCAGTGCTTTCATATGATTATCAAGATCTCATGTTATGGGTTTCATAGCTCTGTCCAAGAGGCGGTAATAAGATGAGCAAAGTAAGACTAAAACATACGAACCAGAGCCAGATTAAAACCCATATCATCTTACTATAAAAAAGACCAACTATATCTTCCACTTATTAAAAAATACTCAAACGCGTATGTATTTCTTACATTAATAAGAATTTGATCCATAGACACTAAACAGAGAGCAAAGCCTGCGGTTTGCAAAGACACAGTTGGTCTGGTTCACAAAGGGCCTCCGCACTGGTGGCGAAGGCCCCGCATTCGTGGGAGAGACTCCGCACTCGGGGCAGAATCTCCCCAATGAGAATTCTCATTGCAGAGATTCCGCCCCAAGTGCGGAGACTCCCTTGTGACTCAGGCTCAGTACTTATAAGTGCGAAAAAACTTTTTTTACAATGTATAAAAGCCCATTGCAAATATTAGGATGTGCGAAGGAGGCTTCCCTCCCATACTTAGCATTCGCACTGCACTAGGTTGTGATTGCACTTGCAGTTTCCAACCATTGATCACTTATAACTTCTGGGCAAACTCCAGTTGTGACTGTTTTGCAAAGGGGAAGCTGTCCACGGGGGCAGCTTTCCGTTTTAGCCCTAGGGAATCATTTCAGGAGGCCTGGTGAAGCGGGCAGTAGTTGAGAATGACAATGTTGTGTTGGAGGTGTTCTGAGCCTTGCTGACCTCCACCCCTGCATCCACAGCCAATCACAGGGGCTGCAAACTGTGACTTCCTGAATAAATATTTGTTTGAATGGTAGCTTGTGAAGAGACAAATTGCACAATAACCTATAAGTGCATAGGTTGTGCCAGAAACTGCATTCCCACTAGCACACCAATCATTGTGCGTATTGCACGTCCCGGAATGGGAATAGAGTAACAGCTCTATCCCAAGAAAGGGATTTGGGAGAATGTACATCGTCCCAAACATATTGCTTCATGCCATTTTATTTGAGTTTTAATACTGTGGTCTCATTGAGGTCCCAAGCAGAATGGGACACATACCATCACAGTCAATATATTTTTCTCTTCTGTCCTCTTGTCTTTTGTGACTGTCTGTAAAAGTTCTTATCTGGTGCAAACCATTAGGCCACTATAATAATCCAGGTGCACACAGATCAATTACTCGAACATGATAGTAATTTGGTGGAGTGGGGGAGAGGTAGTAAAGCAATTCTAAAAGAAACTTAGAAAAGATGGTGATCCTGGAATCTGTGTGTTTCCGCATCTTGGTGATTGAAAGCATGGTGTGAGGTCTCCAAAGAGGACCCTCAAAGAATTCTTGCTTTAGTCAGAGGTTTATCTTACATTTTAGGGGTGTTCTCTATTTGCTCATATTTTGAACACTAATGGTAACCCATTGTTACTCGACAGGGCGTACGTGCATTGCAGGAGATAACAGTACTGAATTTATAACAAGATGGTACGGACATTTCAAGGAGTATGCCACCATTACAGAATTCAAACAACTGAACCCCAACTTTGATGCGGTATGACGGCTCCTTTTCATATCATTTCTGGATATTGTGTCGTCACTCCGCAACATCACTGGAAGATTCTCTAACGCATTACTCACTTGGTTTTCTCTTTCCCTCAGTCGGCTGCCCTGGATGTGTGCACCCCTCAACAGATTGGAGAGTATACCATTTCTTCGGGGGCTCTTAACGACGAACAAAAATTTATCAAGATCTTTCAGAACCTGCAGACCACAGAGGAAGTTTCTGTATTTGTCACCGAGCTGAACACCAATGCACAGGTATATGCGTACCTTTATATGTTTGAGATGCCAGCCAGGAAAAAAAACTAAGCCTGCAAAGAGACCTACTAGTATGTCATTTTCTAAAAAACTGGGTTCAACAGATGTTCAGTTGATTGTGTGTGAGGTCTCCTGTGATTTTGAAGTCTTGAACATGAACGCTGCATTGAAGAACGTCTCAAACAAGTAGGCCTTCTCTTTGGTCGTGAATTCCTTGGATTTTCTTGCAAGGGACAACAATTGAACTGAATACACTGTCTCGTCATAATTTAAAGAAAAATGCGCTTTGCATAAAGTATTATATGGTAATTCTACAATGTAATGAATCATTCTTTCAATCAGGGGCACTTGCCATTGGAAACATTTAAAAGAATTATAGCTCATTGTTTTAGCTGGAAGACCGGATCTTCATACAAGAGTCTGGAGTCATTCAGGTAGGAGGGAAGATCTTTATTTCATGTTAGGTCTTTAGGTTAGAGCAACAGCAGGTAAATGCTGTTAGGGCTCCACGCTCCCTCCAAACATCTCTGTCTCCTAGCTTCTAAAGATCTTATCTCCTACCTGAATTGTACTAGACTCTTGCATGAAGACCCTGCCTTCCCACGGCAACACACAGCGTGAATGGAAGTTCTTTCATTGGGTGATTGTTGCTGATGGGACATCTGGACTGTCTGGATAGAAGAGTTGCAAACAGTCCTTTGCCAACCTAATGAGCTTCAATCATCATCAGAGGACACCAGAAGGTAGACACTAAAAAAGGAAGTCGCAACACAGAGAAAAGTTGGCACATGCTTGCAAGTGGGCAACATGACATGGCATCAGAATGGGCTTTTGCCACTTCTGTTTAAAGATGGTACCCTACATGGAGGCTACATTGAATACAAATATAGAGTATGGATGTGGGAGCAGCTATCCATGGAGGTCATAAAACCCTAAGTGACCATAGTTTCTATCTGGGTATGCATGATGGAGCATATGAGTGACTCATGTGATAGTGTACCTTGAGCTCAGGGAAGTCACACTGAGAAGCAGACTTGTCTCCCAATGCTGCACCTTCAGCCAGTGCATACATCTCTGAACTCTCAACAAAGTCGTTTTAGGATTGAGCCGTTCTGCTCCAACCACACAATGACTTCCTTTAGTCGCTCTGTCAAGATAGAGAAAAGCGACTACTGCTGCTGGCTCATGGTGAATGAATCACAAGCATAAGTATGCAGTTGGAGTCTCTTACTGTGGATGTGATCTCAAACTATTAATATTTCTACTGTGTTGAGTCACGCACATGCGCACAACACTGTGTTGTGCTAATCAGTCTTTTTTGTCCTATTTAGATTAGAGTGTCCTACGTAGCCCAGACTGTTCTCCGCTTTCTGTGGTTCAGAGGAGATCCATTCCATGCTGTTCAGAAATCACTTGCTTTCTTTATGTTGGGCCGAGTACTCTTTTTCTTTGAAGGTCGCAGCGTTGGCTGAGCTTGTTTAGTGGATCATAAGAGCATCTCGTTGCTATCTGAGTGGCATTTGATGCTGTGTTAATTGCATTGAGAGGGCTGTGTTCAGTCATCTAGATGGTTGCATTGAAAGGAAAAAGAAGCACGGTCCATTGAATGATCCTTGGCTTTCTGTTGATTGCATACCTTTGTAGGACTCATTCATTTTTTGGATTATCATGGATTAGAGCTTGTTACATATTACATTATAGAGTGGTGGTTTCAGCTTCTGTCTGTGTTTCGCACTAGTAGTTTGGTTGCTGCAATATAGTTGCAGTGCTGTATTTAATGTCTGTGTTTTAATGTAAGTTTTGAGATGTTCTGATCTCAAACATTAAAAGAAGCATCCTCAGATCGGGCGGTGTAGGAATGCATGTGCATTCTTGCCCACAAATTCAGAGAATACACACAGCAATCTTAGAATGGTTTAAAAAACATTCAAAAACAGTTGCCCGCTGGCCCCCAGTGGCCAGGCAATGAGAGAAGGTGGGGGCTGCAAGGAAGTAGCAATTTTACTTTAATGTGATATGAAAAAGTTGGCTCTCTAACTGCGTGTATGGCATACTGTGATATGTAGTCCTGTGCAACATTGTTAAATAAAAAAATAAAAAGAAATACAAAAATGTGATGAAAGAGTAGCAGGTAAACAAAAGTGCAACTGAGTGAAAATAATCTGCCAGCGCTAGAATTCATGACACCAGCAGGGAAAGGATACAACACAATCAATCAAAGCTTGGTGAGACCAAAATGCTCCTTTGGCAGGTTAAACAAAACATCAAATCAGGAGCAGGGAACTGAGATACACAAGAAAGCTGTCGAAACATGAGCATGGGGAGGGCCCAAAGCCTACCATTAGTCTAAATTCTATACAATAGTTCTGTTTGCTAATAGACAGATAAAGCTGTCTGTAGGCAAGGCCTAAAAAGTAAAGAGGGTAAAAGGGGAATGGTGGAATTCTATTTAGTTCCCTTTACATTACACACAAGGGCAGGTAGACGAAATGAGGACAATGCGTGGAGTCAGTTGCGTGAAGATGATTGGTCCATTGCTTGATAATGTGGGGGAAGCATATTAAAGAGGTTAGTTTCTGAGATTTCATCGAGACTATATAAGACAGTACACAGTGATATAAACATTATAGCCTCAGCATCTGATGTCTGGCTGATTGATAGGTTTTAGGATGTTCCAGTCTGAATCTGTACTCACACCAGGTATACACTTATCTCTCAGGTTCAGCTACAGGAGACAGAAATCGGCTCTGTGATCCTTACCTCCATCACAAATGTCATCTCAGAAGATTATTCTACATTCAAAGAGGAAGATTGGACCTTCTGGTACCAAGTACAGTTGATAAACATCATCCAGTATGTGAACGAGACCGTCCTCATTGAGATACCCAGCAACATAGACTGTGGCTCGGAGCAACAAATGTAAGATTCTTTGCCTGTCTTCGGTGCTGCGGCTCCTGACAATTAACTTCGATTCTATACTTTGTCAATATAGTTTTGATATTACATTTGTACTCCTTTGTCGACATTGCATGGGGTGGTAGAAAAATGAGTCCTTGCCACAAAAGCTAAAGGGTTTTGAAGCTGCCTTTGTAAACTTTTGCCATTCATTTCACATTAACTACCAATTTTAAAACGAAAAGGCTTGCATAAGGTAATATCTCTATATTTTTTAACTTATATACATTTGAAGAAAACTGTTATGTTAATGCGTAAGTAATATATTAAAAGACAACCTTTACTTTCATTGTGTCTTTCATCGCTTCACTATTAAAAGCAAAGGCTCGTTTTGTAGATCCATTTCCCGCAGTGCTTAATTTGAGCCGGAGCTTTCCGATGCTGAGCACCGGCACTTAATTGGTTTCCGGTGCTCAGCACCGGCACCTAAATGTCACTACCACACTTAGGGAAGTCTGCCACAAGGTGGCGCTGCTCATGTAATTTAGAGATGAGCAGTATAACAGTTGTTTAGGAAAACAATATACATAAAAAAACTGCTAATACCTGCCTCCCCAGCCATTCCTTTAGCTTTAGGACCTGGAATAATCTGAACTGTTGCATTTACATGCAAAAGAGATGGTTAGTAGTTGTATTGGCAACAAAGACAGGGGTGATGCGTGGTGCAAGGTGCAGTGGCCTCCTGGAAAAAGCCCTGGCACTTAATATTTTACAAATTAAGCACTGATTTCCTGTGAGAATACCAGAGATCCAGCCACTGCCTTTTTCATTTTTATTATCTGGCTGTATGGGATAGCTTCATCAAAGTGTCTCCACATGTGTGACAAGCAGACTGCAGGCTGGGAAGTGATTTGTCTTAGAAACAAATTCAGGTGTTCATGAAGTCTCTTGCCTACTGTCATCCATTGGGTGTCATGGGCCAAGTGTGGCCACTTTGCAGATTTGGTATAACTTGGTGCTAGAGGTCGCCTGGTGTTTGAAAAGATGCTCTCTGTTCTCAATGCAATTGCAGCCACCGAAGACTGAAATGAACATCTGACCCCCAGCTTGTTTCTCTAGCTGCACATCTATGCATACATTTAAGTGCTTGTTCCTTCATGCTTTCACATGTAATTTGTCATATGTGGTACACTAAATCTTTGATGTTGATATGATTTAAGACGCACACTTGAGGTCTCTGGCCCTCATGCTCACAACTAAAAGTTCTCCGGGTTCTTGTCAAGGGGTAAGATAGCGCTTTAGAAATGTTGCAGTATGATACTACACACTACAATATAAGACACCGCTTCCTTCTTCTCCTACAGTGTGAAGGCTTTCAATGGTGTTTTTGATAAGCTGTCTGATAAAGTCAAGAAGTCAGTTTACGACAACATGATCAAACGCATTTTTGAGTTCAAGAACAGCAGCAGCACAGGTAAGCAACACTATGGTACCTTGCCGGGAAAGTTTGACTTTCCCATATCAATGTATAGACTCTAGTCTGTGCTCCAAGAAGACAATGACCCGCTGTTGGCTTCTCAGCACTTAATACAACAGACTAATATGTCACTTGCCATTTGGCCCTCACTGCCTGTCTGAAAGAAGTTACTAAATTAAACTATCACAATGTGACTGAGACTATGTTAACTTCAGTACTACCCTTATGGAATGCTGAGATGGGTTCAGCCAATGGGGGTGCTCGCAGGATGGCACTGGTGTCTGTTGTTTGGCTGCATTCTAGGTTCATAGCTTGGACATGATAGAGAAAGAGGCCATGGACATGTTCATTGGCTTGGGTTCAGTGAGATAAGGGTTATGGGAGGGTTATGGGTGCTACCTAACTTAGTAACTACATGTCCCAAGTTGCAAACTGTTAATTGCCCTTCCATTAATGCTTGATTAAAACTGTCATTGAGTTGCTTGGAAAATTGATAAACTCATCTAATTCAACTGGATGTCAAGAGAAATGTGCCCCTTACTAGTGAGGGTGACCAAACTGCTGATTTACAATGTGACAACTTAAGAACATTTGATGTCATGGGGCAAAATGATAGTGCTGCGGCTCGAGGCACACAACACACTAGTATATGAAGAGCTGTTGTTCACCCACAAGTTGCCCCTACTGATCAGAATACTAAACCAGCCAATGCAGATCAATGGTCATTGCACTTAGCGTAAAAGCCTGGTTCATTGAATAAAGACTTCATGGATTGGGAAACTGAGACTTTGCTTTAGCAATAGCACAGGACTGCTAACCTTAAGGATATTTTGAGTGCTCACTACTAACAGGAGTAACTTCCCTCTAGTTACTTTTTATTGCATCTAGTTAAATTAGTTAATGACATTTTTAAAAACGGATTCCAACTTCGTCATTTGTCTACCTTTCATAGAGAAGGTACATTCCAGTTACTGTTCTTGTTTTCTATCCCTGTGGGAAAAGCAAAAACTCGAAATACTAGACTAAATTGACTGTTTTTTAAATATAAACCTATAGTGACAGCTGAGTTGCTAGCCAGCTTCCCCACGATGGTCCATTATGGCTGCCTCATTATAGAAAGCACAGGCACGTGTTTAAATGCTAACAGATGTCGAGTTACTGAGTTTTCTCCTAGCCTTCAGCTTTTCCCTTCTCTCAGTGATCTCCTCTAAAAAAAGTATTCGTCAATGGGGTAAATGTGGTGTGGACACTACCAGTGCTTCCTACACTAGAGCTGCGTAGTATTGTGCAGGTCAATCTTATAAAAGGGACAGGGGATCCTGGCAAAGTTGGAGAGCACCCACAAATTGGTGAGATTGCACAAATGTCTCCACCACCCATTCCCTTCATGGAAAGGGCAGGGAAGCATATTATTGTTATTATGAGGCAGCTTTCTCGGCAACCCCAGATGAATTTCGTTTTCATCTCTACTGATGAAGGATAATATCCAGAAACACATGTGTCTAGAGATTAACAGCACTAATGTGCACCAACTTTGGTGAAACACTTCAACAAATATTCAAGTAAGCATTTAAACTGAACTGCATTTACCAGGATGCTAAGGGGCGAACTGTGCTTGGAGGTGAAACAGTGTGCTCCCATCCCCCTTCCTTTATCTTTATGATTGTTAACAATAAATTAATTAATAGAAAATATCTCTTCATAGATGCAATTGGGAATTTACAAATGTTTTTCAAGAGTTCCACTGAAAATTCCTGGGTGCTCTCTGGAACTTGAAACTGTTGAAGGCTTCGGGGAGCTTTTTGGAATTTTTCTGTTCATTTCTAAAATTCTGAAGTCTGCCACCCTGAGAGGCAAAGAACGTTTGCTGCAGATCCGTACGTGCTTTTGGGAACTGGCCTGGGTGTGTTTGTGCACACAGACGTACATTTGGGCATCTGCCCTCTCTCTACCAGAGGGCTCAGAGACTTCTGTCTCTAATTGCAGGTACTAGGAAGGGCTCAAAACACAACGCTGTACCGAGAGTTCTTGCCTTTAGATCCTTGATTTTAATATATTTGCCACGAGTAACACGTTCATTAGCCTTCCTGTCCTTGTGTGTTTGCAGGTGTTGTGTGTGGCCAAGCAGATCTATCATCAGCAGACTGGATCAAGATCAACTTCGGTAAATTTTACGAATATGCAAATTTGGGGGATCTTCTCACTTGGAACACGAAATTTGCAGTGGTAAGTATCAAGAATACAGCGTTGCAATGAAAGAATTGTAGAAATATATCTTCAATGTCAATTCTTCCTCGATGCTTTCTCTTCCTATATCTAAGAACTATGGGCACACCTTCCACTGGCACAGATAATGGGCACACCCTACACTGGCACAGATATTGGGCACACTTTCCACTGGCACAGATATTGGGCACACCTTAAACTGGCACAGATGATGGGCACACCTTATACTGGCTCAGATAGTGGGCACATCTTCCACTGGCACAGATATTTGGCACACCGTACACTGGCACAGATGATGGGCACACCTTACACTTGCACAAATAATGGGCACACCTTACACTGGCACATATATTGGGCACACCTTACACTGGCACAGATGGTGGGCACATCTTCCACTGGCTCAGATAGTGGGCACATCTTTTACTGGCACAGATATTGGGCACACCGTATACTGGCACAGATGATGGGCACACCTTACACTTGCACAGATAATGGGCACAACTTCCACTGGCACAGATATTGGGCACACCTTAAACTGGCACAGATGATGGGCACACCTCACACTGGCACAGATAATGGGCACTCCTTTCACTGGCACAGATAAGGAGCACACATACCTCTTGCACAAATAATGGGCACACCTTACACTGGCACAGCTATTGGGCACACCTTACACTGGCACAGATAAGGGGCACACATACCTCTTGCACAAATAATGGGCACACCTTACACTGGCACAGATATTGGGCACACCTTGCACTGGCACAGATGATGGGCACACCTTACACAGGCACAGAAAATGGACACATCTTCCACTGGCACAGATATTGGGCACACCGTACACTGGCACAGATGATGGGCACACCTTAAACTGGCACAGATGATTGGCACACCTTACACTGGCACATATAATGGGCACACCTTACACTGGCACAGATAAGGGGCACATATACCTCTTGCATAAATAATGGGCACACCTTACACTGGCACAGATATTGGGCACACCTTGCACTGGCACAGATGATGGACACACCTTACACTGGCACAGATGATGGACGCACCTTACACTGGCACAGATAATGGGCACACCTTACACTGGCACAGATAATGGGCACACCGTACACTGGCGCAGATGATGGGCACACCTTACACTAGCACAGATAATGGGAACACCTTACACTGGCACAGATAATGGACATACCTTACACTGGCACAGCTATTAGGCACACTGTACACTGGCACAGATAATGGACACACTTTACACTGGCACATATGTTAGGCACACTGTACACTGGCACAGATAATGGGCACACCTTCCATTGGCACAGATAAGAGGCACACGTACCTCTTGCAAAAATAATGGGCACACCTTATACTGGCCACCATACACTGGCACATATAATGAGCACACCTTCCCCTGGCACAGATATTGGGCACACCTTCCACTGGCACAGATAAGGGGCTTAAGCGTACCTCTTGCACAAATAATGGGCACACCTTACACTGGCACAGATAAGGGGCTCACGTACCTCTTGCACAAATAATGGGCACACCTTCCACTGGCAGAAATAATGGGAGCAGTCATTTTGCTCCGTTTTGCTGCCTACAAAGTGTAACAAAGAATGTGTTTCTATTGTCTGCATGACAGAAATACATTTTCCCCCGGGCTTAACTGTGAGAGAGGAGTGTGGAAACCTTGCACTTATGGTTTCTTGCAAATAATTCAGCAAGTGTGATAGACATTTGTACAAAGACACCCTGTTCCCTACCCTTAGTTTTTTTATTTATTTAGAAAAGCAAATAGCAAACTGGGTTGGCATATCTTTTGCTATTAAATAATGAAAACATGAACATGCTGAATGCACTTTGAACAATATTACATCTTCCGCCTTTTTTACATGGCCACATTTTATTTCCCATTCTTCTTATGTGAGCACAGCAGAAACAATGTGGAATTATTTTGTGTCCTGTTGGCCATGGGGCAAATTCCGAAGGTTCCATTTCCTATTAAAGAAGCTGTAAAACCCAATGCAAATCCTCATTTTTTTGCAACAGTGCAACTTTTCTGTAATACGGGCTTATTCGGGTTTAAATAAGGGGCTATGAGGCACTCAAAAGCTTTTCTTTCTGTTAGACTGGATCTCTCGTATCAGAGTAGGCGATGAAAATAAAAAATAAAAACAGTCGGAGGAGCAGAAGCAAAGTTAAGCCTGATAACTCCAATTAAAAAAGGAATGGGTTTAATATGGGTGTGGTGGGCGAAGCACCCCATTAACCGCAAAAGTTGGACTGCCCACATTAGAAATGCAAAATAAGGACAGTAAAAAGAGGTGGCCTTAACATGGAGACTTGGTAGCCAAAAGCACTGTGCATCTGGGTCCAGGCCTGTCTTCATGACGGCACGAGCCATCCCCTCATTAACCCTGCACCACCTCCGCCGCTGAGCCCTAAAGTAATAGGAGAGTATAAAGAGAAGGGCAGTGGGCGTATAGAGCGAAAGTAGGCAGGAGCGGCCCTTGTTGATAAGAGTGGTGGGGCCTGGTTGAGAGAGGGGGGGGGGGGGTTCGACAGATGACCACAAGCTAAATTAAATAAATAATTAATTTGCCCTCCTCCTTGTCTGTACAAATTATTACAAGTATTGCATCACTGCTGAGAAGTGCTGGTACTCTCTTTTCCAAGTGTAAGATGCGCAGATACTCAGTACTAGACAGTCCCTGCACATTTAATCACTGAGTCTTCCCACATTACATACAATTAAATATTGCCCTCCATAAATTAGATTGTAAGAATAATGACTTTAATGTGACTAAAACATGCACATGTTTTGTTCACTCAATTTAACATTTAGCCCCTCAGTCAAAGGTTCTCGGAATTCCCCAATTAGATCAAACAAGTATTAGCAATGCAATCGGTCTCGCTTTGGAACCTTATATGTATTTAGCTATGCAGCACATTAGCCTGGGTGCTGAAACATCAACTGTTCTTTAACATGGAGAGAAAGTAAGCACCAAACTGCGTGACATGCCAGGTACGGAAACACATGGAGAGAAATATTGCCTTTCAGCAGGAAATGGTATAGTCCAAAGCTCTGTTTTTAGTATAAAAGCAGGTTCTTCGGTGGTCATATCACTGAAAATACAAGATTTGAAAAATATATTATTGTCCACAGGTGCTCATGGAAGGCAATTTCTATGGACTGGAATCTAGAGAATGCTAAAGTGATTCTCGTATTTTACTGACCTCTGCTGGTCGAGTTCTATAAAGACAGTTAAATAGAGGCAGTTGAACAGAAAAAAAAGTCCCTAAGCGGGAGCAGACAAGTCCTAGGGCTGATCTCCAGAGCCCACAAAGTACATACACATATCAGTATATATACTAAAGTATGTGCTAAAGTGTATACAAGAGGTCTTGAATGCTAAAAAGGGAGTTTTTAGCTGAATCGGTATTCTGAAGTACATAGTATTGCTGCATGCCGGATTACAAGTCCGGGCTGTCCAAGGTCACACCTTGTCATTTACAACCTGTTACAATGTTGGAGAAATTTGTGAATGAATACCAATTTCTTCATTATACTTTATTCGATATGAATATCATTAAAGTACAGACATACATTCATTATGACAAGGAGAATACAAATTTAAAAAGGGACGATTTGTAGCTATTTCATGCAATAAAAATACACATTTAAAAAAACAATAAAAAGCACATATATACATGTTAAAAAGAAGGTATTTCGGTATTCTCTCAATTATTAGCAGTGGTACACATACAAAGATTCAGTTCCAGCAGGCTCTAAGCATTTTTGTAGTTTAGCGACTTGGAGCAGATATACCAAGCACTTGGTAGATATTTAGCTACTCCGCATACAACAACTAAGGAACTTGTATCGGTTAGGAGGATGCGAAGAGCAACTCTATAGTCTCTGACGCCTAACATCAAGCATACCGGTTTCAACCATTTTACTCTCGCATTCTTGTATGCTTTACATCCGAACAAGAAATGCGGTATGGATTCGTTTTTACATGGGCAGCATGGGCAGGAACCATCTATGGCCCGCCTTCCTTTCCAGCCCTCCACAATTTTGTTGAGTGGAAGTGTCCCGTATCTCATTTTTAAAAAAAATGGCTCTATCTTTAGGTTTTTGAATGAAATCTAAGAGGGGTTCAAACCTCATGATGGGCTTATCCCAATTTCGATTGTAATTCCCTATTCCATGGGCCAAACTCCTAACAGCATGGTAATATAGCAATCATAAATTACCCAACCCCGCAGAATAAGGATTTCCGGACGTGGTGTTACCACATCAGGAGCCTGGTGGCTCAGGTAATTAAGTCTTTAGAAAAAAGAGGAGCCCCTTATACACCCAGTGGGACTGGGGCACTTCAACGGTGAAATAGGAAAAATCCCATATATAACTGGGATAGAATTATCCCAGTTATATATGGCACAAAAACGGTTGGGGTGAATGTTGAATGAGAGTGGTGAACGTGGTAAGATAATCCTGGCAAATTAAAGGCTGAGACAGAGAATATTACCTTTTGGGATTTTTCCTATTTCACTCAGGTAATTAAGACCTGAGTAAGTAAACTCAGATTTCTAAAAGAGCGGGAATTCGGACTAACATCGAATGAGCCCACTCAGACCAAAAAGGCACTTTCATTGCAGCAGGGTTTGGGTGTTACTTCAAATGTAAATGACTGAGTGTTATAAAAAGGACCAGGCATCATCTCCTCCTGATGTATGTGTGGTTTTTTTTCCTAGGCCGACGTGGTGACAACGCTAACTGTTGAACAACTTGCCGATTATACTGTGGACGTCAAGGTGCTGAGTAACGACGACTTGGTTTGCCCCATCCTTGCCAGGCTGCACCATCAGAGCGAGAACGCAGTCTATTCTTTCCTGACTGAATTCCACCAGAGCGCGCAGAAGGTACACTGATGCTTTATTTTGTATGTAGGTCAGAAGTCCAGAAGTCCAGAAATCTAGAACTGCTGAAAACATACCTGGTACAAGACATGGCAATCTCATGCTACTCAGTAAAGAAAAAGGTGTGTATGTAGGGAGAGAGATGTGTCTGTGAGTTTATACACACATACACAGAGAGAGAGAGAGAGAACATATATGAGGTAACTGTATATTGTGATCCAATAATGCAACGGAGGGGTCCTGATGACACAATATACCAGGGGGCCCAGGGTTTAGTGGTTTATAAATGTAATAGAACACGGTGATTGCTTTGCTGGACCACAGCCCACGTTAAGCATTAGGTATTTTATTTTATAACATATATTATTATTTTATATGTCAATTTTACTGAAACAAGCATAAAAAGGCACTTTTTTTAGCCCTTGCGTGCGTCACGGTGGGCGTGTGCATTGGATGGCCGGGGGGCAAACAAACCCCGCCCACTCATTAATTCGCCCGCACCACGGGGGAATTTGCGCAGCGCGCAAGGGGTTAAACAGAAAAAAAAAATTTGCTTATCTGAAGTCAAAAGAGGAAAAATGTATAATTATATTGTTCAGAAGGCAATGACTGACATCTGTGAAATCTGATTGCCTCTCCCACTCTGAACATTCCAATGAATGTCAAGGCCTGTTCCACGGAATAAAGGATTCTCACAAATGAGTGTACCAGTTGCTCTCTACAGACTCAATTCTACCATGTTGAAAACCCAACAAACTTGGGGGCATATGTACAAGAAAATGCAAAAGCGTGGTGATACGCCAAATTTGGCAACGCTGCGCTCCGACATCTTCAAAACGCAGGGATGCGTCATATTTACAAAATTACGGCTCGCACCTTTGTTTTCCTTAGTGCTGGTGCTAAATAAGCTACCTAACTTCAACGCAGGCACCCTACCGCCATGTTGCAAGGGTGCCTGCACTGCAGGGGTGATTGTTTATGTGCAGAAAGGAAGGGACACCCTTCCTGCACATACACAATCAATAATGGTGAATTGCTCTTTCTGTGTGTGCTGCAGAAGGCAGCATGCATAGAAAAGGAAAAAAAACAGAAGAAATAAAGGTATTTTGCCTCGTATCGCCATTCTATGACCAGGTATTCCCAGCCCTTCGTTTTTGAAGTGGCTCACGCCTTGTAAGTCTGGGGCAGCATCAAAAAGCAATGGGTGTTTTGGTGGAACGCCCACTGCAACACCCATTGCATGCCCCTTTGCCGCAGAGGGCTGTGGTGGAAAAAGTCATATATACAAGGTGGTGTTAAGCCACGTTAAGTGGCTTAGTGCCACCTTGTAAACATGACAAATGCGCTGTGCCACGGAGCGTCTGAAAAAGTGACTCTCCCGTGGCGATAGGGGCATACTACTACTACTACTACTATACTACTTGAGGGTGCTTGAAGGCTCGCTTCTCACAAGAGTGTACTGCAGCCCGTGTCTTTGTGGTGCTTAAGGGCTTTGAGAGATCCTAGTTATCCGAGTCTTTTTAGGAAGGCTGTGCTCTGCCTCTCAGCCTCTGTCTGCTCCATGCGCCTCGTCTCACATATGTAGTCTGTGAGTTATCTCCATGGATGTCTCTTTCGGGGATCCATTCTTGAGACTTCCTCCAACCAAGTGTAAGGAGTCAAGGAATCAATAAGTCTTGTCCATTGGATTGTATGGGTGGATGGATGGTGTGCTTTTCAGTGTCCTCGCTCCATGATGGTATTGTGTTAGCCAGAATTGTTGGCAACAGTTGTTTGGAAGCGAAACAGTTAGTACCGACATTGGGGGTCTAGACTGTTCCTAGATAGTCCTATAAATGCGAGCTTGGCTGAGTCAACCTCTGCGCATAACCACAGTAATAAGTGTGTATCCCAAAAGTAAACTAATATGCTCTCGATGATAAAGGGGAAACTGCCACCCACGTTCCCAGAATTTTGAGGACAAAGGTCCCAGAATGTTACATTTTACAAAACAGTCTTTATCCTGAGCAAAAGAAAAATAATGTTCAAGAGTACGTAGATCTTCTACGCCTATCTCCTAACTGTGAATACGTTTGCCATTGTAATGAGGCAATCCCTGGACGTGACTACCATGGAATGAACATTTGAAAATAAAGAAGAAGACCTACGTACTCTTGAACGTTATTTTTCTTTTCCTCAGGATGAAGACTGTTTTGTAAAGTGTTCCTAGATAGTGCCTAGAATTCTGCCAACTAATAAAGAGCGCTGAGCGGTTCAAGGATGGCCCAATGGGCACTCTTTCCCGTTGCATGCAGAGCATGACAAGGTTCACTCACACTCTCTACCTCATCAAGGCAGCTCTGGCTTAGTATTCAGTCCAGGAACTCTATAGGAACTGGGTCTGCGGCTGTTGCCACCGCCACATCAACCAGATATCTTCAAAGTCAGTCACCAATCGTGAATTTCCAACAAGAGTCACTCACTCCAAAGGAATCACCTAATTGTACCCCAAGAAGAAAGTAACAATAAGGAATCGGGCACGTGGTTCTGTCGGCTATTGATGATGCCTCTAGTGTTTTTTTTGTAGGAAAAAAACTTGCTCCACCATTAGACTCACCACAAGAGGAACAACTCAATGCACGAAAAGCCCTGCATGATTCTGGAAATCCTGAAACGGTTAAAATCCTAAAGAGTAGCAAACGCATTTTCAAGCTCAAATGCCAAAAGTTAGGGACCTCATTACCTGAAAATATCAGACTTTCTCTCTCACTCCTTCCCTCTCCCAAGGCTCCAAAATGAACTCATTTACGCCATATTTGTTAAGAGTCTTCCCAAAATTGTCTGTCTCCTCGTAAAGACTTGTTACCACTCCACCTCATTGTTGTAAAGATCTCTTCTGCTTACCAGGCGCGGCTTGTGCAGGTAAGAGGGGTGAGTCGGGGTGGAGAGTCGACATAGGATAACGAGGTAACATTTTTTTAAAAAGCCACGGTTCTCTTTTTTTACCTACATTTCCCTCGTTGTCGTATGTCGACTCTCCCACCGCACTCACCTGTATGGGCCGCGCCTGACGCTTACTTGTAAAGTGATCCAGCCATCTAAATTTACATTCAATAGTAAAGAATGCTTGGTGCATGGCGATGTTTTGTTGCTATGAAATGGGTGTTGGCCTCATACAATCTCACATCGCCTCATTGTCTTTTGCAGAAGAGCTTAACCAAATTACCAGATGCAGCCATCAGTAAGAAGATGTATCTGCAGTTCTTTGGGGACTTGCAGGTCTACTTCAAAGATTACACATCTGCGGACTGGACCTCCTTTATCCAGACAAAAATGGCCCTCTTTTGGGACAGTATAGATGTATCAACTGCAACCATTGTTCTACAATATCTTAACTGCACCTCCTACAGAGAATTGTAAGTACACACAACATATTTTAATTTTATCTTAAGAGAATTTATAAACTGCACAGAACTCCCAGAGGGTCTCTCTGTGCTAGGAATGGGAATGGACGAAGCACAATATCAAAAGACGGATTTGTTGGAAGCCTTCCTTTTGTGTATGTTGTTTGCTTTGGTGAAATTAGCCATTTCTGACAAACAGGAAATAAGAACGTTGGTGGGGCTTATACACTGACCTCCTATTAAATAGGGACGTAGAGTAGAAAGTCATGCATTTGAGAATGATGCAAAAAGAACTATCTTGCAACACAAACCATGTATCCAGTTACTGTGCAGGCCTGGACTGCCCGTTTCACCACCGGGCATTCCCCCAGGGTGCTGTAGCATTTGGAGGCAGGTTTTTCGGGCAGCAGCCTCTGCTGCACCTCTAGTACTTTCTCTGGCTCTCTCATGCAATTAGAGCAGGCACAGGGTGGAGCTTCCTGAAAAAAGAGGAGAGAGAAGAAGAGAGAGATGACAGAGCGAGGAGAGTCATCTGGGCTGGTTTGAGCAGTTTGTACCAGGGTTGCTTTTGGCTCCCGGTCCCTCCTTGGCTATATATGGGTATGTCTATAGAAGGAGGGTCCCATACCAGGTCCCCTTAAATTAAGATTGGATCTTAAAGCAACTGATCCCCTACAGTATATTGTCACTCTGCAGACATCCCATCTTCCGAGTCACAGTACGCTAGTGCACGTCCTCCTGGTTGGTTCCTTCAGAGCTAAAGCCTGCTTGGAAGATGATGACTATATGGGAAACCCGGATTCCCTTCATCATATTCATCTGCCCTGCCTCATCCTCCTATGGAAAACAAAAAGGTGATGGGTGGAATGCTTGCACATTGTATCAGCCATTGACAGTCATTGGCCAGTGCTCCAGTCCGATCCTGCTGCACAAAACGCCTCCCTCTTTTTCTCTCAGGTCACCACTGATTCCTATGGGAGATGTGTAAAGATGGATGGCTGGCACCCAGGGAAACTGCGCAACGTCTTCAGGGTATAGACCCCACCTCAGCTACCTAAACCTACCTTTGTTGACCTTAGAGCAGTTGTCCAGGGGTTACCTAAAGTTGTGACCCTTATTGGTGGGGACTTCAATGCAGTATTTGAACCCAGGCTTGACTCCACTGGTTTACGGCACAGACTAAAACCTTATCCTGGTATGCCTTGGCTTAGGAATGAGATCCTTCTTGCAATTTTTACTAGATCATCCAGGAGCTTAACGACTTTGCTTGTTCTTTTTTTCCTTTTCAGTGTTTATGAATTAGATGCAAGTTCATTGTCGCCAAGTGACCAGGCAGACATTTTCAATGCCCTCTTGGATTTCCTCCACAAGCAAATCCAAACGACAGGTAATCGCAGAATGTAAATGAACTACTCCCACTCGTTTTGTAACAATCCTTACATCCTGAAGGCAGCATCAGAAGTTGCTTTGACCACATTCACATCAGCATTAGCTGCCTTTGCTTTTATATGGTTTGGTTGCCTTCTGAGGCTCGGATGAGATGTCTTGCAGTTTTGACGAGGTTTAGCAGCATAGGATGAACAGATAAATGTTCAGTTCTTGATTTAGTGAGATAAATGGAGGATGTTTACATTCATATCAATGAAGACGAAAGACAAAAATGAATCTCAGTTGGCTAAAGGGGCTATGTCCATTAAGAAAGAAGGGAGGGGGGGGGGTCCCAACTGGGATAAATGCGTCTGTGAAGAGGCTGGTTTTCAGACCTTTTTTGAACGATGTTATGGCGACTACCAATCGTGGATGAGGTTCCAATAAGTTCTGGCGGTGCTTTCTCGGCATTTGGATGTTTTTTCCTGTGATATGATATGTTGTATGGCATAATATGAGATGAAATATGACATGTACAGTGCCATTCTAGAACTCTTAAACATGACTTACCTTAACATCTCCTAGATATTAACCAAATTAACCCAGCTAATATTCATTTGGAACATGGGCAATCAGGGCAACACATTCACCCTGTCACTGAAAAGCCTCTCCATGAAAAGAGCAAGCCCAGAGACCCATAAGATAAATGAAAATTCTTTAGTAACTCTTGGACTTAGAACAAAAAACATAAGGTTGAATAGTGGTTTGTGATTGTATGCAACTGAATAAACTTAAAAAAATCCTCAAACTATTTTGAAATCTTTGCCTTCTAAGAGCACATTGCAAGTAGTGCTGAGAGCTGATAGTGGATTACGTGTTGGGGAGCTAGCACCCATTAATTATGGACTGGACTGACACCCCCAGAGTTAATACGATCCAACATCCACAAAATAGTAATGCTGATGGACAAGAAGGAACCTGGACTAAGACAGTAATCTTGAGATACTTGTTTCTCCAACTCTGCGGCAAACGTTTTGGGCCACCAAGATAACCTTACTCCCCTTTGTAAAGGACTTGGAAGACCTGTTTTGTTGAAAGATGAAATTGCTTATTGCTAGCACTGAGTTGGTGCTAATAATTTTGCTAGTGATTTACTGATCACTATGGCTAGCAACAAATTTATATAACTGTAATACAGCTTAGTGGGCCAAGCAATAATTTTTTTCAGCAATTCTTCTAGAATTCCTAATAGATTTTTGTATACAAATCCAAACATGGCACCTGATTCACAGACATAGTTGTCCACCTCTTGATATGAAGTGTAAGCTCATACAATGTAGAGATTTCGACTTCTCACTTGCTTCCCAAAGTGCTCAGAGATATGTGTAAGATCTTTCCAAGGTTTAGAATTTGTGTTTAGAAATAATCGACATATACATACATATTTGGATATGTCTATTTTTCTTAACCATAAACATGAAGAACCACCACACTGATTAAACCATATGCCTATGGGTAGAAGGTTTGTGAACTGTTAAAATATATTATTTGTTTAATTCTTCATTTCACTGAAAAAATATTTTCCTTGAAAAATCTATCTTTCGGCCCGCACACACCCTCTAAGCACATGCTGACTATTAATGTGCTTTCTTACATATACTACCTAGCAAACGGGAAACATCCTTTACAACGCAACTTTTACCACGCCGTGCCTTTAGGACGCAACTTTTACAACGCAAACCATTACAACGAATTGCGCTGGGGGGCGCTCTAGGATAGGGAATGTGTTTAATGTACTATCCAACACCTTCCCTACTATCCACGGGGACTGGAGTTGGAATAGTAAATTAAACAATTCACTATCCAGCACCTAAAAGCACTATGCGTTGTAATGGTATGCGTTGTAAAAACAGCGTTGTAAAAGCTTGCGATGTAAAAGCATGCGTTGTAATGTCATACATCCCTAGCAAACGCATACACCGGCATAAGGTAAATGCTCAGAGGTGGAGGCAAAAGTGAAGCAAGCATTGACATATTTTTGACTGCATAATAAGTTAAAACAATGCGGGTTTTCTTCAGATCCTATTGGACCCAACATAACTACCTCCGTAGGTGCTATTTACAAATGGAGCAATTTGACCCAGTTACTCCATCCCCAGAGGTCTCTATAATGTAGGCAAACACAGCTCCAGGAGAAGAGGCACGAGATCCTGCTAGTCCCCATAGAATGTAAGATGTATTAGGGACATCAGTAATTGTGGTCCGTGTTATACATTATTTACCCCTGATATTTCACCCTGTGCCTCCTTGTCTGTGGCCAAAAAATATGGAATCTGATGAGTTAACATGGACTTTGGAATTCTAATAGGGCTAGTTCCTCTATTGCCACTAAAATGTCTTTCAGATTAAGGACTTAGTGGAAATTCTGTTTCAGCAAGTATTCGAAAACTTTCTTGGTGAATCACTTTTAAGGTTTTCAAACAGACTTTCAAACTTTTTCTGTGCTTACGTTTAATTTATACTCAGAATAACTCTTGTAAATCATACGATTATAATACTCTGGATATTTCCTTAGAGATTTTCGGGAAGAGTACGCTAAGTATTCCATAAGACTCACTGGGCTAAACGTATATATATATATATTCACTGAAAAACCCATAGGTTATAGACCATATATAGTTAGGAATTAGCATTTAAAAAACCTTATTTTACTCACACAAAACCATTGAAATTCCATATATAGTTAGTTGCACTAACTATATATCGCGCACCCGCAATCCACTGCTGATCATGTCACATATTACATCATTCATGACATGGTCAGTGACATCACTGATGACATCACTGATGACATCTCAAATGACATCACTGATGACATCACTGATGACAACATCCAGTGACTGTATTTTTCTGTAAAGTTAAAATATGTCTTGAGTGGATGTATAAGTGTCTGGATGAAGGATTTAGTAGGTGCATGACTGACTGTATGAGTGAGTGATTAAATGTGTCTCACTGAATGCATGGGTTAGTGACTAAACTGTCTTAATTTGTGCATCATTATGTCTGTTGTTCTGTAAACTGCTGCATGTGTTGATCATTAGCTATACGAGAGGCTATATGTGTTATTAATTGGTTGCCCAAGTATTTCTATGGGAGATTGAGTTTGTGTGGGGGTGGCTGGAAGGTGTGTGACTCTATGCATAGATGTGTGAGCAGTTTATTCACTAGGTGTATGAGTTCAAGAGTGCATGTGGAAACAGCTACATGGGCAGTTGACTGTGTGCATGAGTGTATTGATGAGTGAATGGATATCTCAATGCTACATGTCATAGTAAGTACATATGTAAAACACAGTACATGTGAGAGTTGGCATATATAAATAACTGTGCATGAGAGCCACTGAATGAGTGAGTGGTTGTATCGATCATTGTGAACTTGTATCAGGGATTGTATAAGAGAGTAAATATGTGTTAGTATATGTTTCAATAAGTAAGGTGTGTTTAACTGTATAGTTGAAGAAATGGAGGTGAGATTGTTTCTTTGCATGACTGACTGGGTGTGTGAGTAACTCCATGGATGAGTGGCAGTGTGTGAGTGTCTGTTTACACTGAGTGTATCTAAGGTTATATTAGAGTCTGAAGAGGTTTATCGTATTAGCACAAGAATGATGTCAAATGAGATGTCATCAGTGATGTCATCAGTGATGTCATTTGAGATGTCATCAGTGATGTCATCAGTGATGTCACTGACCATGTCATGAATGATGTAATATGTGACATGATCAGCAGTGGATTGCGGGTGCGCGATATATAGTTAGTGCAACTAACTATATATGGAATTTCAATGGTTTTGTGTGAGTAAAATAAGGTTTTTTAAATGCTAATTCCTAACTATATATGGTCTATAACCTATGGTTTTTTCAGTAAATTTTAAAGGTTTTGTAAATGCTAATTCCTAACTATATATGGTCTATAACCTATGGTTTTTTCAGTGAATTTCAATGGTTTTTTAATAGCAAATATCATAAGCTGTCGAATGTCAAGTACGTGGTAAGTAAAAACATTTTTGTGTTTATGCACACTGATCTGCTTTGAATGCTGCCCCCCACCCCTCATTTCTATTAGCAGTACTCTCTCTTTGCAGATAGTGAAGGGTAGTTAACGCAGCCCTTTGCCCCCTTTGTAATACGTCGTGCCTGCTTCTCTCTCCATTTGATTGATTGTTCTCTTTGGTTCATTCTCTATTTACAAACAAGCACAGAGTCGCAATACTCTGTTTAGTCTTTGCAGATAGCGAAAAATCGTGTAAAAAAACAAAAGGAATCGAGCAAAATCAGTAGGCCACTAATGGGATCTCTTTTTGACCTCGCTAAAATAGAAACATTAGGAACAACCTGTTGAAAATAGCAATGCGTATGTACATAAGCGGCGTTCATTTGTGTTCACAGTACCCCTTGTTGATTTTTTCAATCGAGCATTGAATTGTTCGAAGTTAATTCTCTTAAGGATCTTCTCTACCTGCAAACGAGGAAGAATAGGAATATTCTCTCTCCCTTTGCAGATAGTGAAGGGTAGGTAACGCAAGCCTTTAACACGTCGTACCTATTTCATTCATCATTGATTGATTGATTGTCCGAACATTGACTGTTTGGGAATTAGTTCTTTTTGGAGGTATTCCCTGTTTGCAAATAAACGTAGGAAAATCTTTGCAAGTAGTGAAAGGGTACGTAATGCGGACCTTTCTCCCCCGTTGTAATCTGTCATGCCTATCTACTCCCCACTGATTGATGCACCTTTTTCACCCGGACCATTTACTAGAGATACGTCATCTGGCCCGACCAGAGAGCACCCCTAGTGAAAAGGACATATGCAATAATAACGAAGTGATCACTGTATCCTGTTAACAGAAACTTTACCATGAAACAACCTGGAAAGAAAAAAATAGGAAAACGAAAATCAGTAGGCCACTGATGAACATGAACTTTTATTAAACAACAAACAAAGAAACGATAACATAACGTAATGATAAAACCTATTAATGTCCTAGAAACAAGAAAACGTTAAAGTATGCCAGTGGTGAGAGACCAGAAAAACAGTCCGAGAAACCAAATCACCCCTCGCTGTCCCAACTCATGCACTCTGAAAGTTCAAAGTTTTGAGGAGTGCTTGTAACATTGTCTGAAGCCTATTTGCAATTGCTTCATCTTCACTATTCTTAAAGTAAGTGGGGGCTGTTGTGATGCGGTGCCACCCTGAACCGCTTGACGGAGGCCCCCGAGGGACGGTGTCATGTCGCGGACTCGGAGGGGGCGCTTGGCTCCGGCCCCCTCCCCAAGTCGTGTTGCCCTGGTGTGGCCTGAGATCGCCCCCGACATAGGTGGCCGGCTCCCGGGGTCAAGCGGAACTTTTTTCCTTTTGGTGACTCTTCCATTCTTCACCTTGTCCCACAATCCGTTTCACCTAAAGACACGCTGTAGTGGGGCACCCCTTTTCCGTTTCATTTGCCATTCAGCCCGCTTTTGCTACACTGTGCCTCTTCCGCTATTCAGCTGTTTACCGCCCGCTCTTTCGACTACAGCGTCTCGCTCACCATGTACTTGAGTTGCTCCCGCTCTTGCGGTGCAGCGATAGGCGGCTGCCACAGGACTCTCAAAATGGCGGCCATCTCTTCAGATTTGGGCGTGGTCCACTAAATGGGCCTGCGACACCTTGGAACTCGGACGCTTGTCTGCTAGAGCTTGGGCTCCATTCTCGAAAGCGTCCCCTCATCCTTGAAGATTCTACAAAAGTCTTGGGGGCCCCCGACTCCCGCAGGCTTCTGGTGGGGAGCGCCTAGCATGATTGCTCGTGGAATGGCCACGACGGAGCTACGAAATGGTGGTGCTCTCATGCTAACGCCAGCTTCAGTCTGAAACATCCAGAAACACTGTAGACTACCAATTCGATCAGTTCCGGTAGCGCTCCAACGTGACCCGGTAGAGAAAAACTTGCCCTCCCCTCTTTGACTGATGGTTCTTGTTGCCTGTCCCTTCTGTTGTCATTTAACAGAACTATTTAGCCTGCTGAAAGGGGTTGTGTGCCGTCCGCTGGTTGGTGGAGACATTTTGACTATATTCTGGACCTGCGTTGTCGCGTAATGCGTCATATGACGCGCCGCGTTAGAAAGTTTAATAAATTATGAAACACAATAAACAATCCTTAAAAAATAAAAACAAATAAAAAATAATCAACAAAAGCAACAGCTAGGTAATACACATATAATTGTATCTCCGCGAAGCGGAGCGCTGTTACAGATATATATCTTGTTTCTGAACGTTAATTTCTCAAAATGCACTAAAGCACATATATTGAGACCTAGCAAAGGCACATCGGGCTACCAGTCCCTACAATTTTTCCAAGTTTCGTGCAAATCCATTCAGCTGTTCGATCCTACCGAGAGACAAGATGGCGGCCGCTACGGACTGTTTGGAATGTTTACAGACACCGGAGAGCCAATCAGCTTCGCTTCGCAAAGCTCCGTAACGCGAAAAGTACGCGAAGCGGTGCGCTGTTACAGATATATACTTTTTTTTAACGTTAATTTCTCAAAATCCACTGGAGCACATATATTGAGATCTAGCAAAGGCACATCGGGCTACCAGTCCCTACAATTTTGCCAAGTTTCGTGCAAATCCATTCAGCTGTTCGATTATTATTATTTTTATTTTTTTTTGCCCCGCGGGGCCCTTTTAAAACCTCCACATCAAACCTAGGGGGTGAGCGACAATGTACTATGCCCCCTTATGGTCATTTGCCCCTTCGCTTTGGCCTCCTCTTGTCTCTCGATCCTACCGAGAGACAAGATGGCGGCCGCTACGGACTGTTTGGAATGTTGACAGACGCCGGAGAACCAATCAGCTTCGCTTCACAAAGCTCCGTTGCGCGAAAAGTCCGCGAACCAGAGCGCTGCCCGGTCCGCTGTTACAGATATATATCTTTTTTTAAACGTTAATTTCTCAAAATCCACTGGAGCACATATATTGAGACCTACAAAAGGCACATCGGGCTACCAGTCCCTACAATTTTGCCAAGTTTCGTGCAAATCCATTCAGCCGTTCGGGCTAAAAGTGAGGCCAACCGCCCTATGGAAATTAACATGGGAAAAACGCGTTTTGGGACCCCCCCTTTTTTCTCGGCCCCCCCTTGACGAACCCCCCCAAAATTTTCAGGGGCTGCTCAGAAACAAAATGTGCAATTTTCCTGAAAATTTCAGCCAATTCCGTCCACAAACGCCAAAGTTATTAGACATAGAATTTTCAAAAAACCCATAGAGAAAAAATCCTAACTATATATACCTACTGGCGACCGCCAGTAGGTAATATATATATATATATATATATATATATATATATATATATATATAATAGCCTTTTTGCTAAAAAAGTAGCTGATCGGGCCATAACGTCAGCAGTATTACAAAAGTTATTTGGGGACAAAATAGCAACATTTTTTGCTGGTGCATTTTCCTGAAAAACATAGTGTTTTCTGTTTACTCCCACAATAAGTCATTTTTGATCAATCTTTTCGCCTATTTCATAAAATGAAAAATTAGTCAGCATTTACTGTAGGGTGCCGGAGCCAATTTATAAATTGACATCATAAAGCAATGTACACGGATTATTGCTGCAGGTTAACTTTCTTTTTAGTAAATAATCAAAATAGGGAGTGAAGAGGTAATGCGAGAGCAAAAGAGGTGGATACGTCCTCCTCTAGTCAATATATGGAAACAAAAAGATGCACCCTAGAGTAGATATATAACCGTGTTCTGCCAGACTTAGGGGCCGATTATGATGGCGGACGGACCTGAGTCCGTCCGCCACCATAGAGTAGGAGGGAACCTCCGCATGGCCTGCGGAGTTCCCTCCTGTGCAATTAGGATGTGACCGCCACCCTGGCGGTCACATCCTCTATTTTACCATTGCGGCGGGTGCGGCTTCAAGCTGCACCCGCCGCAATGGTAAAAATGCATACATTGCATTTGTATGCAGAAAGTGGCAGGCACCGTGCGGTGCCTGCCGATTTCTGCATACAAATGCAGGGGGGTACCATAGGTACCCCCCATTTGCCCCCCCCCACCCCCCTCACCCAGGGGGCCCGCAACGGGCCCCGCAGTGAAGTTACACATGCTTTTCCACAGCGGAAAACCCACCGCGGAAAAGCATTTTTTACAGCCCATCCTAATATGGCTGACGGTGTCGGAGAGACACCGTCACCATATTAGAGCTTTTCCGCTGCGGTTGTAAGCCAACCGTGGCGGAAAAGCTGCGGACGGAAACCAGGACCCACCAGCCATCCTAATGTGGCGGTGGGTCTTTGGTGGGTCCGCTGCGGTTTTTCCGCATACTCCGGGCCGGCGGTGGCTTCCGCCGGCCGGGAGGATGCGGAAAAACCGCAATCGTAATAGGCCCCTTAGTGTGTCTCCTACAGTGGTGGGATGCACACAGCTTTGTTTAAATACCCCTCACACACCAAAAGGGCCCTTGGTGTCATGCGTCATTATAGGGGTCTTCCCGCCCCGCTGCGGGACGGGGCGTGCTAGTACCTACGACTACGCAGGAGCACTAATCTTAGAACAAAACTATATCTCGTGTAGGAATGTGAGTGGAAGGGTCCATAGTGAAGGAAGGAGTGAATAGTTGTTAAAAAATACCTGGCTCTTTGGAAAGAAAACTTTAATATTCCGTTCAGCTGGTATTATTAAATGTGGGGAATGGATTGGAGATACAATGCTATGATGAGCTGTCTCTCCTAAATCAACATGTTTCGAAGCCCTCCCCGGCTTCTTCGGCAGGACCGAAGGATCCCTTCTAAACTCAAATATGTTCATGCAAGTAAAGATACAAAAAGTGTATATACATGTTGGTGATACTACGTGGTGTACATGTAAAAATAAACATGCACTGCATACAATACCTCAAAAGGTATGTTACTGAATGTATATTTTTTCTAAAAAGGAATAATACCCCATGAGCCTCACAACGGTACCTCAAAACGGTACCAGATTCTTAGGGCGAATCCTGGAAGGAACAGTTGTAGGTTTTAGTTGTTTTTTAATTTACTTGGTTTAAGTAGGAGGGTGCTGGAGCTCCTGGAGGTATGGGCACCACCCGATAACTCACGTTTTTTAGCGAGGTAGGGAGGCGTGTTGAGGTGAAGGGCTTTGTGGATCATGCAGGCAAGTTTTAGGTGTATCCTTGCTTCAAAATTGGCGTAAACCTGCCTTATTTGATAGGCAGTCAGTGTCAGTCCAGTTCCAGGAGGGGCAGGTTACAAGAGTGAGGAGAGGTGACAGAGAAAATCTGGGCAGAGATATTTTTATACAATTTGTGTATGTCTATGTACAGCAGGGCCCTCCTCCTACCCACTCTGGACCTACCAGAGAAACCAATATTCTCATCAATAAGGAACTGATTACGACTACAACAGTCCTATGGACCGGAGTGGTGGTGCAGGCACCGCCGCACCTGCGATCCAACCGCCCTATTACATCTTGGGCAGACAGATCACCATTGCACCTCCGCAACTGACAGGGATCAGAGATCCCAGGCGGTAGCGTGGTGGTCTTGAAGCCGCAATATGCTTGGTGGGACAGCCGCTGTCCCGCCAAGCATAATATGAGTATTCATGGCAGTTCATATCCCATGAAAACCGTGGTGGAGAGGAAACAAAGGGGGCCCTACAGGGTCCCCTGTTTCCTCAGGGCTATGGGATGCATACAGGGGGGCACATGTTCTGCTCCCTGTGTGCATACACCCCAGTACCTGCACAGCATGGGCTTCAACAGCCTGAATGTATGATGTTACAATGCATACATTTACAATGCATGCCTTTACAACGCAGTTTTTACATCTTAACATCCTTTACAACGCACTCCATTACATCGCATGACACTACATCACATTTTTAGAAACTACCTTTACAATGCATTCCAATACATCGCATTATACCTTTACAACGCATACCATTACAACGCATACCATTACATTGCATTTCAGGTAAGTATTGGATTGTATAGGGCTAACAATTACTATTCGAACTCCAGGGGGTGCAACAGTAGGGTAAGTATTGGATAGTGTAGGGGCCAAATTTACTATTCTAACTCCAGGGGGTGCAACAGTAGGGTAGGTTTTGGATAGTGTAGGGGAACTATGCGTTGTAATGGTATGAATTGTAATGGTATGCGTTGTAAAGCCTGCGTTGTAGTGACATGCGATGTAGTGTCATGCGATGTAGTGTCATGCGTTGTAATGCCTGCTTTGTGGTGACATGCGTTGTAAAGGATGTTGCGATGTAATGCCTGCGTTGTAAGTGTAGTGCGATGTAATGGTTGTGTTGTAAAGGATGTTTCCCCACCAGCCCATGCCATGCCATGCCATGCCATGCAGGTACTGCCTTTGATGTTCCTATTGTGGTGCCTATTTCATAGAAACAGTTATGTCCCATTTCTGCCAAAAATATGCGTAGGATAAATGATTCCCCCTTCCTCCTTTACTGATGCCAATCTTCCCAGCTCATTCAAAATTGGGGAGTCCAAATTTTCATAAAACGTTCTAAGTGAACGAAATAGTATTACAGCTCAACACTCCTTTGCAATGTATCTGCAGCCGATAATGAACCTGGCTCTCAATTGCTACTTATACCTTGATTACCAGTTGCTAATCCTGATGCACAATTTATATTCCCATGCTGTAGCACCATACCAGTACTGTGTAATTATGAGCTCACCCCCAAGCCTTGTAAAATGTACAGTTCCTTGCAATTTGGTACAAACATTTGTGTGGTGGATGGAAGGGGGTGAAGTGTGTAGGAGAGGGCAAGGGCAGATAAGGCCTGGCATGGGAGATTAACAAATGTTCCCAACTGAAAGAAAAAAATCTGGGGATGGGGCTTGGCGGCTGTTACAGCCAAAGCCTTATGCGATTTTACGAGGTGGAATTACCACCAGGTATTACGGGGTCTGGTGTGCCAATACCCGGCGAAACTGGGTGCATGACAACCAGCCCCCTTAAGAACAGGCAGAGTGGAGTTTCATACGGTAAATCTGCTCTGATTGACTTGCATGCAGGGCCACAGAGAGCAGCACATTGTACTCCTGAGAAATGGTGTCAAACCTCTAATATGCTTTACCTTTCACAGGATCTGCGTGCTTCAATCCAGATGAAGGGGACCTGGACGCCATTGATGGTCTCTTTGGGTCGTTCGCTTCCATTGCAACATACGACGACATATTGACTATCCGGCCGAGCTTTGATGGGGTATGTTCAGCAATGTGCCCTTCTTTGCAGTTCAGGAGATGAAACTAATATAGTATTTTAAGTACAAACTAACTTTCCTTCAACCCATTTGATATGAGATATCTACTGTTGACATATAATCCCAAAGCACCCATTTTTTTCTCTTCTTGCATCAATGGATTGGTGGGGTTTGGAGTGCTTTTTTTAGTGTTGGCATCCCTTTGTATAATACCAACCAGGAATGTCTGGTGAACTAACGGTACCTAACCTTCGAGGACAAGTACCAATGCAACCCCTTCCTTTACCGCTTAATTCACACTTACAAATTCCTTGCAAACGAGTTTATCTCCTTGATTTGCCAACTGAGAGCCTACTTCACAAAGGGTCTCCAGACTCGTGGTGGATGCCCCGCAGTCGCGGGGGGGGGGGGGGGGTCTCCGCACTGGGAGCAGAATCTTCTCAATGACAATTCTCATATGTTTTGAGTCCTGGACTTTTCTGTTAAAAATCAATGTTATCAAGTATAGTCAGTACTTTATGTGTAAAAATATAGGTGCCAGGGCCCAAGGTATTGCTCTGCAGCTGGCATCACAAACAGCTCTGGCCACTCCTGCTTTATGGCAGTGCCATCCTTATTTTTTTGTTATACATAGTACAAAATTGACTGAGAGCGCCACCATGTGTTGTTCTCTCATAAATAAGTGCTATGTGTTTACAAATGACTGCCAGTACAAAGCACTGGAAAGCACCACCACAAATTAAGCACTGAGTGTGTTTCTCCATATTTATGTGGCAAGCGAGTAAACCTTGACAACAGCTCCCAGAAAGTACTGTGTTGTCGAAAGGCCAAGCCCGCAAGCATGGTGTGAAAATGACATGGAACGATGTGGTAACACCCCTTATCTGTCATCAGTGGCAAGAGATGAATCGGTGCTCTACCAATATGGGTGGTAGGTAGGCTGAGGAGCGGGCATAGAGGGGCTGCAGAGCTGTTAAGGGGCCTTCATCGTCAGAGTCACTGATGGGTGCACCGCGAGGTCGGCATTTGCTACAACCTCTCAACACAGCCAGGACCATTCACTGATAAAATGTTAAAGACATGGCTTGATTTTCAAAACAACTTTCACATGGATAATTTGTGTGTGCAAAAAGTGTCATATGCCAGATCTCTTATACTGAAATATCCCAGATCCTGGTTCCCGAAATTTGGAAATATGCCTATTTCTGGAGGAGGAGAGCACCTCAAAAAATGCAATAGTGTGCATTTTTTCCACAGTTGTAAATGTGAACAAAGGGTGACGGAAGCATTATGGGATGACCTGATACAAATACGATGAACATCTACATAAGTCGTAACTTTCAGAGAATTACTGACTTTAGAAGTTTCACCAGGGCAAAGTAATTGGTGGCAAAATGGCTTTTAGGGAGAGGTGACAAATCAATTTCCAACTTTACTAAGGGCAGGTGGGAAAGCGATATCACTGAGAAATGCTCCAACAATCCAAGAATTAAAAATAAATTGTGCAGATGCACATTTCCTCTAGCCAACGGAGAAAAGGCTTTGCTCTGTAAATAAATGTGGAAGTTTAGTTAGATCCTATAGGACTATATATTGAAATGTACGAAAATCTGAGACTTGTGAATAGCAGAAGTCATGGATGGCTGCAGTGTATAGCAGGAAGTCGACACAGCTGGCATTTCTGAGTCTGAATCGGGCACAGTCTTTTAAAGATGTATATTGATTTTGGCATGATTTGAAATATCTATTGATTGAAAACAAATTGGGATCTGCTGTAGCCTTATATTCTGCGCACCTGTTGGTTAGCAATTGACAAGAGCTTGGAATTTGTTTCTGCCTTGGTCCTTTTAAAAGTTTAATATCTTAAAAACACCAATGGCCTTAGACCCAAGCACTGGAGCTGAAGAGGGCCACACAAGTTGCACTCATTGTAGCACTTGCATGTATACGTTGTCTAGTGGAAACTTCCCTCCCCTCTGTGTTTTCAGAGGAAAGCACTACCCGGAAATGCATACATGCCTATTGAATTCCTGCACTAGGTGCAATGACGCTTGCAATACAGATAAAAACACTGCATGGTCAGCGACTAGCTGCCGCCTCCCCCCCCATCCGGCACCCAACACCCAGGAACGTGGACACGAGACGTGTTTTACTTTTTGGAAGGCGGGCGCTAGTCGCCCGGCCGTATTTATTAAAGTATGAAATTAAAAAAGGTTTTAATTGCATAATCAACAATGAATACAAAAATCAGCAGGACATTCAGTTATACAATTGTTATCAACAAGTTTGAGAGCCTGACCTTAACAAAACTCTAATACAAGTTGTTCCTAACTTAAACTAAACATCCTACCTTGATTTTTGTACATTTCTGGCCATATGGCAGGGTCACTACCGGTGTCAGGTCCTACAAGCTGCGCCTTCCCCCTAGAAGTGCGCATGCGCAGTGTTACCCCGGGAATTGCCCGGTCTACGCCCCAAACTCCATTTACCCACTAAAGGAGGGCCCTTACTCTGCGCCGGTGGCGTCATGAGTCCACGCGCGCGGGGTGGCTACCAGCCTAAGGAAAGCGTGAACTACTCCTACCCGCGCTCCTTTGCATATTACCTTGCCCCTGGAGTACTGGGAGTGGCCCGCAGGCCCCTCCCCCCGGGCGGGAACCTCCATAGGATGATGCCCGCCCCCTCAGACCTCAAATATGTGCTCACCGATAATGACCTTACCGCATGTCCCATACCTAATAAATACGACGACCTATGGAAAAAATTCTAAAGGACAACTACACTGGCTAATAAATAACAGTATCCACGCATAGCTAAAAGGGGAAAAAGGCCTAACGACACATGGCATAACATTACAGTTTGGTTCACTCATGTTACTCAAAATTACAATATCAACGTATAGCTACAAAGGGAAAAAAGGCCTAAAGACACATATCTTCAAATACAGTTCACTTCACACATCACTTTTCTACAAAGGGGAAAAAGTCCTAACAACAGATCACAAAATACAACAACAGCCTACTCTCTCCCGAGGTCCATACCTTTGAAACTTACCATTAAACCGGACATAATGCTGCTTAAACTTTGTACCAAGGGATGGTGGGTGGGAAACAAAGAAGCCCCGAACGCGGGGCACAGCGTTCAGCGAGGGAGCGTCCAGGGACAAGGGGGTCTCCTGGGCGCTCCCCACCTCTTATTCCCGAGGGGCCGGGTGGCCCCTCCTATCGCCCGCCCCCCCCAACCCGGAACCAGTCCATTGAATCCGGGTCAGGAGGGGCGCCGGCCAATCGGCGGTGGGCCGCGCCCCAGGGCACGCCCCCACCGTCGAAGGACCCGAGGGGAGAGGAGGTGAGGCGGTCGCCGCGCCGCCATGCGTGCGGGGGGGCCGAGGGCCCCCCCTTTTCACATGGTCAGCGACTAGCTGCCGCCTCCCCCCCCATCCGGCACCCAACACCCAGGAACGTGGACACGAGACGTGTTTTACTTTTTGGAAGGCGGGCGCTAGTCGCCCGGCCGTATTTATTAAAGTATGAAATTAAAAAAGGTTTTAATTGCATAATCAACAATGAATACAAAAATCAGCAGGACATTCAGTTATACAATTGTTATCAACAAGTTTGAGAGCCTGACCTTAACAAAACTCTAATACAAGTTGTTCCTAGCTTAAACTAAACATCCTACCTTGATTTTTGTACATTTCTGGCCATATGGCAGGGTCACTACCGGTGTCAGGTCCTACAAGCTGCGCCTTCCCCCTAGAAGTGCGCATGCGCAGTGTTACCCCGGGAATTGCCCGGTCTACGCCCCAAACTCCATTTACCCACTAAAGGAGGGCCCTTACTCTGCGCCGGTGGCGTCATGAGTCCACGCGCGCGGGGTGGCTACCAGCCTAAGGAAAGCGTGAACTACTCCTACCCGCGCTCCTTTGCATATTACCTTGCCCCTGGAGTACTGGGAGTGGCCCGCAGGCCCCTCCCCCCGGGCGGGAACCTCCATAGGATGATGCCCGCCCCCTCAGACCTCAAATATGTGCTCACCGATAATGACCTTACCGCCACAGGCCAGTATTGTTAACCGACGATCTGGCCTCCCCCTCTATCCCCTGCCTAAGGACACACTCCTCCTAACCCAGCCCTCTAGCCAAGCCCAGATATTGTCAGACCATAGGACATTACCCTCTTCTGTCAAATGAACCCCGTCCTTCAAGTAATACTTGTGACCCCAGATGCACCCATGAGGTATTGACTGTAACACGGGGGTTCGAAACAACCTATCCAACCGTGTGTTGATCCTCTTTACCGAGTGATTCAACGCCCTGACCGAATGACCCCCCCGCCACTGAAGTCGAGGTATGAGTTGTGACCATACTAGCGTGCACCCGGGGCAGGTCCTAGCTATCCAACCCGCTGTTGAGATAATCTCTTCAATCAAGATGCGCCTGCCCAGTGTTGCCAGGTCGTTCTCCCCAAGGTGAAGTATCACCACTGACGGTGGAGACCGCTGGCGTGCTAACAGCCCTTGGAAGAAACCCCTAAACTCGTGAAGACACAACCCACCTCTGCCAAAGAACGTGATATTCAACCCCAGTTGTGCCGCCCTTTCTTTCTTATCACCTGACAGGAATACACATTCCGCTCGCTTCACATATGAATGACCGACAATCCAGACATTGCTCTTTGTTGTTTCCTGTTCGCCGCTCCGTGCCGATGAATCTTGGCGGTGCCCGACGACAAATTCCTCCCCTGCGTAACAGGTCTGAGAAACTGTAAGAGAGCGGAAAGAGACCAAGCGTGAGTGACAAGTAATCATAGCATGTCAATCCGAACATAGCGTTTATAGCAGTCTGATGACCACCTTCCAATTGTCTTCACTCTTTCCACCGGGAGGCCCCCCGCCACCGCCTCAGTTGCTGCCCCAATCCTGAAGGAATGAGATCCAAAATCTCTAGGATCAAGACCTGCTTTCGTAACCCCTATTTCGAACACTCTCCTGAATTGATACCTGGTCAAGGGGCTCCCGTCAGCGTGACAGAGCAACGCCCTGTCTGCTGAACCGACCATCCGTCCCATGAGTGCTTCTACGTGCCTCACCGGGCAGCACGGGTTGGCGGGTGCCCGTTGCAGAACTATGGTGTGACCCCTAGCTTCTTGATCGGTCTTTGATTTCTGGATAATCACCCACATGGTGTCACCCCTTATCGTCACCCCAGCCCTCTGCAAACCACCTAATATGTCAGACTTGGATCCTGCCACAAGTTCACTAATTCTCAGCGCCCCATAAAATGCCAGGGAGAATGCCGCCTTAAAAAGAAGCACCTCCCACTCCGAGTTACAAACAATCTCCAGCGTGGCCATTAAGGCTGTTAGCCGGGCCAACCCCATGGGCTTCCTCTTATCCTTCTGGTGTCCCTGAATACGGCGCCATCCCCTTAAAGCCTTGCGTATCATAAAGGTATTAGTGGGATCCCTGAAGCCCCTAGCTTGCGCGAAGAATGACACTGCTGCCCTATGTCTGGTCGCCGCTGCCACTGAGCGCCCCTCTTTGTGCATCCATTCTAAATAGGCTGCAAACCCATCCTCCTTCGCCCAAAGCACTTCCCACTGTGGCCCCAAGAAAGAACAATAAGACAGAAACGCCCCTTCATAAGCCGTCTTGGTCCTGGGGGCTAGGCTAGCGACCACGAGGTCCTGTAATCTGGGGCACCAATCTGCCAAAGTACTGCTGGGAAGTGTGCTGGCGAGGGGTCTGCTGTGGGGAGATATTCCCTGAAAACCTGCATTTTGAAGCGAGAAAGGGAGTCAGCAGCATTGTTTAAAACACCAGGGACATGTTTGGCTCTAAAATTAGTATTCAGTTTAAGGCACCGCAGAACAATTTCTTTGATCAGACGAAGTATGAAAGGACACCGCGCCCCCTGCTGATTGATACATTCCACCACTGTCATGTTATCTGACCAAAACACCACTGATTGGTTACATAGGTGTTCGGGCCAAACCATCAGTGCCACCCATATTGGAAAAAGTTCCAGGAAGCCAATGTTGCTGAGCAAACCCCATGTGTTCCATTCTTCTGGCCATTGCTGAGCGACCCACCTATTCCCTAGGATGGCACCAAAGCCCACACTACCGGCCGCATCAGTCCATAATCCCAACTCCGCCGATGTCGTGAGCGGGCCGGGCCAGACCACCCTACCGTTAAAATCCTCCAGGAATGCCATCCAAATGAGCATATCCTGGAGAATTTCAGACGATAGGCGCGTGCGGTGGTGCTTTTCCTTCAGCCCCCTCATCGCATGCGCGATGGAGCGAGAGAAGGGGCGAGCCATTGGGATGATTCTTAGTGCGAAATTCAATTGCCCTACCACCTCCTGTAATTGCTGCAAAGTGACCTTCTCCTTCCGGAGGCATAACTGTAGCGATGCCTTGAATTTGCACACCTTGTCCCTGGGTAGTCTAAAACATCTCTCCATTGAGTCCATCTCGATGCCCAGAAATTCCAAGCAGGTGGTCGGGCCCACCGTCTTCCCAGGCGCAAGCGGGACCCCAAAAGCCCGCATGAGCACGCAAAATTCCTGCAATGCCAGTGCGCACTCCTGAGAACCCGCTGTACCGAGGAAGAGGAAATCATCTAAGTAATGCATGACCCTTTGATGGCCCGTCACTTGTCTCATGGCCCATTCAAGAAATGAACTAAACATCTCAAAGTAGGCGCAAGAAATAGAACAACCCATAGGCATGCATTTGTCCATGTAGAACCTATCCCTAAAGGCGAAACCTAAAAGATGCTGGTCCGCCGGGTGGACTGGGAGGAGGCGGAAGGCGGATTCTATGTCTGATTTCGCCATCAGCGCCCCGGGTCCAGTGGCCTGCAATAAGGTAACAGCCTGATCAAAAGAGGCGTACTTAACACTACAGATACCTTCGTCAATGGCATCATTCAGTGACGCCCCCTTTGGCGCTGACAGGTTATGAATCAATCTGAATTGCCCCTTCTCTTTCTTGGGGACAACTCCCAGTGGGGAACACACAAAATTGGGTACTGGCACTGCGGGAAAAGGGCCAGCAATCCTGCCTAAGGAAAGCTCTTTGTCAATTTTGGCGGCCACAACAGCCGGATTGTGTTTGACTGATAAGGAGTAGTTTCTGTCCTGTAACTCCAGTTCTGTAGTAGGGGTATCTCTGTTATAGTCATAATCTAGTGAATAGTCCCGCCCATGTGCGTGGACCCCGGAGCAATCAAAAATAATCTCTTACAGTGTCAAAAAATGCAGAAAATGCATAGACACTTAAGAGAGAATTTAAAGACAGATAATGCAGCCAAAAGGCTACACTGTCCAGTACTTCAACTAGAAATTTCCACCATAAAATCCACAAAACAGCAAAGCCTGTACAGATTTCCCTTGCTTAACAGCAAAATCCCTCAGGAATGATAGAGAGAAGAACCTGGACAGACAAGCCCCATAGGCTGCCATTATGTGGCTTAATTAGGATACTGTGCCTTTAAGAGAACCTTCCAGAACCTTCTCTCAGTATCCCAGAATGCATAGCAGGTCCAACTTAGCCTCAGTTCTTTTCGAGGGCGTAGGAAACGCCAGACCTGTAGCATTATGATCATGAACAACACTCCACCGGGGAGGCGGGAGGGCGCTTATGACTATAACAGAGATACCCCTACTACAGAACTGGAGTTACAGGACAGAAACTACTCCTTCTGTAGTAGGGGATCTCTGTGTATAGTCATAATCTAGTGAATAGAATGGCAAGCCCATCCCCACACCAAGCGGCGGTGGAGAATAAAATAACGCCACTACTGTGCGAACAGATTCCGCAGCGAAGCCTGCCCAACCTGAGCGTCTGCCCTGGCATCAGTGTCCAGGCAGTAATGCTTAGCAAAGGTATGGACCGACTTCCAAGTGGCCGCCTTGCAGATCTCTGCAATGGGAACATTACGGAGCATAGCTGTCGTAGCAGCTTTGCCCCTGGTGGAATGAGCCTTAGGCTTACCTCCTAAGGTCTTATTAGCTTTGTAGTAACACAACTGTATGCAGGACACAATCCACCTCGAGATGGACTGTTTAGAGGTAGCAAGACCTGTCCTGACTGAGCCATAATTGACGAACAATTGGTCTGACCTACGAATATCTTTAGTCTTATCAAGATAAAACTTCAGCACCCTCCGCACATCCAGGGAATGTAAAGACCTTTCCGCCGGAGATGAAGGATTCTGAAAGAACGTAGGCAAAGTGATAGTCTGATTGATATGAAAATCAGAAACAACCTTGGGAAGAAACTTAGGGTGAGTACGCATAACAACTTTAGCATTATGAAATACAGTATAAGGTTCTTGGCAACACAATGCCTGAATCTCACTCACCCTGCGGGCCGATGTAATGGCCACGAGGAACGCCGCCTTCCAGGACAGGTGCTGCAACGAAGCCTTATGAATGGGTTCAAAAGGCTCCTTCATCAATCTGGACAGCACCACATTCAAGTCCCATGAAGGCGAAGGAAGCCTGACAGGAGGGAACACTTTCTTCAAGCCTTCCAAAAAATCTTTGATCACAGGGATCTGGAAAAAGGAAGTCTGTGAAGGGCCTTTCCTGTAGGCAGTCAAAGCAGCCAGATGAACCTTAATGGAATGGACATTAAGGCCCGACTGCGCCAGATGAAGCAGATATGGAAGGATGACATCTTCCTTGCATGACGTAGGGTCATAGTTCTTAGACTTGCACCAGATGCAAAACCTCTTCCACTTGTAAGCATAGGAAGTCCTAGTGGAAGGTCGCTTAGCCTCCTTCAGTATGCCCATACAATCCTCTGGGAGATTCAGATGGCCATATTGCACTATTTCAGGAGCCATGCCGCCAAACTCAAAGACGAGAGGTTGGGGTGCACCATCCGCCCCCCGAACTTCGTGAGAAGGTCCGGCCTGCACGGCAGCTTCATGTGAGGAAGGAGAGATCGGTGAAGCAGGTCCGTGAACCACCACTGTCTGGGCCATTCCGGGGCAATCAGAATCATTCTCGCCCTGGATTGAGACAGCTTGATGAGAACCGCCGGAATCAGGGGAATTGGTGGAAAAGCGTACAGAAAGCTGTTCGACCAGTTGATCCATAACGCGTTCCCCAGCGTCCCTGGCTGGTAGTACCTGGAGGCGAAGCCTCGGCATTTGCTGTTTTCGGCGGTGGCAAACAGATCTACGTCGGGAGTTCCCCACCTTGCGAAGACTTCTCCTAGTACTTCGTCGTTTATGACCCATTCGTGGTTTTCCTGCACGATTCTGCTCAGTTCGTCTGCCTGAACATTCTGCACACCTGGCAGATGGGTGGCCGTTATCGACAGTCCTCGAGCCAGAAGCCAGTGCCAGATCGCCTGCGCCTCCTGCGACAGAGTGCGCGATCTCGAGCCCCCCTGCTTGTTGAGGTAATACATCGTAGTCGTGTTGTCCGTCTGAACAAGCAGAGAGTTGGTCTGAAAGGACGGATGAAAGGCCTTCAGTGCCAAGTGAACAGCTCTCAGTTCCAGGAAATTGATGTGGTACGTGGACTCCGTCGGGGACCACGTCCCTTGAATTTGCAGATCTCCGGAATGCGCCCCCCAACCTTGGAGAGACGCATCCGTCACGATGGTCTGTGTGGGAATGTCCTTGTGGAAGGGAACGCCTCTGAGGAGATTCTCCTTCGAGCACCACCACTTCAGAGACTGAAGAGCATGTAGAGACAGTCGTATCCTGTCGTCCCAAGAACCTCTCCTCTGGTCCCACTGATCCTCCAAGCACTCCTGCAGAGGACGCATCTGTAGCCGTGCGTGAGGAGTGAGAAAGATGCAAGAGGCCATCGATCCCAGTAGAGAAGACACGGTCCTCACAGTCGTAGACGGAGTTTTCATGAGAGCCTGAGCCTTCCGAACGAGTGATAAACGTCGCTCTTCCGAAGGAGACACGCTTGCTGACAGCGTATTGATGGAGGCCCCCAAGTACTGGATGCACTGCACCGGAATCGGGACCGACTTGGACATGTTGATGTGCAACCCCAGCTTGTTCAAGAGAACGCACGTCTTCTGGAAGCGTGCTCGGGCTTCCGAGAAGGAGGAGGCTTTGATCAACCAATCGTCCAGGTACGGGTAGACAAACACCTTGTTCTTCCTCAGGTGTGCCGCTACCACTGCCATACATTTTGAGAATGTCCTGGGTGCAGACTTCAGTCCGAAGGGTAGCACCGTGTACTGATAGTGATTGGTGCCGACTTGAAAGCGCAGAAATTTTCTGTGTTTGCATGCAATGGGCACGTGGAAGTATGCGTCCTGTAGATCTATGGCACACATCCAGTCTCCCCGTTGCAGCTGAGGGTAGATCTGATGCAACGACAGCATGCGAAACTTTTCTCTGCGAATCCACTTGTTTGCCTGCCGCAAATCCAGAATGGGCCTGAACTCGTTTTTGTCCTTCTTGCGGACAAGAAAGAACCGAGAGTACAGACCTCTTCCTCTTTGAGACAGAGGTACGTCTTCGATCGCCCTTTTCCTTAGCAGAACGTCCGCCTCCGTCTGAAGCTCGCGCAGTTGATACTGCGAGCTGACGGGAGGAATCGATGGAGGAGGGCTGGTGAAACGTAGACTGTATCCATTGCAAACAATATTCAGCACCCACTTGTCCTGAGTAATTTTTCTCCACTCTGCCAGAAAAAATTGAACGCTTCCCCCCACCGGAGCGGGTAACGGACGAGGGGGAAGTAACAGCTCAGGGACGGGACCCCGCCGGGCCCTTGGTCGCGGTAGAGGACTGTTGACGACCTCTACCACCCTGCCGCTTCTGGAAGGGCTGCCTGTACTGCTGCTGCTGCTGCCGCTGTTGATGTTGACCAGCAGACTGCCCCCTTCCACGACCCTGCGCCCCAAACCGACGCTGGTACTGTCGGAAGGGTTTCTTTTCCTTGGGCTTTTCCAGGCCCACTGCCGTCAGGGTCTCCGCTTCGGCCTTCATCCTGGCCATCTCATCATCCGCGTGCTTCCCGAAGAGGGTATCTCCGGAAAACGGGAGATTCGCCACGCGTTGCTGTGCCTCCGGTTTCAACGATGTCAACCTGAGCCAAGCATGGCGTCTCTGGTGAATCCCGTGGCAATATCCGTGCGCGGACAGCAACGATATGTCTGCTGCGGCGCCGATGGCCTGATTAGAGACCAACATCCCCTCCTTGACGATCTCCACAAAGTCCTCCTTGCGGTCTCGAGGGACGAGATCTGCGAACTGCTCCATCGAGTCCCAAAGGGACCGGTCGTAACGTCCCAGCAAAGCCGAGTCACTGGCTGCCTTCATGGACGAGGCGGATGTCCCACACGCCTTGCGACCAGCAGAATCGATCCACCGGCTCTCCTTGTCCGGAGGCACCGTGGACGCAGGGGAGGTGGCATGAAGCTTCCGAGCAGCAGTCACGATGACTGAATCCGGTACCGGGTCCTTCCTCAAGAAGGCTGGGTCTGAGTCCGGAGCCCTGTACTTTTTCAGTATCCTGGAAGGGACAGATTTCACCGTTGCCGGCGTCAGGAATAGCTGTTCGGCGGGCTCAAGGAGCCCCGGCACCAGAGGTAACAGGGGGCGAGACAAGTGCCTCTTGTGTAAAGTCTCGAAGATTACCGAGGTAGAAGCCGTAGGCGCTTCAACCTCAATGCCCAACTTCGCCGCACCACGCAGGAGAACCTCCTGAAATGTGCTAATATCGTCTATCGGAGACACCCTAGTCTCCGGCGAATCGGACAGCGTGGGCGAGTAGGAACGGGTCCCAGAAGGAGAACGTGACCTGGACCGACGTCTCTTGTGATGATGCCTGGATCGTGATGAAGATCCGCGGCCACTCCTCGATTTGTCCCGTCTCCCCGAGCGAGACCTCGACCTCTTGGGCCTCGGACGCTCCTTCGGCCTCCCAGGGTCAGGAGCTCCAGGCTTCTTAGGAGTCTTCTTCGGAGGCGTCGGGAACTTAGGCATCGACACCTCCCTCGGTGGGATCGGGGGTGGAGGAGCAACCGGACGCGGGTCCCGCGGAGCCGGCTTCGGAGGCGGGGTAGGGGCCTTCGGAGGAGGACCCTTCGGCACAGCCGGCCGCGGAGGAGGCGTAGACGGCTTCATTGGAGTATCCACCCCGGAATGCGCCGGTCCCGGCGAGCCATCACCTCTACCAGAGAGTGGGGAGCCCCCCACAGTCCTGGGCCTGTCCTTAGGACCTCCAGACGCTGAAGACCGGCGTCCAGACGACGACCGATGTCCCCTCGACGTCGAACGGTCCCTCGGCGTCGACCGAATCACACTCCTCGACGTCGAACCGTGTCTCCGTCTCGACGTCGACCCTGACCAGATCGACGAGCCACGAAACCTCGACGACGGGCGATGGTGCCTCGACGGCGACCTCGACCTCTTCGCCGGTCTCGACGTCGACTTCCTGGATCGCTTCGACGGCGACCCTTTGGACCTTCTTGACGTCGACCTCTCCGACCTTCTCGACGTCGATCTCCTCGACCGTCTCGACGTCGGCCTTTTGGAATGCTTCGACGTCGACCTCTTCGGCGCCGGAGATGCCTTACGTCTCGACGGCGACCTTGACGACGAGGATCCCCTCGACGACGATGTCCTCGACGGCGAACGGCGGTGTCGCCTCGACGGCGAGCGCCGACGCCGGGCCCTCCGATGTCGATCACTCGACGCCGACAGCGACGACGAGGATATCGACACCGGCTTCGACGGCGGCCGGAACACGTTCCTCGACGTCGACGGGCGACGTTTTCTCGACCCAGAGCCCTGGGGAGACCTGGAACTGGCCGTTGACCGTCCCCTCGACGTCGTGGTCAGCGCAACTGACCCAGACGGAGACCTTGGGCGCGGGCTGGTCTTCCTGCCCCTGGGGAGCCCCCCAGAGGCCTCAGCATGGGTAGAAGGAGCCCCTCCTGACCCACCTCGTGCCTTCAGCTTTCTCTCCTCAAGGCCCTGAAGCCTGATCTTCTTCCTCTCCTTCAGGGTCCTTCCAGAGAAGCTTCTGCAGATCCTACACTCCTCAGGGATGTGGGAAGAGGGAAGGCAGAGAATACACACCTCATGGGAGTCTGTCTTGGCCTTCTTTCTTGAGCACTCAGGGCATTTGTCGAATAATGCAGGCATTATTGGACAAAAAAGAGTGCAGAAACACAGAAAGAAAGTCACCAGAGTACTTTAAAAGTACCAAAAATCGAAATCAGTGTAAAACACTAACAAAAACCCTTGAAAGGGAGAGCTCAATGCTCCAGGGTCCTGCTTGCAGGAGCCGGAAAAAAGAACTGAGGCTAAGTTGGACCTGCTATGCATTCTGGGATACTGAGAGAAGGTTCTGGAAGGTTCTCTTAAAGGCACAGTATCCTAATTAAGCCACATAATGGCAGCCTATGGGGCTTGTCTGTCCAGGTTCTTCTCTCTATCATTCCTGAGGGATTTTGCTGTTAAGCAAGGGAAATCTGTACAGGCTTTGCTGTTTTGTGGATTTTATGGTGGAAATTTCTAGTTGAAGTACTGGACAGTGTAGCCTTTTGGCTGCATTATCTGTCTTTAAATTCTCTCTTAAGTGTCTATGCATTTTCTGCATTTTTTGACACTGTAAGAGATTATTTTTGATTGCTCCGGGGTCCACGCACATGGGCGGGACTATTCACTAGATTATGACTATACACAGAGATCCCCTACTACAGAATTGATTTCTACAGTGCGCACTGCCTGTGTATCCCCCGGCCGGGATCCTAAAACCTTTAGAAAAACCTTCCTGGAGTAGGGTGGCCGCTTTGTGGTCAGGGTATCTGTTCAACAATGGAATCATTGCCACCACATCCACTGGAGTGGGGGGGCGTAACCTGTCTGACTTATAGTGGCTTTCCCCTACCCCTCTGTCCTGTGTTACCTTGCTTGGACCTACAGGTAGTTTCTGGATGAGAGGGGTGCCCACAGGAGGAACATGCATGCCTAAACTTACACGCGGCCCTTGCGCAGGTACGCCTATTAAAATCCCAGCACACCCCTTTCTTCTCTGGCCCACCTGCCCTAAATTTCCCAGGTATTTCACTCGTTGGGGGGGGCCGAAAGGGCTGCTGCGGTCTAGTGAATGCCTTGACCGCACCGAACTGAGGGGGCGGTGCAGTGTCAGAGAACTGTTTGTGCCAAGCCATGGAATCTACCGAGTCCCATGGCAATGATCTATTGAATTCCAATGCCTTCCTAAAGTTGACATCATAACCCTTCCATGCTTCCCCAGAATACTGTTGACTCCACCCCACAATCCTGCTCGAGTAGCAAGCCAATGCAGCCTGCAGATCTGGAGGACGCTCAGCCTTAACTGCAGTGAAAACAGCCCATGCTTGCATCCAATTATTGAGATTTTCCTCAACCCTGAATCTAGTACACTGCGCTCTCCATTCACTTGGGAGCATCCACTCTTTCAGTGCTTTTGCCTGCTCCATTTCCCTATTATCCAATAATAAAGAATAAATGTACACGTATTTATCAGGCCAAATCATTTCTTTCACAGCTAAAGACACATGCTGAGCTAGATTTTCGCTCCTGGAAGGTATCACACCGTCCCCCAAGAGCGGCAATGCCACTTCCTTACCAAGTGCGGGCACCGGGGGCGGCTGCCCTTGTACTCCGTCCAGCTGGGGAACACTTGGACCTGCAAGGGGAGAAGAAATTGGCAATGCAACACTGTCGGCGACCGGTGCCGATCTGATTTTTTCTACAAACCTTGCCGCCTCTGCCGCACGGTCTGCAGAATTCGGGAAGGCTCCCCCTTTTTGGAGCCATGGCATCATGGCCGTTAACTGAGACAACAATTCGGGTGGCATTGACTCTACATTACCCCCCGGGACAACAGGTACCACTGGGGTTATGCCCAGTGGTCCTGGCACAGCTGGCAGGGCGGGCGCCGGGTGTGGCCAGCCTGTACCCGGGATTGTGGGCACCGGTGCGGGAGCAGACCCAGCGTCTACTGGTTGACCTGCCGGCACCGGCACCACAGGGGCAATGGGTGGAGGCACATGCGGGGGTGGGACCACTGCGGGCGGTGCGGCGGGTAATGGATCCACTGGGCCTGGGGTGGGGACCGCCTCCTTGGGTCTTTTGGACCTAGGTTTCCCTTGCGGGGTGACAAATTCCCCTCTTGGCACTGGTGCCACCCTCTTGCGGATCGGTCTCCCGGACGGGCCCGGTGCCTCGCCCTCTCTGTCCTCCAACCGAGCTTCCCGCTCCTTAATTTGTCCTAGCTGTTGCCTAATGTCGCTCATCTCCCGCATCATAGCCCGCATCATAGCCTCCATGTTGGACCCCCTCTTTCCACCCCTTGGACCTGGCATGATGCTTACCCGCTGCCTACGTAGTTCCCAACAATTCAACTGTGTGTACCTTTCAGATGGAGGGTCACCAGGGGGCTTTCAGCACCATGCAACGGCGACCGCAACACTAGCGGCTTGTCCGCTTATGTAAGGGGTGAGTAAACCTAATGTAGACCCACCCGGCGGTCACCAGGAGCGATGAGTGCTAGCCCCCCGTACCCCTCTTACCGACCAGTCCCGTGCACTCGCCGGCGGTGATGATCCGTGGTCACAGCCCTCAACACGTCGTGTGCCCTGTCTGCGAGTAAAAGGTGCCAATAATGTAGTTAAGATTGCCTGGAATTGAAAACAGGTATTACTACCATGTAATAAAGCAGGAAAAGTACACAACCTCTTATAACTGTTACCGTTGGTAGCGATCACTAACATAGAAAGGCAAGGACAGCCGTGAAGAACAGTTTAAAAATAGCAATTCACTATTATTTCCAATGAGAAAAAACGGGATAGTAATGAAGCCTTAAGGTACTTTCCTTCAGTTGCACACGTTTAATTAAACAGTGAAAAGAAAAAACAGTTGTCCAATATCACTTGCTTAAAAAAACCCTGCTTCTTGTACTCCCCCCTTCAGCACAACAATTAAAGCTCACCACGCAATTAAATTCCAACTTGCACGATATTGTACCACCTTGGAACTAAGCCCCCACTGAATTCGGGTCTCCCCTCCAGGCCCTGCCCTGGTTGACCCTGCTTAGCTTTTAGTGAAATCAATCCCCCCTTCAGGTCTGATGAAACGACCTCTCCGTTCAGCCCTAAATTAGCGGGAAAAACCTTTCGTATTGTAAATGCGGCTGAAAACTGCTGGTATTTCCAGAAACAGCTGCTGAACAAGCATCTCCCAACTGCCGCCGTAGTTCGAACACGCTCCGGCCTGATCCGCAGTTTTTCCTGCCCCGCTATCTATGCGGATGCCTCTCAGCCCGCCGTTTCCTTCCGCACGGCTCCCTTCCCTACCGGTTGGCCGAATAACCTGAAATGCACCGGCCGACCGATGCACCGTCCCTGTGTAACCCGCACACTACCTTCCGGGACCTTGCAACGGCCCGTACCGCGCTCCTGACCCAACCGGCAGCTGGCTCCGTTAGTTCCCCGTCGGACCACGCTGGTGACGAGACGGCTGGCTCCACGCGTCGGCGATCCCCAAAGTAGTCACGACGCCACCCCGATAGTGAAGGGGAATCTACACCGCTCCGGAACCGCCAACCAGGAGAAAAACGCGCGAACTCCGAAACCTGGAATAAAGAAGACAAAAGTTTAAAAAACAAAGAAGCCCCGAACGCGGGGCACAGCGTTCAGCGAGGGAGCGTCCAGGGACAAGGGGGTCTCCTGGGCGCTCCCCACCTCTTATTCCCGAGGGGCCGGGTGGCCCCTCCTATCGCCCGCCCCCCCCCGACCCGGAACCAGTCCATTGAATCCGGGTCAGGAGGGGCGCCGGCCAATCGGCGGTGGGCCGCGCCCCAGGGCACGCCCCCACCGTCGAAGGACCCGAGGGGAGAGGAGGTGAGGCGGTCGCCGCGCCGCCATGCGTGCGGGGGGGCCGAGGGCCCCCCCTTTTCATTTGTGAAAGTCCACATTTACAGCCCCCAGTAACTGAATTGGGTACAAACGGACTGAAATAACCTGGCCCAAGTGATATTTGCCCCAGACCCGCTGCACGGAACACAAATAGAGGATCTTAATGTGATCCGTATTGGTGACGTGTAAGTATTGGATCTTCAGTAGAGATTGGGAAGAATTAGTGCAATTTGCTCTCACATAATTAAGCAAAATTTGGGGGAAATTTTACAAAATTGGGTATTATAGCATATCCTTCATTTAGCTCTGTATTTTAGTGTGAAATGCATTCTTGTGTCAAATTTTGAGCGAAAGTGACATGAACAAAAGCCTCTCGCGTTCTGGTAATTTGCATTATTCCTGCGCACTTGCGGTAAAAAAAAATGGCACATCCCCTGACACATGTGTAAGTCCTTCAAGGGGTCAGATGTGTGAGCACCACACAATTTGTACATTTGTGGTAGATCAGGTGCGTTAACAGATTTGTTTATTTAAACACCAAATACACCAATTATTTTTTTTACCAGTGAAAATATTTTTTTCTGACTCCGTCCAAATTTTATCAAAATATATTAAATCACATAGTGGGTTTCTAATAATCTGGTGTGCCCCCGGCCCTAGTATACACACATTGGGTGCTGCAACCTTACCATGTGCCCTACTTGCTTGAAGTTCACGGTATTGCTCTGTCACACACAGTGCTTAATTTGAGCCGGTGCTTTCCGGTGCTCAGCACCGGCACCTAATTGTCAACACCATACCTAGAACAGTCTACCACATAGTGGCGCTGCTCATCTCATTTAGAGATGATCAGAACAACTAGTTTATGACTACAGTATACATTAAAATTACTAATACCTGCCTACCCAGCCATTCCTTCAGCTTTGGGGACCTGGAATAATCTGAACAGTCGCATTCACATGCGAGAGAGATGGTTAGAAGTTGTTTTGGCAGCAATGACAATGGCGATGGGTGGTGCAAGCTGCTGTGGTCTCATGGCTAGAGCCCTGGCACTAAATATTTTACAAATTAAGCACTGGTCAAACAAGACTATACCTAATGATTTTTCTCTTTGCAGTTAGCACATTTCAGTTCTCTGAGTGCTGCACAGATGGCTGGTTTCTGCCTTACCGGTGACAACGTTAATAACTACGGTATCATGTCAGTAGTCATGAACACTTTGAGAAACATGTCAATAAGTGGCCTTAAATCATTTGGCATGGCTATTAACAACATCGCCAGCCAGGTAATGTGTGATTTCGTTTTGAAGTATTATCTTAATTTATGTATTCTTTGTTGTGCATGGAAAGAGCGTATCTCATCTACACTATCATAAGTGGGTCTTCTGGATAGTTCTCCGGGTCCTGCCTTGCTTCATCTCTCATTGAACTCTGTGCCTCTGTCCCTTTTCATGACATGTCTCACTTCATGCCTCTTACTCTCCCTCTCCATGTCCGCCTTTCACATGCCACTTCACCTCACTCTTGCAACCCTTTTCTTTCCTTCTCCTACTGTTCCCTTTAGATCTTGCATACTGACAGCTCCAAAAATAGGAGCCCCTCCAAGATCGCTGCTGTGAATACATGTGAAAGCACAACTGTTATCTAGTATAAAAATAAAACAAAACAATTGCTGTTAAAGCCAATAATGTCACGTGCAAGACCTATTGACTTTGCCAGTGCTTGTTCCAGGGATATTGTCTGCTTTCAAAGTGTGATGGGCAAAGGTATGAGGCCCTGTTTAGCCCTTACCAAGTACATTTCGAAAAAAGTCCTGAAAAATCACCCACTTGGGATCATGAGGGCATATCTCTCATCCTATAGTGGCAATTAGATTGGATGAGGCGGCATCACTCACTACTTGTGGTTTGCTTATTATCGGCGACCTCATTCCACCCTTGCAAGATGGTACTACCAAAGCCGACACAACCTCATTCGAAGGGAGTTCTTGATGCATGCTAACTGGACAAAAAGGGATCCAGACAAACTCAAAATACCTTAAGGCAAACCCAAGTTAATACCTTTATTAAGCACAGCTAAACCCAACAGGGGGGAGGGTAAGTAGGTGCAATAACCCATCATCCGTGTTCAGCCAACATGCATCTGCCCACATGCATGCCATAGCCATTCGACGGGGCAAAAGAGGATCCCTATCTACTCCTTACACTAAGGAAGTATAAAGTGCAGAGTTGTTTGAACGTAAATTCTACCTTGACAACGCAGGTAATCGTGGTTCCCCAACTCTAAGGAACTAAAACTTCATGGTCAGAACGGAGGTGGCATCCTCTGTAGTCACACATTCGTCAAGAGGTACACGAGCGAAAAACCTGATTCGCCTCTGTTACTCAGCTACTCGTTTGTATTCAACACCTATGTATGTCTACACATATCAAAACGAATTTGGCTGGGTGCTCTTCAGCAAGGATGTGACACATGTGGCCAGATCACCAATGAGATAATACCAATATGTGAAGTCTTTAGTAATTAACTCACTCTGCGAACGTCGGGATTTAAGGGGCGTGGTAAATTCCTCATTCCTATGTATCCTGCTCACAGACTTCTACATAGCAAATGCACAACTTAACATAATTTCCTGTATATTCTGTTCTAAACTATCCCTTTGTGATTTAAAGTGCATTCTTAAGAGTACTAGCTGCTACCCCAGACTTTGTCACACTGCATTGCTCTTGCTTACCCTGGCCTAAGGAGGGTCATGAAGGCTATAGCAGTAACCAAAAGAGGGCTCGGGACCTGTTTACTTTCTGTACTTTCCTCTTCCTGACCTTGCCATCATCTGTTACTAGCAAATTTCTAGGGAACAGAGGGTATAAGAGTGAGAGAAGAGGTCATTTATATGATGCCAGGGGTCTAAGGGTGTGTGATGTCACTTCAACCTCCTCAGGCATTTTGGTGAATACATATCAGTGAGAAAGACTAGGAAACCTTAACCAGTTTTCATAGAATCTCCAATTTAAAAAAAAATGCATGACCTACTAAGATAACAGAAATAATGTATCACATAATAGCAATATCTCTGAAAGAAAATTAGCATACGCGTCTTTTGTTTTTGGTTGGTTTTATAGAATTTGGAATTATTTAAATGTGTAGTGCGAGCGACCATACCTGTTGGTGCCAAAGAAGCTAAAACAAATGTTTGAAATCAGTGATGTGCAAAAGTCTAGGAGCAAAGAGAAAGTAGGCAAATGTCTTTCTATACTGCAAAATCCATTTAGTTGATGGACGTGCATCGCAGAGGGAGGGAGCTTCAACTAAATATCCTCAACCACCTATCTACCTGGCTTAGAATGTAGGAATTATTTATCTGGAATGTGCAACTTTTCCATTACCCTGCTTTCTGGTCACTGACTTTGGCCTTAGGTCTAAAATATCCATTTTAATATATTTCTATCATTTCAGAACGGGATAACTGTAAAGAACATCCAGGTCAGAGATGAAATGTTGAACCTGATCATCACTGGTGTTCATGGAGGGTTCGCAGCTTTCACACCTAATGACTGGAGCCAGTTTTTCTCAGGTGGTCTGTCTATTCTGAATCCCAGCATAAGTGCCACAACCCTGCACCTGATCCCAGAAAACATCGATTGCTCATCGTTACAAAGCATGTAAGTCATGGCCTAGCGCTTCCAGAATGTTTCTGCATTGAGTCTGGCTGTAAGTAGTAAAAACAAACACTAGGTCACAATTTAGCATGGATTTTTCAAATGTACAACAGTTGTACGCTCGTAAAAATTTATAATTTAGTCATATGTAACCACATTTACTAAGATGTAGGAACTGGCATAATAGTGTGTAACTTATGTTCTTGATCGACATTAAAACACTAGATTTTGTTGTAAGCTAGGCTTCCTGGAGATGGGCTAGAGAAGTGGGGTTAGGAAGGCGTAGCTTAGGAACACGTATGACCATGTGCTGATGCATGTCCCACACATATCTATGCTCCTGCAAGGTCCAGTTACCAGTGGTGCAGAAATTGCGGGAACGGGAGCCAGTTACTCCAGTTTTATAGGAGGGTGGTGGAAAAAAATCAGTGGAAAAACTAGAAGAATGTGATGCAGAGCATGTGGTAATGCAGGGCTAGAAAAGAAGCATTTGAAATGTAATAGGAATGTGGGTTCGGAATGATTGAATCTTCGCTCCTCCGCGCTTGCTGAATTGCATTGTTTGGACAGTTCCTGGGAGAGCCAGGGACAGATTACATTCTATAGAATATATACATTTGCTGTTTTCACAATAACCATCTCACTGTTTCCCCTTTCTCACTCATTGGACAACAGAATCGAGGTCTTGGGCAAGAGCTACAATCAAATGTCTGAAGGGAGCAGAATTGGCGTGAAAGACTTTGTCATCTCCCACCTTGCATGGCTGAAGGTGAAAACAGGTGAGGTCTTCCAAGGTGATGATCATGCTAAAGGCACCCTTAGAGCTAAAGATCAACGCCCAGATGCATCAAAGTTATGTATTGCGAGTCCTTAATAGCAAATATTAAGGATTTGCTATTAAAGACTTGCAAAACGGGATGCATGTAGGAATCGCAATATTATTTGCAATTCCTACTGATTCCTAATTTGCGATTAGCTAATTGCTAATCGCAAATAAGGAATGGCATTACCCTAAAGGCCCATAGGAATGAATGGTGAGTCATTCCTTATTTGCGATTAGCAATTAGCTAATCGCAAATGTGCCGCAATTTCAAAGGGTGCCAGGGTGTCCAAAGGACACCCTGTTGCACCCCTGAAATGGTAATGTTCACTGGTGTTGAGCACACACATGTCCCAAGGACATGTGTGTAACAATCAACTTAGAAAAATGCACTAAAGTGCATATTTCTAAGTTTTTGCTATTTACCACGTAGTTTGACTTCGCGGTAAATAGCGGCCCCAGATTGCGAATTCGCAATCTAGGAATGGTTCATGCATTGCATTTAAGGAATCGCAAATTGCGATTCCTTAAATGGAATCGCAATTTGAGAACTCGCAATTTTTTGCGAATTCTTAAATTGCGAGTGCATGAACCCTTGATGCATCTCAAATGCCATTTTTGCGGGCGCAAACGACCGAATTTTGCGATTCGCACCGTTTGCGCTCGCAAAAATGCTTGATGCATCTACCTGCAAGCTTATTCCATGAGTATGTGTGTCCTATTCCAGCCTTAGATCCAAGTTATCCCGTAATATCCGGGCCTGATCTAACAAGAATTTACTGTGAGTAGTTGTGTCTGACTCCAGACCTAGGCATGACTTACTTATGAATTTCCAGTTGTAAGACATGATTATACATGGTAAAGTATTTCTACATAAGTGAGCATATCTTACAATTGGAAATACATGAGTAAAATGCACCCAAGTCTCAAGTCAAACAACGCTTCCTCAACTCGGCTTGCAATCTTAGCCCTACTGTTCCGCATGTTTATCCTTGTGTCAGTTTAACTCCTCAGTGACAGTAATAAATAATGTTGAGACAGTTTGGGTCTCTGAAGAAAGCCATGTTTGCCAGTCTGAAAACCCGTTTTTAAGTCAATCAATCAAATTTGTCTCTATTCGATCATAAAATAGTAGATCATAAAAGATACATAAAACCACATTTATATTACATAAATGAAACCACTAGTTTCTTTAAAAAAATGTTTACATTTCTCCACAAGTCCAATATACTACATGTAAGATCTGTTTCCAGTAAAAAAGAGAAATCTTGGTTCAATATAAAAAAAATCTCTAAAACAAATTTTGTAAGAAAAATGCAGACATTAAATATAATGAAATACAGACACAGTAAAAAAAAACATTTTCCTCAATTGGAAAAAGCAGACTATATAAGAAAAATAAGTGTGGGTGCATAAGTAGTGTTAAAACAAGCAGACCTATAATTCATAATTGCAAATCACCTCCCTGGAACAACAAGTATTTTCTCAGGCGCAGTACGCATTTCAGAAAGCAGGCAACTGCTTTATATCCATCATAACCATCTAGCTGCTGCAGAAAAACACAGTGGCACTCTACATTTGCCAAACTTAAATCTCCGAAACAGAAGTAATAAATATCTCTTCATAGAGGAAAGGTAATACTTACAGAAAAAAAACAAGTGTAACAGAGTCTGGGGGAGAATAACAATCACATGGACCAATACAAATGTCTGTTGTTCGGAATTTCCCTAGTGGAAAACGTAGCAACCACCTATTAAACACTAATCTAAACTGGGTCAGTAGCATTCGCTCCCATGCATTCTGGACAAAAGACAGATAAGGATCAACCCTGATAGAAGACTGCAGAAAGCCATGTTTACCGGTCTGAAAAAACATTTGACAGTCAGAATGTTGAGTGCAAAAATATGGCGATACAAATATAGTGGCCAGAATGTTGATGTTCTACGACAGGTTTACTATACTTAACTTCACATCTACCTACCTTGCAGATATATGTGTATCGTCAAGGTATGTATGTGTTGAGTTGTATATACTAAGGGGCTTATTTACAAGGCCCTTGCACTGCCGGCGTGTCTTTTTATGATGCTTGGCTGCACAGAGTCAGATCCATATCTTCGAGGCCACCCAAAGCCCCTTTGCTTGACGTTTCATGGCTTTGTAGATATGGTGTAAGGCAACACAGCGCAAGTCTCTGCGTTGCCTTACACTGTGTCAGTTGTTCTGTGGGTGTAGCGGGTGGTGAACAACCTTTACAACGCAACTTTTACCACGCAGTGCCTTTACGCCGCAACTTTTACAACGCAAACCATTACAACGCATTGCGCTGGGGGGCGCTCTAGGATAGGGAATGTGTTTAATGTACTATCCAACACCTTCCCTACTATCCACGGGGACTGGATTTGGAATAGTAAATTAAACAATTCACTATCCAGCGCCTAAAAGCACTATGCGTTGTAATGGTATGCGTTGTAAAAACCGCGTTGTAAAAGCATGCGATGTAAAAGCATTTGTTGTAATATCATACATCCGTAGCGGGTGGGTATTCCCACGCAACACCCATGGGTTTTGATGCACTCACAGATTTACAAGGATCTGTAAACCTGGCATTCTGCAGCACACATAGAAAGTGGAAAACACCTCCATCCAAGGTGACCTTCCTGCTCAAAAACAACCCTGCCAACAGTGCAGACACTCTTGCACCATGGTGCATGGTTGCCTGCATTGGTGATAGGCACCAAATTGTGCACCGCCACTAGATGAAAGGACAGGAATGCACCATATCTCGTAAATGTGGTGCATTCCTGCCCTTTCGATCTGGTGTAGGAAGGCGCAGCAAAGACTTGTGGTGTTGCCCTACGCCAAATCATTGTAAATGAGGCCCTACATCTATTCTGGCCAATATTTTAGCAGTCAGTAGTTTTTTTAAATATTAGGGTAGCATCATATTAAAAATCCAATACTGTGGTGGCACACCAAAAAATACCGGGTGTCATCTAGCATCATGTACAGAAATACATTTCCAATGGCAAAATTGTGTGATGTTCAAAACTTTTGTGAACTTTACTCAACTTCACCTGCAGATGAAGTTTCCTGCTAAATATATTTTTTGTACCACTCTGGCTCTGATTAAGATAAGAGGTCTAAGTTTCAAACCTTTATACAATCAGGAGTTTATGAACGGTTCTGAATTATAAGTGATACCTGACGTTCACCCAACTCTTGATCAAAGGCATGCAACATTCCAGTGACAATGTTGTGATCTCTTCTTGACCATAGAAGGCTACACTTGGTTATTGTTTTTTATGTGGCACATATTCTGCCATTGGTAATGTCTCATATTGTGTTTAGTGGTCCAGGTCAGGATTCGCATGGATCCGTCTTTTCCATCGCAGACCAGAGTCTGATTCACCTTGTGATGATGTGTTACAGCTCTGCCTGTTACTGTTCACACTTAACTCTTCAATTGGTACTAGGTTGCTGGTACCAGGTGTTCCAAGGCACTATGTAAACACAGGCCTGTCCTGGTTTGGGTTCAGAGGGATAATTAATTCCAAAATGTACTTTCAGACCTCGTTAATATGAAATATTATTATGTTTTTATTTCTACAGGAAACCCTTGCACCACAAATAGTGATGGCGGCGCACAATGGATCAATATGAACTTTGGCCCATTCAGCGCCTACTGCGTTTATAATGATTTCACCACACTGGATCAAAATTTCAACCCGGTATGTACACCGTGTTTTTAAATGTGTGATTTTCTCGGTATGTACACCGTGTTTTTAAATGTGTGATTTTCTCAACTGATTGTTAGCATCACTGAACATTTAGATGTAGAAACACTGCCTAATTTTAAAGCACTTTGCACTCCCAGGTACACTTAAGTGCCAACATGTCTCCTTAGCGCATAGATAATCCCAGTCGTGATTCACGGTGCCAGGATTGGCAGAATTATCTGTGACTGAGTTTTACTGCAGGGTCATATGCATGGGCATTTTGTGCAGTTACACCTAAAAAGTTGATGAATATCCACAAACTCGTTGGAAACGCATGCAAAGTTACCAGTGTCAAAGGCAGGAAGTGCACTTCCGGTTTAGATGCGGCGTGTGCGCGCCTCAATAATTTAAGGGTGGGCGTAGTTCGCGAAGTAGCGCTACACGAAGTGCACTTCGCACTACGCGAACTTCACGTAGCACTACGCGAGCTGCATAATAGCATGTTCACACTGTACAAGATGCGTTTTCAATGATTGCACAGTGCGAACAAGCATCCGGCACTGTGCAATCATTGAAAACGGCATCTTGCACAGTGCGAGTTGTAGTTTTCTGCTGCTCAAGTAGATTTTTACTCGAGCGGCAGCTTTCTCAATGCGAACTGGTAGTTTCTCATAGCGAGCAGTCGCGAGCATGCGCAACCACTCGCAATGAGAAACCTGACCTCCCCGCGTTGAGAATCTCGCCGGGATGTCCTTTTGCTTGCTCACGGTCGCGAACATGACGTTGAGGACCGCGAACAAGCAAAAAATGACTGCTGCACTACGCTATGCTTCACTACGCGTGTTCGCACTATGCTACATGCAGCTCGCGTAATGCGAAGTTGCGCAAACTTCGCAAACAACGCAAGCGTAGCGTAGTGCTTCACCCAGGGTTACTCAATATTGAATTTGGGTCGGCAGGAATGACTGCCCCCCTCCCATCTGCGCTGCAGCCTGAAAAAACACCATTCGTTTTCTAGTTAGCTATGTCACTTTATTAGCATTACATTGTCATGTGTGTGCCCCTAAAAGGTCAAGTCAGACAGCTGGATAAATAAACCAAATGATCACAGCTGTGTGGAGGACACTTTTTTGGCGAAGTGCAAAACGTCTGCCCACAAACATGTACTCATGACTCCCAACATGAGTGCGGAGCCAAAGCCCTCTCCTGGTGATTCTCACATAATTGTCTGGCGACATATGTGCTGTGAAACCAGACCATAAAACGGTAGATGAAAAGTTGAATCCTATTTATGCATACAGGGTTATACACATGGTTGCAATTGTGAGCATTCCTGGAATTGTTCAATTTTCCTAGATTCCCGGTACCCGTCATGGATTTCTTAGCAAGATCCAAAAAAAAAAAAATGTACTCCCAAGTGCTGGAGGAACTCTAGAGTGTACATTTGCTGCTTTCACAGTATCGCACTACTCAAGTCTGATCACTGACACACTGCACTAGTTTTGCATTGGTGGACTTCCACAATATTACATTTTGATACAAATTCAGATTCTTAAATCTATGGTCCCACATATGTCCAATTTCTGCAAGTAGGAGCGTACCTCAATCTTCTATTTAAGAACCTTTTTGTTCAACACCTGTAAACAGATTTAATCACACAAATGATTTCTAGCAAATAGGTCTATGAGCAGGCGAGAGGTGTGGGCGTTCCATGGCAGGAATTCTGTGTGAGGGTGGGGATGAGGCTTGGCTACTACTGCATCCAAAGTCTCATGTAACCTTACCAGGAAGAATTACCATCTGGAAAAAGTGAGTCTGGTGGTGGAACACTCAGGAAAGCTCTCAAATGATTAAGCTGAGTAGGAATCTATCTGGCAGTTGCTCCCTCTGACTCATAACAATGGCACAGGCACAAGAATTCTGACAGAAGTGCGTTCAAAATGCATCTGATCCATGATTCAATAGTATTAGATATATTGATTATCCACAGCCTCTTACAAACGTAATGAACATATCTTCCAGGCCCTGGCTTCTTCTGCCACTCAAAAAAAAAGAAGAGAGTTGGACAATTACTTGCTCATAGACCAGTGTTGGCATGCTCTACGAAGAAGTCTTGCATTCATTAACATAAAATCCCATCACATCACATAACCATGTTTTTTTGATCGGGATCAATTCCGTCAGATAACTCTGGACTCAATCGTCCCGGTTCACAAAGTGAAGTCTGGATCACACTCATAAAATGGCCTTTTAATGAGTGTATGGTTTCTTCCGCATTTCACACAAGGACCATAGATGCATTATACCTATATTATAGAACCCCAAAGCCTATTGTGGATCTTGGCAATGGTTTGGCCAAATCAGCTCTCAATGAAGCTGTACATTGTAAGCACAAATTACTCACATCACAAAAGCAAGAGTAAGGCGTTTGACAACAATTATATGTAAAAATCTAACTTGCAGAAATATTGTCTGGTATAGAAATTGTGACCTAAATATTGTTTGCAAAAATATTGTCATTTTGGGTGAAGACTTTCTATTAAGTACCATGACTAGATACTTATGTTATGTATGGCTGCTACTGACAGCCACTGGCGTGAATCCCAGATTATAACTCTAGTTAGTCATCGCAACTGTGTGTAATAGAATTTGTTTCCGACTTTTGCTATGTCATGAAGGAACATGGTCAGCGACTGGCTGCCGCCCAACTCACCACACCAAACTTAGGATACAGGATCATGAAACATGGTTAACTTTTGGAAGGCGGGGGGTCGCGAAACCCCCCGGCCGTATTTATTAAGATATAAGATCATAAAAATGTAATTGCATGATAAACGTTTTATACAAAAATCAGCAGGACATTAGATACAATATTGTCAACAAATTTGAGAGCCTAACCTTAACAGAGACTCTAATACAGATTGTTTCCTAACCGAATCTAACATCCTCATCTAGATTTTTGTATACTACATTTCTGGCCATATGGCAAGGTCGCTAACCGGTGTCAGGTCCTACGAGCTGCGCCTTACCTAGAGATGTGCGCATGCGCAGCCGGGCCCGGTAATTACCCGGTCCACGCCGTGAACTCCATTTACCCACTAAAGGAGGGCCCTTACTCTGCGCCATCCGGTGACGTCATAAGTATGCGCGCGCGGGGTGGCTACCAGCCTAAGGAAAGCGTGACTACTCCAACCCGCGGCCCTTTGAAGCACCAGTTACCTTGCCCCTGAAGTTCTAGGAGGGGCCAATGGCCCCTCCCCCTGGGCGGGAACCTCCATGGGATGATGCCCGCCCCCTCAGACCTTAAAATTAGCTGCTCACCGGTCATGACCTTACCGCATGCCCCAAACCTAATAAATACGACGACCTATGGGAAAAAATTCGAATGGACAACTACTCTTAGCTAAATCACATCCTGCATCAACGTATAGCTACAAAGGGAAAAAAGGCCTAAACACAATCGGAACAACAAAACATATTTCAACACATATCCGTAAAAGGGGGAAATTCCTAAAGAAAGCATCATCAGCAAAATATACAAAGCACATACAGTTCGCTATGCCTGGAAAATTGAAACAATAACCTAGCAAATTTACACCTAAACCAAACTAGTACAGCATCGACCATTTTTGTTCCAGGGATGGTGGGAGGGGAAACAAGAAGCCCCCGAGCGCGGGGCACGACACGCTGTGGGGGAGCGTCCAGGGAACAAGAGGGTCTCCCGGGCGCTCCCTGCCTCTTTATCCCTAAGGGGCCCGAGGGGGGGTGGCTACGCCCCCCACCCGGCCCCTCCTGCGGCCCGCCCCCCTGACCCGGAAGTCCTACAATGACATCCGGGCCAGGGAGGGCGCCACCCAATCGGTGGTGAGGTGCGCCCGAAAGGGCACGCCCCACCACTAAGAAGCTTGGAGGGGGAGGCGGTCGCCGTGCCGCCATGCGGGCGGGGGGGCCAAGAGCCCCCCCTTTTCACATGGTCAGCGACTGGCTGCCTCCCCCCCCCCCCAACTCACCACACCAAACCCAGGATACAGGATCATGAAACATGGTTAACTTTTGGAAGGCGGGGGGTCGCGAAACCCCCCAGGCCGTATTTGTTAAGATATAAGATCATAAAAATGTAATTGCATGATAAACGTTTTATACAAAAATCAGCAGGACATTAGATACAATATTGTCAACAAATTTGAGAGCCTAACCTTAACAGAGACTCTAATACAGATTGTTTCCTAACCGAATCTAACATCCTCATCTAGATTTTTGTATACTACATTTCTGGCCATATGGCAAGGTCGCTAACCGGTGTCAGGTCCTACGAGCTGCGCCTTACCTAGAGATGTGCGCATGCGCAGCCGGGCCCGTTAATTACCCGGTCCACGCCGTGAACTCCATTTACCCACTAAAGGAGGGCCCTTACTCTGCGCCATCCGGTGACGTCATAAGTATGCGCGAGCGGGGTGGCTACCAGCCTAAGGAAAGCGTGACTACTCCAACCCGCGGCCCTTTGAAGCACCAGTTACCTTGCCCCTGAAGTTCTAGGAGGGGCCAATGGCCCCTCCCCCTGGGCGGGAACCTCCATGGGATGATGCCCGCCCCCTCAGACCTTAAAATTAGCTGCTCACCGGTCATGATCTTACCGCCACAGGCCAGCATTGTTAACCGACGATCTGGCCTCCCCTCTTCTTGACCTACCCTAGAGGGTGCTCACCTAGCGAATCCCTCCAACCAGGCCCAGACATTATTAGACCACAGGACGTTCCCTGCTTCCGTCAAGTGCACCCCATCCCCCAGGTAGAATTGTTCGCCCTAGATACACCCATGTGGAATCGTCTGCAACTGGGGGGCTCGAAATAGTTGGTCCAACTGTGTGTTGATCCTCTTTACCGAGTGATTCAACGCCCTGACCGAGTCCCCCCCTCGCCACTGCCACCGAGGGATAAGTTGAGACCATACTACTGTGCAACCCGGGCAAGTCCTGGCCACCCACCCGCAGTGGAGATGATCTCCTCAATGAGGGTGCGCCTCCCCAGTTTGGCCAGGTCATTCTCCCCTAGGTGAAGTATCACCACTGACGGGGAGTCGGGCTGCTGAGCTAGGAGTCCCTGGAAGAAGTTCCTAAACTGACCGAGGCACAGACCCCCCTCTCCCGAAGAATGAGATGTCCAACCCCTTCAGCGCCGCCCTCCTCTTACGGTCTCCTGAAAGAAAAACATGTTTAGCCCGCCTCACATACGAGTGGCCCACAATCCAAATCCTCATTGTCCTGCGTCCTGCATGCTGCTTGTGCTGTGACGGTGTAGATCCTTGACGTCTGGCAGTGAGTTCCTCCCCTGCGTCACAGGTTTGAGAAACTGCAAGAACCAGAAAACATACCAAGCGTGAGAATCATCCTGTCATAACATGTCAATCCGTACATATCGTTTATAACAATCAGATGACCATCTCCCAATTTTCTTCACACTCTCAGCCGAGAGACCCCCTAGCGCTGCTTCAGTTGCAGCCCCTATCCTAAAGGAGTGAGTGCTAAATTCCTTGGGATCTAAACCTGCCTGTCTCACCGTCAGTTCCAGGACCCGCCTAAACTGGTACCTAGTCAATGGTGTCCCATCGGCATGACACAACAGTGCACCCCCCGCCGTGCCCTCCCGTTGCCTGTGGAAAACCTCCACATGAGAAACCGGGCAACAGGGGTTGGTCCAGGCCCGGTGGAGCACTATGGTGTGACCCCGAGATTCCTGGTCAGTTTTTGACCTCTGAATTGTCACCCACATAGTATCCTCTCTGATCCTAACACTAGTCAGTTGTAGGCCGCCCAACTTATCCCCTTTTGACCCTGCCACCAATTCACCAATTCTTAGAGCCCCATAGAAAGCAAGGGAAAAGGCGGCTTTGAACAGATGTATCTCCCATTCTGAGCTACAAACCTCGTGCAATGCCAGCAATAAGGCTGCCAGCCGCGCCAATCCTATGGGCCTTCTCGTATCCGCAGTGTGGCCCTGCAACCGGCGCCATCCCCTCATAGCCTTGCGCACCATAAAATTATTGGTGGGATCTCGCATGCCCTTAGCCTGCGCAAAGAAGGAGACCGCCGCCCTATGTCTGCTTGCGGCTGCCACTGATCTCCCTTCCCTGTGCATCCATTCTAAATAGGCCGCAAAGCTGTCCTCCTGTGCCCACCTAACCTCCCAATCCTGCCCCAAGAAAGCGCGATAAGACAAAAACGCCCCTTCGTAAGCTGTCTTGGTCCTGGGGGCTAGGCTAGCAACCACGAGGTCCTGTAATCTGGGGCACCAATCTGCCAGAGTACTGCCGGGAAGTGCGCTGGCGAAGGGTCTGCTGCAGGAAGATGTTCCCTGAAAACCTGCATTTTAAAGCGAGAAAGGGAGTCAGCTGCATTGTTGAGGATGCCTGGGACATGCTTGGCTCTGAAGAGTACATTCCATTTTAAGCACTGAAGCACAATCTCCTTAATCAGGCGCAATATGAACGGACAGCGTGCCCCCTGTTGGTTTATGCATTCGACCACTGTCATGTTATCCGACCAGAACACCACTGATTGGTTACATAGATGTTCTGGCAGACCTTCAATGCCACCCACACTGGGAAAAGTTCCAGGAAGCCAATGTTGGCGGTCAAGCCCCATGTTCTCCATTCCTCCGGCCACCGTTGGGCGACCCACTTGGTCCCTAGAATGGCGCCAAAGCCCACACTACCAGCAGCGTCTGTCCATAAACCCAACTCTGCTGATGTAGCAGGAGGACCTGACCACACTACCCTGCCATTAAAGTCCTCCAGAAATGCCATCCATATATGCATATCCTGGCGAACCTCAGCTGACAGCCTAGTGCGGTGGTGCTTCTGCCGTAGTCCTTTCATAGCCTGGGCAATAGAGCGTGAGAATGGGCGCGCCATTGGGATGACCCGCAGTGCAAAGTTCAGTTGCCCCACCACTTCCTGCAGCTGCTGCAAGGAAACCTTGCTTTTACATAGGCATTGACGCAGAGCTGCCCTAAACCTAGACACTTTGTCCTTGGGCAACCTGAAGCATCCCTGTACTGAGTCAATTTCAATGCCCAGGAATTCCAAGCAAGTAGCCGGGCCAACCGTCTTCCCCGGCGCCAGCGGAACCCCAAAAGCCCGCATGAGCACGCAAAATTCCTGCAGTGCCCAAGCACACTCCTGAGAGTCTGCCGCGCCTAAGAACAGGAAATCATCCAAGTAATGCATGACCTGTTGGTGGCCCGTCGCCTGTCTCATGACCCATTCTAGAAATGAGCTAAATGTCTCAAAATAGGCACATGATATGGAACAGCCCATGGGCATGCATTTGTCCATGTAAAACTTGCCCTCGAAAGTGAAACCTAAAAGGTGGTGATCCATCGGGTGCACCGGGAGGAGACGGAAAGCGGATTCTATGTCAGATTTAGCCATCAATGCCCCTGGTCCCAGGACACGCAATAAGACAACCGCCTGATCAAATGAGGCATACTTTACACTACAAATCCCTTCATCAATCGCATCGTTCAAGGATGCTCCTCTAGGTGCGGATAGGTTGTGGATCAGTCTAAATTCACCTTTCTCTTTTTTGGGTACTACTCCAAGCGGTGAACACACAAAATTAGGGACAGGCACCTCCTGGAAGGGGCCAGCTATCTTGCCTAGGGACAGTTCCTTGGTAATCTTAGCGGACACTACCGTTGGATTTTGTTTTACTGACAATTGGTTCCTGCAATTAGCGCTACCTGTGTAACCCACTGCCGGGATCCTAAAACCTTGTGAAAACCTCTCCTGAAGTAGGGTGGCCGCTGCGTGGTCAGGGTATCTATTCAACCATGGGATCAATGCTAACACATCTCTTGGTGTGGGGGTGCCCGGCTCGTCTGAGTTACTCTGGCTTCCCCCTTCCCCTATGACCATGGTTGCCTTGCTTGGACCTGCAAGTTGTCTCGGGGTGGGACGGGTGACCACAGACTGCACATGCATGCCTAAATCTACAGGTGCCCTGGGCCCTTGTGCAGGTGCGCTTATTAAAATCCCAGCATACCCCTCTCCTTTCTGACCCCCCCCCCCCCCCTATTCTTCCCCGGGACCTCGTTCCCCTGGGTTGACCAAAGGGGCTGTTGAGGCCTGGCGGAGAACACCCTGACTGCACTGGTGGCCTGAGATGGGGCTGTGTCACCTGAGAACTGCTTGTGCCATGACATAGAATCCACCTTGTCCCACGCCAGTGATGCGTCAAATTCCTTGGCCTTCCTGAAATTAACATCATACTCCTTCCACACATCCCCAGTGTATTGGTCGCTCCACCCCACAATCCTGCTCTGGTAGCAAGCCATTGCTGCCTGCACATTTGGGGGGCGTTCTGCCGTGATAGCCGAAAGGACAGAAAAGGCCCTGATCCAATTCTTCAAAGTCTCATCTACTCTGAACCTGGAGCACTGTGCCCTCCATTCACTTGGATGCATCCATTCCTTCAGTACCTTGGCCTGCTCCATTTCCAAATTGTCTAACAACAAAGAGAATATGTATACATATTTCCCCCCCCAAATCAACTCCTTCACTGCCTGGGACACATGTTGCCCCAAGTTTTCACTCCTGGATGGCACTAGGCCGTCCCCCAAGAGAGGCAGCGACACTTCCTTACCATTTACGGGTACTTGGGCCGGTAGAACACTATCACCATTCAGCTGGGCGGGACTGGAACCTGTAAGGGAAGAAGATGAGGGCACCGCACTACTGTCCGCCGCCGTTGCAGCCTTGATCTTCTCTACCAACTTTTCCGCTTCTGCCACATGATCAGATGAGGCAAAGCACACCCCCCCCCCCTTCTGCAGCCACGGCAGCAAGTCCGCTATCCGAGATACCAATTCTGGAGGAACTGAGTCTAGGTTACCTGCTGGGACTGCAGGCGCTACTGGGGGCATGACCGGCGGCACAGGTGTAATAGGCAAGGAGGCGGCCAGTGGCGGCAGGCCCGTGACTGGGATCGGTACCACGGATGAGGGGGCAGGCCCCGCAGGTGGGAGCGCCGGCGGGATGGCTGGAGCCGGTGCCGCGGGAGCTGGAACCACAGGCATAGGTGTAACAGGGGCCGGGAACGCAGGTACAGGTGTATTAGGTACCGGGACTACCAGCTCAGTGGCGGGGGCAGTGTACCTGGGCTTCTTGGCCTTAGACCTTTTAGGCGGGGTAGCAAAATCCCCCCTTGGCAAGGGGGCCACCCTCTGGCGAACAGGCCTACCCGATGGGCCAGGGGAATCAGCAAACCTCTCATTGATGCGTGCCTCCAATTCATCAACCTTCCCCAACCGTTTGTTAATGTCGCTCATTTCCCGCATCATGGCCCGCATCATAACCTCCATCCTGGACCCTCCTTTACCACCCCTTGGCCCTGGCATGTTAAAAAAACGCTGCCTACACTCGTAGTGTCACAATTGAGCGTACGTGTGCTTTGTACCTTCACCAGATGGAGGATGTCCAGGTGGCTTTAAGCACCATGCAACGGCAACCGCAACACCACCGGCTTATCCGGCTATGTCAGGGGTGAGTAAACCTAGTGTAGACCCACCCGGCGGCTACCAGGAGCGATGAAATGCTAGCCCCCCGCTCTCCTCTTACCGATCAAATCCTGCGCGTTTCCACAGCCGGTATTGAGTTCGTGACCACGGCCGCCGTTCACTCCTCTGGGCTCACTGTGCACAAGATGCCAAGATCCTCTATTAAATCGCCTGCAATAGAAAAAGTATTAATCTCTAGGAATGGCACACTCACGCCGCTACACAAACACCTGAACCATAAAATTACCCTTGAGTGTGTGCTCGCACCCCTGCTGGCAAAAAGACAGTCTCTCGGGGCAGGAGAGTGTTTGTAATAAGGCAAAACAATTTATTTACGCTTAATTTCGTCCCCCCTACAGACCCCCAGAGACCTTGGCACAGTGTAGCACCCCAGTAAGGATTCGACCCCAATGTAATTCCTACACGTGGCAATTAAGTTAAAGCAGTCTTTAACCCCCACTGAATCACCTAAAATTCAGAAGAGAAGCATCAACATGAATCAGTCCCAAAATTTAAAAAAAGGTTTCTCTAATTCAGCAATTAAAGGCAACCTTTCCCCTGGTCTCCCATCCAAGTCCTGCCCTGGTCGACCCTGCTTCGCAACCTACTTCAATTCCTTTGAACAGCCTGCCAATTTCGTAGCGCGCTGCAATGTGGGGGAAGACGGAACAAACTCAGTTACACTGCCTGTGTGAGCGGAGAAGGCGGGTGTTCAGCGTGATACGGGCCCAATTGCAGCATCCTCTCCGGCTGCGCTGTTTCCCGCCTACCCGCACCCGCCAAGAAATACCTCGTTCCGCTAGGACATTCCCCACCGCCGGAAAGTAGAGTACGCGACGCTCCACGTGGCTCCGACGCCCCGAACCAGAAGATCGCCGGGCAACCGCCGCTGCACACCACCAAGGAAGCCTGCACCGAGCTCGGGCGACCGCCACTGCACACCTGCCAACGAAAAGCCTAAAAAATAAAAAGGACAAAGTAAACAAGAAGCCCCCAAGCGCGGGGCACGACACGCTGTGGGGGAGCGTCCAGGGAACAAGAGGGTCTCCCGGGCGCTCCCTGCCTCTTTATCCCTAAGGGGCCCGAGGGGGGGTGGCTACGCCCACCCACCCGGCCCCTCCTGCGGCCCGCCCCCCTGACCCGGAAGTCCTACAATGACATCCGGGCCAGGGAGGGCGCCACCCAATCGGTGGTGAGGTGCGCCCGGAAGGGCACGCCCCACCACCGAGAAGCTTGGAGGGGGAGGCGGTCGCCGCGCCGCCATGCGGGCGGGGGGCCAAGAGCCACCCCTTTTCATTCTAGGCTACTATTACAGGCTTCTCAGATCCTGTCAGTGTGTGCATCTGGAGAGCAGCGAGAACAGTTTTGAAAGACTAGAGAATATTGAGGGAAGTCACAGAGGGTTGTGGGGGATCAGGTGACCAGAGGCCATTTGGGACCCGGAGGAGAGGCCATGTTATGAATGGCGTCCCATTACTCCTCTTCATAGCAGCGTAAAGCAGGGACATACACTTTTGGGTAAGCCATACATACCATAAAATTAGAGATGGGATAAAAGTGAATAGCTCGGGTGTTTTTTTTTTAAATTAGGACTCTGAGTGACATCCGAGTGCTCTTGTTGTCTACTTGATGTCACTCTGAACCCTTTAGTGAGAACATTCCTGTTATTGACTGTTACACATCCATAATTGTATTTAGGACACTGCATCAATGTAGCAGGTGTCATTCTGACAACCATATTCTAATACCCTGGTTTTTAACAACCAAGGTTAAAGAGATCATAAATTGAAAGTGAGCATCTATATTTGGTACCGTACCTCTCCCACGCCCTCCTCACCCCCCTTCCCATTCCCCGCCATGCCCAATAGGTAAGCGGATACACAGAATCAGATTTCTTTACTGAATCGGGGTACAGTGTGTGAAATGTACTCTCACCATTTCCAGATGTGTTTAATGAGCAAACTATTGCTTTAGTATTTACCAAACCTGCTTCACATGCATATTGCCTGTGCCCACTCAAATGTGCATGACTTTAGCACTTGTTCAGAACAGAAAGACAGTAACCATGTTTCTTGTTTTTGTTGTTTAGTCGTCAGCCTTGCATGTACTGACCCCGCAACAACTTGCCCAGTACTTAACAACAGACTTACAGAACTCTGCAGCAGCCGGCAGGGTCATTGAAGCCGTGGACGCCACCAGTTTCGGCGCTTTCCTGGATGAATTCAATGCCCAGTTACAACAGGTAAAGAGTAGCACCTGTGTTTCTCTGTGAAAATCGGTTCAATTAGGTTGACCTTATCCCCTTAACCTCACGTAGACCTTTTCAATTGCTGCCGAAGTTAACTACCACTAGGGTTGGGTAAAATATTAGACTCGGAAACAAGAGTTTTTACTTGTGGTCATTTTTGCCCCACGAGTTAAATTAGTTTGTTACAGAATATGTACTTCCAACAACGGGGAGAGGATGTAGCCTTGCGGCTAGAGCAGTCCACCTCAGAGTTGGGGAACCGGGTTCGAGTCTCGGCAACAACACTACAACATCTTGTGATCCTAGGCAAATCACTTAGGGCCAGATGTAGGTAAAATCAAATTTGCGAGTCCTTAATAGCGAATTTTACTGATTCGCTATTAAGGACTCGCAAAATTGAATGTAGGTAGGAATCAGTAAAATATTAGTGATTCCTTAATATTCCTTAATAACGAATTAAAAATTGAGATTCGTTAATAAGGAATACCTACCCATTCATCCCTATGGGCTAGGAGACCCATAGGAATGAATGGGAAGATATTCACTATTTGTGATTCAGTATTAAAGAACCGCAAATAGCGTGAGCTAGTTCAAGGTGCCATGGTGTCAAAAGGACACCCTGTTGCACCCCTGAAATGTGCATGTGTGCACATGTGGCACACATGCATGTCCTTGGGGCATGTATATGACCACGTGGCACTTTAAAAAAAAGCAAAAAAGTGCTTTTTTAAAGGAAATCGTTAATTACCACCATCTTCAAGCTGGTGGTAATTAGCGATTTCTTAAGGCTAAAGTGCACTTTCTTTTGTGCTACTTACATTGCATATAAGGAATCGCAATTTCCGATTCCTTAAATGCAAGAGCAAAATAAGGAATCGCAATTTCCAATTCCTTAAATGCAAGAGCAAAATAAGGAATCGCAATTTTGTGACTACTTATTTTGCTAGTAGGTTTAAACTCACCTACGTTGCTCTCAGCGTTAGCGATCGGTATTTGGCCACCTACATCTGGCCCTTAATCTCCCCGTGCCTAACAAAAATGTCCTTCTGTAACGAAACTGGTGCTCATGTAATGCGCTCTGATACCCGATGTCTTGGGTCTGGTTTGCGCTAAATAAAACTAAAAAAATAAATAATTGAAAACAAAATTTTTCTGATTTGAAGGCGAGTATTTGATTTCACCAGGGAGTGTTAGGAAAATTGTCACGCAAGGAAAATGTTGAATAGTTTAGAATAAGTCTACTTGACTGAGTAAGATACTGATTAATTGTTCAACATTGCACATGTTCAGCACTAAGTGGTCAATGCTTAATTTGAGCCAGTGGTTGACTGGTGCTCATTTTTGGGGCTGGAACTTATTTTTCATCTTTAGCCTTTAAACTAGAAAAAGAGAGAAAAAGGCAGCAAAGGGGGGACGAAGGAAGAAGGGAAAGATTAAAAAGGGGGGAAGAAGGAAGAAGGGAAAGACTAAAAAGGGGGGGGAAGGAAGAAGGGAAAGACTAAAAAGCAGTGAAAGAAAGCAGGGGTGAAAAAGAACTGACAAGAATGAGATAAGAAGAGAAAGAGAGTATGGTGATTGAAGAATGAGGCATGAGTTGAAATCAAAACTAGGCAGCCTTGGTATTCTGCACACTGACAATCGGCAGCCGGGCGGGTTTCTGAGGAAAATGTTGGGCTGCAGCACTTATTTTACAAATTAAGCAAGCAAGATTGTTGCCCTGCAGGTGAATCTGAAATCCTGGGACATTTCTAGTTTTCCAAAAACTCTCCATCAAAATGTCACAATTTACATCTTATGTTCCAGAGAGACATCTCCCACCACCCCTACTTCCACCCTCTCTTGTCGCACTCATAAAAACCTCACACCCTTCCCTTGTGTTGAATGAGTATTGGTCCCTCTCAGAAATGCACAAAATCCAACAGTTTTAGCTATGCATTTTTTAGATTTCAAATCCCTATTTGATTTAATTTCTAAATCAGTAGTACTATAAAAGTGCAATTCTGATGTCTGATTGTAATGTGCTCAAAGACCTACAATTTTTCTTTCATGCCCATGAATGCTCTATGTAAAATAAACTTAAATACGTAGAGGCAGATTTACAACAAAGTAACGCAGAACTGTGCAGCAAGTAATTTTGCTGCGCCCTGCTGCGTTAGTTTGGAAAGCACAAAGATGCGACATATTTACAAGAATATGCCGCATCTCTGTGCGTCCCCTGCGCTGGCGCAAAAACTGCAGCCATGCACCAGTACAGGCACCCTTGCAACATGGTGCAAGGATGCATGCGCCGTGGGGAGATTCCTGCACAAAAACAATCACAAGAGGCTTTTTCCTCTTTCAATGCTTGCTGTAGAATGCAGCACGCATTGAAAGAGGAAAAAACGAGGAGAAATGAAAACATTTCTCCTAGTTGCGCCTTGCTACGCCACCTCTAGGGTGGCGCAGTATTCAGACGCATCTCCAGATTTACGATTTCTCGTAAATCTGGAGATGTGCTTGTTCCATGGGTATTGCGTGGGAACACGCACAGCAACACCCATGGAACGCCCCTTCCACGCACAGTGCTGCGTGTGAAGGGGCCATATTTATGAGGAGAGGAAAAGTCACACAGGGTGGCTTTTCCTCTACTTGTAAATATGGAGGAGCCCCCTGCGCCACCAGTACGTCACGAAAAGTGACGTAGTGGTGGTGCAGGGGGTTTGTAAATCTGCCCCCTAGTGTTCTGTAGTAGGATTAGCTTTGCACAGGCATACACCTACGTTAGCATATGTCTCAGGATGAGGTGGCAGATTGAGGACAAAAAGGGTATTTTTCACCCCTTATGTTGTTCCCCCTTTTCCAGTGTGGGACTGCCATCTCAGGCCTATTACATTTGACAAGATGATGACTGCAGGCCCAGATTCAAGTTTCTTTTTGCAACTGAGATCAGCACCTCACAGTTTCACAATGTCATGTTCCTCTACCATGATCCCAGGGCTCCCACCCCTCCTCTGCTGCAAGCAACCAGGATGTGGCCTAACGGCTAGATCGGTCGACCTTGAAGCTGGGGAACTGGGTGCGAGTCTCGGCGTTGCCTCAATATCCTGTGATTCTGGGTAAATCACATATTCTCCCTGTGCCTGTCTGTAACATAACTGGTGCTCGTGTAAAGCACTCTGATACCTTCGGGTCAAGTTGAGTTCCCTCTATATTGAACCTTTTAAAAAAAATAAACAAAACTTCAGCTATGTGGACATGAATTTTGAGATCAACCCACCAAGCCTCTGAGGCAGACTACCGCACGGGGGAGTCTAGATAACCAGGATTTTTCTTTAACCTGAAGGGTTACTGAGACTATTTCTTTCCTGTTCGTTGTTGTTTGCAAATCTAAAAAAATACATTGTTTGCATTGTCCTTTTCATTCCAGTCATCAGTGACCCAGCTGACAAACGCAGATGTAAGGAGAATACTTCTAGAGGGCATGTTCTGCCGCATAGGTCCTGTGCTGCTGAAATTCACTGCCAGTGACTACACAGAGTGGTTCCAAAACAAGCTAAGCTACTTCATTATCAGCCTCAACGCAAAGGTCCTGGGATCCCTTCCTACAGACCTGTCATGCAGCAATCTTGCAGCCATGTAAGTACAAAGGCAATCCTTGGCCAGCTCATAGAGTTGGGGGCAAGCAAACATAGATGAACTTTGTGCTCAGGGGACCATGCCTTGCACATAGATAGTTTATGGCTTTTAGGCAGTGCCTAATTTGTGCAGGTGGCTGAAGGTGGTGGATACACAGAGTATTAGCAAGAGAGCGAGAGGGCCAGGTGGAAGCTATAGACGGAAAAACAGTGACAAAGGGAGAAAGCAGAGATGGAAAGGAACCTGCAAGAGTGAGATAAAGAGTCTAGAAGGGTGGAGTGGTGGAATAGAGAGGCATGAGGTGGAACCAAGACAGGGCAGCCCGGAAATTCGACAGTGCAGGCTCTTAAGAAAAGGATAGTGCATCTGAGTTTTATAAACAAATTAAGCAGTGGTTCCAATGATGTATCGGCAATACAAGACCAAAGAGCAGCTCTCTGCGAGCCTGATGTGTAATGTTGGCTCTGTAAATTGCAGAGGTTGTGTTGGCTGCTAACAGACGGGGCCTGTGCAGGTAAAATCAGTGGGGCATGGTGGGGGAGTGAGGGGGGATTTCAACAGACGACGAATACGGGACAATTAATTAATTATTAATTCACGCCACTTTCCTCACTATGACAGATCAGGGTGAATGAATTCATGTGTGTGATAGCATGGAGGAATATGGCTAATTGTGGCGGCATTACGGAATGGTAACCTCTGCCCACTTGGAGCCCTCCCATGAATGGATTACACATTTCAGTACCTCGACAACATCACCCCAACCGTCCCCTTTGGGGGCTAGTCACTTTAAACATATCAGAAACATGGACACAGTGTACAGTGATTACATTGCCTAAGCAGCAAAGTGAGAGACAAAATGAATTCTAATCGCCTGTTTCTTTTTTATGCATCTCTGCAGAGTACACGTTCTCAGCCAAGCACCTGTGGTGTATGACCACCCGGAGGCCATTTTGGACTTCATTGTGTCAGTTCTTACCGTGCAGAAGTCAAATACAGGTAAAAATTGGCACTGACGACGCCCATATTTTTTGGCATTTCCAGTGCACAGAGTTAAGGTACAACCTGGTCTTAACCTAGCCTATATGGACAGATACAGCATGGGCAGCAGTGCAGGATTCCCACACAAACACGCTTGAAAAGTGTATCTGCTGCAATGTAAGCTTCTCTTAAACTGAACGACAAAGCATCTGCAGTAGCAGTGTAAACTTCAGAGACATACACAAAACAGCTACAGCGTTGGCAAGAATGGTGTAGCAGTGCGTTGCTCCTCCCAACCAGTGAGAGTGGCCTTGGGTAGAAGTTCAGGCCACGGGTAGAGTTGTAGGAAGATGAGAGTGCTCATTCAGGCAAAAGGCCTCATTGCATTGGTAGTCCACTATGGGGGTGCCAGATCTCTGACCGCCAACCCCATTATTTTCTAGTGCGTGATAAGCGTCTCTCAGACTGAGAAAAGGCCAACCTGACAGACACTCATCACGCCAAGTTTGGGCAGCCCAGCACTTAACATGGATAAATGCTTGGCACCCATGCAGCCAAGATTTTACAGGCTGAAGATCCCAAAGCCCTTACGGCAGTAAAATCACGATTCCTGCAAAGGCTGTGAGCATCCTGCCCCTGAATGTGAGGGATAGGAATAGCATCACTGATAGAGTCCACCCAAGGTGCTTTAGGTTTAAGCCCGTAAGTGCCATTGGGTGGCTGTCAATTTATGAAGCTTTACACCACCATTTTTCCACTCATCAAAGAGTGGTGTGGGATCAGCAAGTATAACTAACTCAACCTCTCCATGAGTTGGTCAATGTCCCCCTCCCATTGGCTGACACATTACATAACAAGCCAAGCAATATACAACCTACGGAACTTTCAACTATGCTACATTCCAGTCCCCCCTGAATTTGACCCACCAACAACGTCTCTACTAGGCATCATCTTCACCCCTCCTAATATTTTGCCTCTTGCACTACATGCCCACCCAGGGGTTGTATAAATTCAGTTTGGCACACTGGAAAATGAGATCCTCCCTCTTCAATTCAGAACAGAATTCAAATTTGCTTGCACATTGGAGTTCTCACTCAGCACCCTCATACATCACTTTATTTACCCCTTGAATCATCATCTTTAAGGTAGTCTCGTCAACCCTAATAAGCGGTACATTTATAAATCGGTTCAGCATTTTAACTTGCAGCAGATGTACAGCAAATGCACTAGTAGCTTCAGATAGTCCATGAGGTTACAGGAAGACAGTAGTTTAACAGAAGAGGATGTAATTTCATATAACCATGGTCTACCTTGGGGCTGGTGACTTGGGTGTGTAAGGAGATATTCCCTGGGAGCAGCAACAAGTGTCAGCAGATTGATATTGAATCCAGCTAACCTGTAATGAGTAAAGGCTCTTATAAGCACCATGGCATGGCAGACAAGCAGACAAAGTGGGAACACATTTTTTTCAGCCCCACCACTAAAAGAAAAAGGAGGTGGAAAAGAGAAGGATACCTCTACCAGTACTTCGGCACAGAGGCAAAAAATGATAATGGCAGTGCTGCACCCATCCTAAAAAAGCTGTGCAAAATGGAGATTTCTGAAGCAATATGATCCTACATGTAGAGAATTGAAGCTTAGAATCCTTGAGGAAGGCTTATGGCGCTGCAGCTGGAGGGAGGGTGACTGTTGGGTTTTTGTTGAGAGGAGTTGAGATTAAAGTTTAACCTTCAGGGTTGGATGTCTGACTGTTGGAAAGTGGGTTATTAGTAGAGACAAATGTATATCTGCACCTGGCAATAAGGCCACTACCCCAATACAGGGCTCAGTACAGGTCTTAGGAAAATATTCCCATGCTCAACCCTTGGTAGCTTGGCTACAAGCAGGCAGGCTTAACTTTAATGACAGGTATGTAAAGTATTAAAAAACACAAATTCAGTAAATAATTAAGACACCTCATACAATAAAAATCCAACACCAATTTATAGAAATAGGGAAATATTTGTATCTTTAAAATAACACCAAAATTAAAAGCATCCAATGTAGGGAACCGGAGAAATTAATTTTTAAAGATTTAGCACTATATAGCACATAGAAACCGATAGCGTCTATTGGGACAAACTGATTGCACTAGACCGGCTCAAAGTCAAAGTTTCAGGCCGACTGCGATGGATCCCTGTATGGCTACCCCTCGCGGTAGGTCTTGGTCAAAGTACCTTCTGACTTTCTTGCCGGGGTCCCTCGAAGCTCTCACCCAGTCTGGATTCAGTGAGGGTTCAACGGCTTGTCTTGTGACGAGCCCCCGGTCAAACTTATGGAAATCCGAGCTCTGGAGCTTTCAGCAGGATGAACCATTGATCCAGGCTTGCCCATGCTTGAAGGTGGGTAGCTTGGCTCTCACGGTTGTTCCCAGTTACCTTTTCTACGTTCGGACTTAGAAACTTTTACAGAGATTTTTCTTCAGGGATCACTCGATGCTGTTCACCAGGCCAGCTTTGGTGAGGGTTCGCCGGCTTGGGTTTTTGCCTACTCCTAGTCAAACTCTGGAAGTCGGACCTACGGAGCTTTTCAGTGGGACAAACCTGGACGGCAGGCCGGCTCGCGGTTTAGGGTCTCCGGCGTGGCTGGCCAGGTCGAGTCGGTCCACTTATGGAGCTTTTTTCCAAAGTGTCTCCAAATTCTCCGAACTTCTTCCTAAAGTTCCCCAAAGTGTTCCACAGTGTCCAAAACATACTCTAAGGATCTGGAATCTCCAAGACGGTCCTTGAAAGTTTGGGACTTCAGTTCCCACAATCCACTTGAACAAAACTTTTACAAATCCACTGGTAGTTCTCCAGGCTGGAGGTTCTTGGCGGTGATAGTCCAGGTGAGCTCTGTTGACCTGTAGCTTGCAGGGAGTCCACACTTTAGTCCTTTTGAAGCAAGATAGCCCCCAGGGCTGTAGTTCCAGATTGTGTAACAGGCGCAATCTTCGGAGTGCAGGGCCTGGTTGGTGCAAATCAAACTCCTCATCTGGCACCCTTCTTTTCTTAAGTTTCAAGTAGCAGATCTAAGAGGCTCTATCCCTCTCATATACTTTCTCCAAGTTCTCTGGGTCAAGCAGGAGGTCAGTTCTGTTCAACGAGGTGCAGGGCAATAGCCCAGGTTATGACCACATCCTCTAAAGTGTGGCATTATTTTCTTTCTCACCATGGCTGATTTTCCAGCAGAGGGAGCTGAACTAACTAAACCAGCCTACAGGATGGCGTCATCTGCATATGTGCACTCCCCTTACATCTGGGAATTATTCCTTAATCCCCACATCTGGCTGTGGGGCAGAGGGGAGCGGTGTAAATGAAACTGGTTTCTCCAACTTGTCTCTGCCTTCCCTTGAAGAGCATTATTTACTACCCCTCCCCTGGCATTCCTATGCCCAGCACCCTTTCCTCCCAGAAAGGCGTCCTAACCCCAGGGGTCATTTATCACCTCTTCAAAGCAGCCATGCTAATCCACTTATCTCTGACCAATCAAGTCAGAGCACTTGAGGGCTATAGTTGGGCTTACAGACAAGAAAGTCAGATAACTTCTTGTCTGTACATTTTAGAATACATTCAACAATACCATATTGTTGGATTTATCATTACCAATCTACTGAGTTCATTGATTCTAGTTTTCTTGCTTTCCTTTCCCCAGTTATTAATTAATAACCTCTTGCCATGTTAACCTACGGGCTGGGGATCTGCAATGGAAAAATGAACCGTGCAATTTCTGCAATACCAGTGCCTATAAAACATGTTTTATAAGGACCATGCTTATACCCAGAGGACCTCCCTCCCACCCTCCACCCCTGGAACACCTAGGGGGAAAGACTTTAGGGGGTTCTGAATATATCAAAATGTTGCAGATCCTCACATAATAGTGCTTCTAGCACATAAGCTGTTCTGGGGAAGCACTTTACAACAATGTAGGGAGTGAAATGTACAATTTCACTAAACCCAGGACATATAACACTCATTTTATAAGGGTCCTCTTTATAGATACCTGACCCCTCACCTCTGGGACACTTAGGGGAGACCCTGGGGATACCTAATATGCCCCAACATTGTAGTTTATCAATTTGCAAGTGCTCCAAAGATAATTTCAATTTTAAAATCAGTCCTGCAACACAGAGCTGCTCTTAAACAAGCATCAGGCTTCAACAGTGTACACATACAAGTGCAGAAAGGCTGCTGGCCGTTAAACTGCCATGCCCTATTATATACTAAGGACTTAAAGGTACTTCCAATCCCCCTGCCCTATTATGTACTAGGGCCTTATAGGGGAGGTCATACCAATTGCAGGGGTACCCTAACACATAGTGTACCCTAGTGTATGTTGGTGTTTTCACTGTATTCTAAGTGTCTCTTTCAGCATAGCACTGGCCCTGGGCATGGTTAGGCTGAGCCCAGGGTCAGTCAGAGTCAGGTACCACCAATTACCAGTCAGCCAAAGGTTGGGGGGGTGCCCATGGCACAAGATGACTTTGCAACACTGACCTGTTGTCACTGGGCAGTAGGGCAAGAGTGTTAGGTTTCCTTGTGCTGTCACCTGACATGGTCATGTTAAATGCCATGGAAACGTGCTTTTCTCTGTGTCACTCACACCCAGGCACCCTGGATGCAAACAAGTTAAGAAGGCAAACAAGTTCCCTTCTGTAAAGCAATCTCACTCCCCAGATGGGGAAAGGTGGTGACACTATTGGAGAAGCACTTACAAATCCCAAATTGTAGAATTCCATACAAAAAGACCAGCCATTCTGACGGAAGATATGAATCTCCTTTTTTTCTGGATCTCCATTTGGTGGCACATGCCAATTGGAAGAAGCTTCAAGTGGTGAGACAGGACTGTTGGCTCAGGGTGTCATCGTCTGTTTATGGTATTCGTCATGGAGAAGAGTGGAGATGCTCCGTAAATAATATGCTTTTACCCATGTAGAGGTGGCACAATCACCCCTGCGGATATTTAAGAATACTTCAGCACATAGAGCTACGGTGTGGCACAGTATTTGTTGTGCATGAGACAATATGATGCATTGCAGCTTTAGACTTCTTGTAGATAAATAGAACAATTTTAAGAGGTTGGTGGGATTTCTAAAAGCACGAGATAATCAAAATTAAATTTAAAGTTGCCATTATTACTTCACCTTTCCTATTCCCTCCATAGCCAGTTGTACCTTACAAAGATGGGGGCTTAGCCATTTGAAGCATAGCATTTTAGGAACAGGTGATGGTGTTTACACTTTATATAGTCTTGGACTGGGCCACTGAGATAACTAAGTGGGTCTGTTGAAAATTGTGGGGCAGCTGTTTGATGAGATCCACTGTATGTTTTCTTTTGGTTTTATGAGATTATTAAATAATTAAAATGTAAAATAATTAACTAAACTAAATAACAAACTCACTGCGACAGGGAATATTAACATCAACTCTCTAACCCCAAAAACAAAAACAAAAAGGCACACGCCATTGCCACTGCACAAAAATTGCTCCATTTAATTCCGGTTTCTCTCATTGCCTCCGCAGCCTATGCATGCGCCTCTATTGACACTAATGACAGGGATTGGTTGACTACGTATTTTGGAACATTTTCTAATGAGGTTGCAGTGGATACTTTCACCAGCTTAAAGGAAAACTTCAAAGGGGTAAGTAATGCCTGCATAAGCATCATTTACTCCGCCCGTTTTATGGCCATCACAAATCCATCACAGTAATTCACTGTTGCTCATTCACAACCCATTTTTTGTTTACCTGTTTGTTTCCCTTACTTCTCCCTTCTTTTTCCCTTTCCTTTCCTTCCCTTTCTTTCTCTTTCTATTCTCCTAGGTCTATTTCCCCCTCTCTCCTTGTCTGCTTTTCCATTGTAAAGCAGAGTTATCAACTGTAGGTCCGCGTGGTCAGAGATATGCCAGAACCAATCAACAACCACAGTAAACAATTCGCATTTAGATTTATTGTATGTAAATGTATCATATGTGGAAATCCTGAAAATCTGGCATGGATCTGGATCTTGAAAACCCCTGTTTGAAATTTACTGGTGATGCTCTGGAAAAGGTTAAGTGTCTAGTCATCGAACTACAGACTTTGGGGCTTATTTACAAGCCCCTTGCGCCACCGGTGCATCACACTTAATATGAGAGAAAATGACGTACCAGCAACCCAAGGGGCTTGTATATAAGCTCCTATGTTTTCTTTTTAGAGCATGGGAACATGTCTGGCATTACTGGAAAGCGTTCTGTTCATTAACAATAACATACTCGCCCAGTTTGCAATACATTTATTTTGCAGCATTTTGCTGGTGGTTGGGGGGGAGGTGCTGATGGAGTTTGAAGTAGTAACCAGCGGAAACAAAAACACATTTTGTTGCTAGTTAGTCCCAAAAAACTCTGAAAACATTTACATTATTTTAGAAATGGTTTCCTATAATCTTATTAATAAACCAACCATTTCCAAATGTATTTCCAGATTGTTTAATATTGGTGTCCCTGTCCCTTTGTCCATGTTGTAGTCCTTCTGCTGTTTTCTCTTCTTTGTATTCCACTTTTTACTCACAATAACAACCTTGTACTTTTACAATTGAGCATGGCTACATCTACATCTGCTAGGTATTCACAAAAGGGGAGCATGCACATGGAGATCTATTAATTCTGCATAGAGCAAGACTGGGCACCAAAACTAGCCCTGGCAAATTATGCCAGAGCAGCCACCATACTGCATGGAGTGAATGAGGGCAGCGTTTCGCTGGTGGTCTGGCAGGGTGGAGGCTGGTTTTAGTGCTAATGGGAGCGGTTTTGTTGCTTGGGACAAGCTGGCCAAGTTTCTGACTGCAGGAAATAGAGACCACCAAAATATTTAAAAAAATGGTTTTAAAGCACGCTTTAAATCATTTTTGTATTGTTTATTTGCAACCAGCTCCAACCTGCCAGCCCCCGGGAAAATACCTGATGCCCGTAATGCCAGTCCGGGCTGATTCCGCATATTGTTACACTTGGTCACCAAGACATTACACAGTGGCAAATCCCATGCAAGGAGTGGGAAGAGAACTGATCAAGGGGTAGTTTGCCTTGCAAGTTTGCCAATGCCCACTGTACCACTCTGGCAGTGGTGGTACGTTTGCACTACAGTGGGAACTGAAGAGAAAGGGAATTGTCCCACACTTTGCGGAGGTATAGCAAAAGAGGTTTTCCATGGAGATAATCATTTTCTCTATGGAGAAACTGAACACAAATATAAATTACACAATGGTGGTTCCTTTCCTCTGCCATGAACTGTACAGTGAGGACCTTTCACACAGGTGAAATGCCTACATAAAAAACGAATCACTTCAAATGCTCAGGAGCATGCCGCTGGCACAATTTTGCAAACATATTATTGGGAAGTTTTGTGAATTGTCATAACTCATGAATCTAAGGGGCATATTTACAAGTAAGCGACAGAGCACGGATTCGCTCCAAAATTGCTAACACCATGCTCCGTCACTTTAGAAACGCATGGATGCACTGTATTTACAATAATACAGCACTTCCGTGAGTTTCTCCCTGCGCTGGCTCTAGATTCAGCTGCCTATCGCCAACGCAGGCACCCTTGCACCATAGTGCAAGGGTGCCTGCATTGAGTAAATGATTGTTTATGTGCAGGAAGGTGTTTCTTCCTGCACACAAACAATCCAGAATGGCAATTTGCAACTCATATGTGTGCTGCATTGTGCAGCACACATAGAAGTTGCAAATCGTCATCTTTTTAATGATTGGTTTCATTCATGGCAATTTGCTGCTTCTATGTGCTGCACAATGCAGCACACATAGAAGTTGCAAATCGTCATCTTTTTAATGATTGGTTTCATTCATGGCAATTTGCTGCTTCTATGTGCTGCACAATGCAGCACACATAGAAGTTGCAAATCGTCATCTTTTTAATGATAGAAGCAGCAAATTGCCATGAATTAAAACTATCATTAAAAAGATGACGATTTGCAACTTTTATGTGTGCTGCATTGTGCAGCACACATAGAAGCAGCAAATTGCCATGAATGAAAACTATGTGTGCTGCACAATGCAGCACACACAGAAACCACAAAAACAAGGAGAAATAAAGCACCATGTTAAGACCAGGTTTTCCCTGGTCTTCATTTTGGCACGGCCTCCCATTCACGTCACCCTTGTAAATAGGGGGCAGCGCCAAAATGAATGGGTGTTGCGGCAGAACGCTCACCACAACACCCATTGCCCACCACTTTCACGCTAAGTCTAGCGTGTAAGGGGGCCTTATTTATAAGGCGACGTTAAGCCACGTTAAGTGGCTTGAAGCCGCCTTGTAAGTAAGGCGAATCCCCTATTGCCTCAGGAACGTCACAAAAAGTGACGTTCCTGTGGTGATAGCGGCTTGCAAATATGCCCCTAAGTTTGGAAAAGACACATACTTGTAAAGCATAAGAATATGGACAGCCTGCATTAAAATAGTTCAAAACTTTAAGATGATACCTCCATAATTAAGGGTCCATCCACATCTGCATAAAAGTCCAGGATATTCCAAAAGAAACGGCATATGATGATAAAATGGTCTAACGTGATTTCAGGTGTTCCTAATGTATTTTTTGTTCAATGGGGTTAGATGAACTGTTCTTTTACAAATTCACTATATATCAGTGTGCTTCATGAATCTGTTTTACCATTGGGAATTAAGTAGGTAAGTTGGAAGTTGTGAGATGGGCGTGGTGTGTTTGTGCCTGTTGTGTAGAGATGTGTAGATTGTAGATGAAGTGAGGAACGTGTGTGGTTGCTATGCTTGTGTCCATCTGTGCAGAGGAGTGGCAGTCATATGGTTGAATGTATTTCCAAGCCTAAAAATCTGTGTTTTATGTTGTAGGAGGACTGCTATGACATTCTCACTGCCAGCCAGCTCTCCAGTTTGACAGTACAAAGCTCCATCATCTCCAATGCCAGTGCAATTAATCTTGTGTTTAGCTCACAGAAGATGCAGGACATTTCGTACTTGACCATTTTCCTGGATGAAATGAGAGCGAGAGTATTGGTGGTAAGTATGCGCAGAGCACATCTTGTTTTGTAGCTCCTGTGGTATTTAAAACATGGAGCTACCAGGTACGATTAGAGACAGGACTGTGGTGAGGAGGCATAAACTGATCATGTGATTTTAGTCAGGATAGAGCATTCTTTAGTCTGAGATGTAGGTGACGCCTCATGGTCTGCAGAGCTCTATGAAACAAACATATTGTTCATAATAATTAATGAGGGGAAGTGAACACAGCTGGAATCAAAGGTAGGCTCTAAGGCCTAATGTTCAAAATTGTTTTAAGGTCGCAAACCACAATTCGAATTGTTTGCAACCATAAAAACATTTTTAATGTACAAACCGTTTTGAAAGTCAGTAAATGAATACCTACTACTAAAACGGGTTTTTGACTCTACAAAAAACCACTATTGTAAGGACCGTGTTGTAGGAATCCCTTCCGAATATATTTTTTTTGTTTAGGAGATGTATAAGTGTTTTGTGTCGACAATCCAGTCCAAAACATTGAAAAACTGCATACCCTCAAGTTTGATTGGTTAACCATTTTTAAGAGCGGAAATGGTCTGAAAAAAGAACCCCTTCCCCCTTTGTGCAATAATAGAAAAGCTTGTTGGAGAGTAGGCTGTAATACAGTTGACCTCTGCCAAGACTGAATTGTTTTCAAAAGTAAATTTTCTTTTTTAAACACAGCCCCATGTCCATTAAGGATGATGGTTTCCAATTAAGCAAAAATGTTTACTTTGTTTAAATGTGCTTACAGACATGATGGTCTGAGATTTTGCTGATCCCCAGAGACCACCATCCCTTGAATTGCATCCAATGAGATTAAGTCACAGTTTGCAACCTAGCTTATTAATATTCATGTGGTAGGTCAGACTGCGTCTAACTCTGCAAGGAAATTTGCCAACCGAACTATTACTACTTACGTCGGATCACAAATTGCAACCACTGCTTTATACATCAGGGTCATAGCTCTATTAACCTTCAATTTCATTAAAGGTCCAAGATGTAAATGCATGCACTCATGTGGACAATAGGTGCACTTGGTCTGTCACTTCTGGACATACTTATTATTTGAGAATATTATTTATAGCATAGTTTTAAATAGAGCTAACGTGATCTGCTAGTGCATTGCACTATGACATTCTAATTAGAAACCAAAGGCCTCAGATACAGGAGCAAATCAATGAGTAATCTAGAACATGGCTCAGTCTGTTAAAAAAAGTACCTCTATTAAAAAGAGAGGACAGGGAAGGAAGCAACACAAGGGGCCAAATGAAGAACAGACTTTGAAATGAAACTAAGGCCATCCTGGGAAGAGAGAAAGGGATACATAAAAAGAAGGGAAATCAAGCTTGTTTGGGAGAAACAGTTGAAGCAGAGTAATGCCAATGATTCAGATATCTGGGAGGTTGAGGTCAGGGGTACAAGATTTAAAATACCCATTAAAATAAGAGGAGTTTGAACTCCACAAGCTGGGAATTCCAAAGTCTCCTGGCGCGGCCACAAAATGGCCGTCATAAATTGCTCTTTTCAAGGCAGGTGGCTGTAGGAGAAGAGTCAGCCCTAGGCGGACACCAGAGGCAACCAGCTACTTTGTCTATCTGATCAAACCCCTTCGCGCCCCAGGCCCCAGCAATCAACAATAATTCCACACATAAAAGCACCCCCACATTCTGCCAGAGACCACCTTACCTCCATTACTCTAGAAAGGCAACTTTTGCCCCTCCCTTTCAGGGTCGATGCTTCCATCAACACAGTTAAGTCTGTTACCGAAGCGCACCACCAAAAGGCGCACCATCTAAAAAAAAAAAGCCCCCGCCAAAGTGGCCCTTGTATTAGGGGACTGGTGGTGTTCTAAAGGGAAAGCTCTTTTTTGCCTGGATCGCCCAAAATTCTTGCATCCAGTTTGCACAGGAGCTCAACTTTGTAACTCACTCCTGCAAGTACTTTATACAGTGCATTATCACATGTACTTTGCCAGCTCTACCACTCCAGTGAGGCTCTGTGGTTGACTGGACACTGGCTTTGGGCTGGGCGGTCCTGGTGCCAGTGAAGCAAGTGGATTCATGGATATGCCTTGGTTGGGTATTTATGCCTTCCAAGGGGTATATTATCAGTGCTAGGGTCTAACCATGGTTACTCTATGCTATTAATTAGGTTCATAGAAGGGTCATGGATTGCTTAAGGTCTCTTCAAGACAAAGGATTACAGCCTAAGGCTGTGGGTGAGGGGTGATTTTTGTACACAAATTACATAGATATAGGTTCCATCACTTGAGTCCTGATTGAAGGCTTTACCACTCCCTTCATTCACATCAGCCTACCATTGTGTGACGTCACCTAAATCTGTGGACATGGTAAGCAAAGACTCTAAATCCAGAAATGAACCAGTAAGACAGAGCTTTATTGCCTGACAAGCAGGCAGCGCCAGGTACTGACTCCAGGACACGGGTACAAACTCGCCATATATCGAATGAGAGAAAAACTGTGCAAGGCTATAAGTTATCCTTTTTTAGAGCCCTTATTTACCTGCTCTGACTGTCAGCATTGTGCCAGCTCGAATTGCATTTTCAAAGATAAAGGAAACAAGCATTTGGAAAGCCAATCGGTCTGGCGTTGCTTGAAAGCCTTTTTGCTTTGTCAATGCTCGTTTTGTTTGGTTATGTTTTCATAAAACATTCTTTTGGGAGCTGCCAGGCCTTAGCCAATGAAAACAAAAATGGAAATAAAAAGCACAAAATAATGTTTGATGTAAAAATATTGCCATTGTAGTCCTTGGAACAGAAGGGACTACTTTATCTGTGGTGTGCCCCTTGTAATAGCTCAGAATGCTGTCACTCACAGTGAATTTACCCAATGGTTGAAGTGGCCTGCCATGATCCATCAGCTCATGCTGTAGTGGGCAGAAGAATGGGTGACTGACACAACAGCATATCCAGGGCTGAAAGCCCCTCTAATAAGTGTACTATATGTACTTTAAGTCAAATCAAATAGATCTTGGCTAACGCAGAAAGTCTTCACAAAGTAACTGGTTTCATTGTTTAATATAAGGGAATTTCTGTTGTGAAACAACACATTAGCATGAGCCAGTCTCCCTCCATTTGACCCCTAAAATACATTTGTTTTCCATTATAAATACAGTGCAATGGAAGTATAAAGCATAACGAGAAATGAAATGTTCCCTAATGTTTGTAATGAGGAGATTCCAACTCACTTTGTAATGTCTTTGCCTTATAAAATCACCTGACCTGCTCTCTAGAGACTCCATATGCTCATGGAACGTCTTGGTGACAGGCAATGTCATGTTTATTTTTAGTTGGGAGTAATAAATGTCATATATCAAGCATGTAAAAAAATGCATAAACTAAATACCCTATGATGTGTTTTACTTAATATAAGCAATTGTACTTATAGGAGACTTGTTGTCACCCTCTTCAACCAGTGGTCTTTTGTTGTGCCATTCACTTTTATTCTTCCACCTACTACGGCAAACAGCATGGGGCATTGAGTTAACCCATGTCAGTCACCAGCTAGATTCACTGTCAGTGACCGCATCCTGGTCTTTCTAAAGATGCACACCCTCACACAAAGTAGTTTTTTTAATATTTTTTATTGGGGAGGGTCCAGGAGCTGACCGTACAATGCAAATTTACAACAACAAAAAAACGACAAAACAAGCATTGACAAAGTCCAATGCCTGGCATCCAACGCAACACCTATTGGCTTTGCCAATGCTTGGTTACAGAGAGGAAGCTCTAAGAGAGGAAGCTGTGCTTTAAATGAGTCCAGGAAAAATGAAGAATCATTGGTGATATTATCATAGCGGGCACGCATTTGATTTCCTGACAATATTCATGTCTTTCAGGACAGCACAGTGTTAACAGACGATAAAATTGCGGCCACCCTCTTGACAGACACCTTCGAAACCTGGGGCCCCGGGCTTATTACCACGCCTTTGACGAATGTGACAAGCTTTCTCTCCAATCTCGACTTTCTATTGCCGTACATCAACTCCACTGCACTTGACTACGTGCCTAGGGGCGTGTCCTGTGCTGTCTATCAAGCAATGTAAGTATTTTCAAGTCACTCAGAGATCCCTTTTTTTCTGAAGGGGATTGCAAATTCAATTTGCACCAATCCATAATCCGAAATTTGAAGTAAATGCCATTTGCGCCCAATTTTGGATTTATTGCAGGACTCCGAATGAGCCCTTAAGATTTAAACGAGAGCAATAGAAATGCATTAGTGTCTTGAATAATACCAAGGAAAATTAATATAGTCACAGTATTTCTTGATGTTTTTATTTATTAAAATGGGTCTATGACGTCAGATGGAAATCCTTATTTAAGAAAGAAAGAACTGGTGATCAGGCCTGTTACACAACCTTGCTATTGCACATTTGCTGACAGCCTATCAAAAGTCAGCGATCTGTTTCAAATTGTTTCTTTCTGTCACGTTCTAATTATAATTTTGAAAGCCATCAATGACGCTGAAATCTACAACTTCTCCCATGGAATGTACTAAAAGTTTACAGGAGTTTAAACTCACAGGTGTGTGTGTCTTTTCACACCTTCATCTGAAAAAGTGCAAACTGTTTGACCCACTTTACAATTCTGGGAAAGTGTGATTGTGGAATGCCTACATTTCTCAAGATACAAGGCAGCGCAAAGGCTTCTGGAACCTATTCACCAATATAAACGTAAAACTACAGATGGGGATAATCTAGCTGAACATTCTTTTATTTTTTATTTGGTTTTTCACCAAATTCCCAGTAATATGCTTGGAATGTGCACCGGACACAAGACGCACATCAAGCTAGTGAAATTGTCGTGTGACTCTTTCTTGGGACTCGTATTCGCCCTGTTAGGAGTTCTCTATGTGCTACAAATTAGCACAGGGCTAATGGAGCCTCCTATGGAAATGGAAAAGTTACTTACCTCGGTTAATTATCTTTCTGGTGTATACTCTATCTACCTACAGATTCCTCGCCTTTGAACATGTCAGGCGCCAGTCTGGATTCAGAAACTGCTGACCTAGCTCTCCAGTGCTGATAAGGGGTGTTGGCCCCGACTGACACCAGCAACAAAGCTATGTCAGTGTCACCCTCACACTCTGGCGTCAGTTGTCACTTATTTCTAACCACGTCTTTCGAGGCGGAATGAGAATAACGACTAGACAAAAATGGGTGCTACATAGTAAATTGGCATTGTTTTATATGGGTTTTACATTTTTTTTTAGAAAAGAGGAGGGCGAGAACGGTGAGAAATCTGCAGGTAGATAGAGTAACCACCAACCATAAAGATCGTTACAGAAGATAAGTAACTTTTTCCCCCCGAGATGGACCACAACCAACATCTTGGTAAAGAGTCAAGGTGCCGAAGTCAGTACAAAGGGAATAGCCGCAAATTATTAATGAGCAGAGCCCAGTACAAACCGCAGGTACTGTCTGTATGGTTTTAATATTGGTATATGAAAATACATGTCCTGACGGTAGAGGGATACTATCTAGTTTTCCATATCTTCTGACAGTAACACCGGGCCATGACAGAATCCTGAACTTCTCCTTGCCAGGTACCAGTTCAGGCCCTTAAGGTCTAGGAGTGGACAAAGGCCACCGCCTTCAGTGGGAACCAGGAAGTACCAAAAATAGCACCCATGCCTAATTTCCCATTTTGCCACTATCTCCACTGCTCCTCTATGCAACAGGGTCGCCACTTCGTGCTGCAGATGTTTGGCTTTTGATATATCCCCATCATATGATTTATAGGACCCATTGGTCTAAAAAAATGATCTGTTAGGCGTGTAGAAAAGAGAATGCTTATTTTCCAAATGGCATCATGTGCTTCTTCATAGGGGAACTACTAGGTCTTCCTTGGTGGAGCAGGGAGGAGAAGGAGGAGGAAGAAGGTTGGACGTGTTTGCTAGCTTACTTGCCTCACCCTGGGTACTGTTGGACCAGAGAGTTTGCTAAATGGTGTTATTTGTTTCTGCCTTTATTGGGATGATCTGACAAAGGCTTTGGCATTTAGAAAGAGATGAAAATCCCTGGTCGTCGATTGAGGACCAGAGATCATTCTGTGATTCTTCCTTCTTTAAAGCCTTCAAGCTCTGTGTACACTTTTTGTCTAACATGGTCTCTGTCCAAGGGCATGTCCATGAACGTATTCTGCTGAAAGCCTGTGGAATTGAGCCAGATGTACCTTCTCAAGGTAACCAATACGCTCAAGTTCTTGGCAACGGGTTCTGCTGTGTCCAGGCCTGCTTGGAAGATGTGGCAAGAGACATCCTGCCCATCACATACTATTTCTGCGAAGTGGCGCCGTAGGTGTTCCAGTACATTAAAGACTACCAACGCTGCATGTCCCAAAGGACGTGCGTGTAGTGACTCAAAGCACAAGCTGCATTCAGTGAGCGTTACACCAGATTTCCCCCAGAAAAGATCTTCCTCCTCACAAGTTCCAGTTTCTTAGATTCCCTTTCAGGAGATCAGTAGGGAAAACTGCAGGATTCAATTTTATTGTGGAGGAGATTTTAACCATAAACTTTCATGAGATGGATGCATGGACAAGAAAGTAGGGTCTCCAGGTGCTGGTCTGCAGCGTCAGGCTCTTAATTAGTTCACCGCAGGACAGGATACTGGATTTGACCATGGATCTTTCAGTGTTTCAAGAAGGGCATCGTTAAAGAGTAATAAGGGCTCTATAGTGGAAGCAGTTGACTGCAGAATGTACGTAGTCCACTGAAGGAAGAGGGAGGTGTAAAACCTCATATGCTTTCTTAAGTAGTACATGAAAGCCACCATCTATGAAGGAGCCTGGAACAGGGGCTGGCTCAATGTCAATATGCACCGCCGTATCCAGCCCAGTTGTGTTTTGACGAACCAGTAAGTTTGTACCATCAGAGGAAGGCATATAAGCGAAAATGCTTATATATAATCAACCCTACGAAGTGGTCTTGTAGAAGAGTCAACAATGCACATGGCAGCTCCAATTGCTTTTGTCAGTTACAATAGCAATAAATACAATGCCCAAACCAGAGTCCTACCATTACAGTTCTTTCTCAAAGGTTTGTGTGCCGGGAATGTCAGCTTTGCTCTAGAACCAGAATTGGTTATTTGTATCACTTATTTGGGCAAACAAATGGTCAGTGGCCAAGTGGCCTTTCAGAAAATGTGCAATATCTTGGAATGTTGAATAACTGTCATCTCGACCCAGGCCATGATGTAAACATTCAGCGGGATGCCGCTTTTCAGTCAACAGCAACTTGCATGCCGGACCTTGTAGGCCCCTACTGGTAAACTCGAAACTACAGTTCCTTGCATGCTTAGTGCTACTAGATCATATCCACACGTGGTTGACAGTCCCGCTTATGATACAGTGCCAATTGATGCATATACTGGAGCTGTTTCTTCTTTTTTAGAAGTTAAATAGGTAATGCATTTCCCTGAGGACTCGGACATATGTGAATTTGTGTCCTACTTAATGGCAGCTGGTCTCTGCAGACCAACAGCTTGGAAGGGACTTTAAAAATAGCAGCATATACGAAGATGGTATAATCCTTCTGTTACTCCTGTGCATCCCTCCCTATTCCATTTGTTGCATCTTTCCTCCAAAGGTTCCATTACTGCGAAAAGTATTGCGCTCCTTCCGTGTCAATCCTACTGACAGCATCAGCCTCCTTCTTAATTTCCATAAGAAACAACATGATCTTCCTTCCTTCCTTCCTTCCTTCCTTCCTTCCTTTTCAAGGTTTTTATCGAGATTAACTTTCAAGATCCCTATGACACCAAACTCCTTTCTAATCACTTCCCTTTACAACAACATGATCTTTCTTCCTCAACAATAACTATCAGCCGCGCCTCCCGTCTTCTCTCTTTCTTTAGTATTGGTAGTACCTTCTGGCCACAATCTCCTATTTACTCTCCTCAGTACCAGGAGACTCTCTCTCTTTATCCCTGACCACGTTCAGTGAGACGCACATGATCTCACATATATATGCAGCACTCTAGCTATTTCTTGTTCCATTAGTGTCTGCAAATGTTACACATCACTTTAGTTGTGCCATCAAGTTTTGCATCCCTGGAGCCTTCTGTCAATGTCAGTAGAATTTAACTTCCTCATTGATCTTATTGGTTACTGCAGAATCTCCCTGACTCACTACACTCGTTAATGCTGACAGAACCTTGTTCTCCCTTTATATTTCTATTGGTAGACGCAAGATGGCACTCCATCATTGCATTCATTAGTATTGGAGGAATCTCCATCGTTTCCATTAGTTCAGACCCTTTTTCCGCAATTTTCCTCCTACCATACTCACAGCACAATCTTTCTTGCTCATCATGGCCATTAATGGTAGAAAGGTATAGTGCCACAATGTTGTATAGAGAAATATACCCGACATAATAACATGTCTCAAATATCATCTGCAATAATATCGCCATATTGGAGTTAATAATAGAAAATCACCACCTATGGGGCAATATTTTTGTATTGGGGATAAATTGTGAGCAGTGCAGCAGTGTTTTATGTGTCGCCTTTGAAAAAGGACATCAAGTCCGAAACGCGTCCACATGGGGACTGCCATATGGTGTCTACGGATCGAAGCTGTTTCTGTTTTTGCCAATGCATACCCGTGAGAGTGCACTTTGCCTGGGTGCACCTGTTTAGAGATATATATATATATATATATACGACAACCATTCCCGGCTGTTCCCAGTCTCTAGTTACGGCGAGTCTGTGCGGGTGCCGGCCACCCTATATAAACAAACAACTTTTCCTCCCAGTTTTGAAGAAATTGCACAGACTGCTCACGATGCTTCAGTGATTTATTTGCACGAAGTCAGCAGCTCCCTACCGACGTGTTTCGCCACTTAAGGCTTGGTCACGGTGGATGTGATCAGTTACAAAGTGCTATTTACATCTTAAATCATTAACATAAACAGAGGACTTTCATTAGACTTCACAGACTACCTTGTAGTCGCCATCTTAGAATGTGTAATAATTTCGTTTTTTGCCACCAAACTTTACAAAAATTAAATTTTTCAGCATTCTGCTTATTCATAAATATTTACATGGAGTTCGCTTAATATCGCCCAAGTGGGCAATTCATTTTACATGATACACTATTAAATTTGTCAACAAATTATATCACAGAGCTTATACTCTTGTTGCGCCCCAGTGGGCTCCTGTTAAACATATATTTATAAATAGACTTTATAATCAATAATCCCGCTGTGGGTAGTTGCATTCCAACAATTCATAAAGTCAACAAATTATATTGCCTGATTTGGCTCAATTCATGCCCCAGTGGGCTGGTGTACCAAGTAACAGTTCTTGAGCTGAATTACTCCACAATTATCAAAAGTCTTGCCCCAGTGGGCTACTTGTGAGTGGCTCTCCTTGTATCCACAAAAATGTTACGTTTGTCCTCCAGATCTTGTTACATGTTCCTGCATGAAAAAGATGTAATTTTTAAAATTCATAAATTCGACATATTTACATGTTAAAACTAGAGAGAGATGTCTGGACCTGATTACATTTACACATATTATCATAGATGGACTGCCATTTCTTCACTGCAATTCATCCCATTTGGATGTAAGGTCTCGAAGTCAATGATATATTTCGACTCGAGGATTCTCAGCTGTCGCAACCTATCACCACCCCTTACATTTTCTTTGACTGCATCAAGTACCACGAATTTCAACAGATTGTCATTCTGGTTGTGGTGTGTCTTGAAATGTCGGGCAACAGGATAACAGTTCATTGTTATTTCTAATGGCCCGTTTATGTTCCAATATCCTGATTTTTGCCCTGTGTTTGGTGCTTCCAATGTAGACTTTCCCACAGGGACAAATTAAACAGTACACACAATATTCGGTATTACAGTCAAAGTTACCCATGATGGAAAATGGCCTGGAGCTGTTGGGCATCTGTATTTTCTTACAATTAGTACTCCCTTTACAGGCCTTGCACGTCATACAACACTCAAATCCTGCTCTATTCCTGGCTGTAGTTTTCTTTCTAGACGAAACCATATTTTTACTTAGATCGTCTTTCAAAGATCTTCCCTTACGAAAAGTAATCTGGGGATTCTCTGTTATGTGTTTGCTCAGGAACTTATCTGTAGTTAGAATTGGCCAGTTTTTTGTCAGTATCTTCCTTACCTGATATGCTTGCCCAGAATAGGTAGTGATAATTCTTACTGTCCCCTCCTCTTCACTCACGTTTCTTTGTTTGGGTACTAGTAAGTCAGTTCTTGACATTTCATCAACTCTGACAACTGCTTGATTGATGGTTTTTGCAGAGTATCCTCTCTCCTTAAACCTCTCTGTCATCACTAGTTTTTCTTTTTCAAAGTTGATACTATCACTATTGTTGCGTTTGGCTCTCAGCAGCTCACCGAAAGGTATACTCTGGATGAGACTGTAAGGGTGAGCACTAGTAGCAAACAGCAAGCTGTTCCCCACTGTGTCTTTTCTATGCAGGCTGGTGGATAGTTTGTTGTTTCTAACCTCCACTACGGTATCTAGAAAGATGACCTTCTCACTGCTTATGTGAGAAGTTAGTTTGATATTCATCTCGTTGTTATTGAGACTGGCAATATATCTCTTGGCACTCACTTCATCCCCCCTCCAGATGCAAAAGATATCATCTATAAAGCGAATCCAGAGTATCACCCTTTCCCCCTGGTCGCTTTGGCTACTGGACACCTGCTCCTCCCACCAGCCCATGAATAAATTCGCGTAGCTGGGGGCGAAGCAGGTGCCCATCGCCGTGCCCTGCATCTGCCTGTACAGTTGATCGTTGAAGTAAAAAAAGTTGTTCGATAGACAGAATTGTCTGACTGCCTGGATCCCAGTTTCGTGTTTAATTGATGTATACAAACTGGTCACATCCATGGTTATTAACAAATAATCAAATTTTGGAAGGGAATTTTGGAAAAGGGAGAATATCTAGGACTGAAGTGTAAATATCCGAAAACACCAGTTTTATATCTGCTGCCAAAATTACACAAAAACCCACTGTGTCCACCAGGGAGACCCATTGTGTCATCCATGGGGTCACAATTGGAGGTAACATCCAAATATATAGATTAGTTCCTGAGACCTTTTGTGATGTCCCTACCTGCCTACCTCAGAGACACCATGCACTTCTTAAATCTAATTCATGACCTAACCTGGGAATCTGATTATTTGGTAATAACCATGGATGTGACCAGTTTGTATACATCAATTAAACACGAAACTGGGATCCAGGCAGTCAGACACTTCCTTAGAGCAAGATCAATCACTGCCCAATCACACAGTGAGATGTTGATTGAAATGACACAATTCTGTCTATCGAACAACTTTTTTTACTTCAACGATCAACGGTACAGGCAGATGCAGGGCACGGCGATGGGCACCTGCTTCGCCCCCAGCTACGCGAATTTATTCATGGGCTGGTGGGAGGAGCAGGTGTCCAGTAGCCAAAGCGACCAGGGGGAAAGGGTGATACTCTGGATTCGCTTTATAGATGATATCTTTTGCATCTGGAGGGGGGATGAAGTGAGTGCCAGGAGATATATTGCCAGTCTCAATAACAACGAGATGAATATCAAACTAACTTCTCACATAAGCAGTGAGAAGGTCATCTTTCTAGATACCGTAGTGGAGGTTAGAAACAACAAACTATCCACCAGCCTGCATAGAAAAGACACAGCGGGGAACAGCTTGCTGTTTGCTACTAGTGCTCACCCTTACAGTCTCATCCAGAGTATACCTTTCGGTGAGCTGCTGAGAGCCAAACGCAACAATAGTGATAGTATCAACTTTGAAAAAGAAAAACTAGTGATGACAGAGAGGTTTAAGGAGAGAGGATACTCTGCAAAAACCATCAATCAAGCAGTTGTCAGAGTTGATGAAATGTCAAGAACTGACTTACTAGTACCCAAACAAAGAAACGTGAGTGAAGAGGAGGGGACAGTAAGATTTATCACTACCTATTATGGGCAAGCATATCAGGTAAGGAAGATATTGACAAAAAACTGGCCAATTCTAACTACAGATAAGTTCCTGAGCAAACACATAACAGAGAATCCCCAGATTACTTTTCGTAAGGGAAGATCTTTGAAAGACGATCTAAGTAAAAATATGGTTTCGTCTAGAAAGAAAACTACAGCCAGGAATAGAGCAGGATTTGAGTGTTGTATGAAGTGCAAGGCCTGTAAAGGGAGTACTAATTGTAAGAAAATACAGATGCCCAACAGCTCCAGGCCATTTTCCATCATGGGTAACTTTGACTGTAATACCGAATATTGTGTGTACTGTTTAATTTGTCCCTGTGGGAAAGTCTACATTGGAAGCACCAAACACAGGGCAAAAATCAGGATATTGGAACATAAACGGGCCATTAGAAATAACAATGAACTTTATCCTGTTGCCCGACATTTCAAGACACACCACAACCAGAATGACAATCTGTTGAAATTCGTGGTACTTGATGCAGTCAAAGAAAATGTAAGGGGTGGTGATAGGTTGCGACAGCTGAGAATCCTCGAGTCGAAATATATCATTGACTTCGAGACCTTACATTAAAATGGGATGAATTGCAGTGAAGAAATGGCAGTCCATCTATGATAATATGTGTAAATGTAATCAGGTCCAGACATCTCTCTCTAGTTTTAACATGTAAATATGTCGAATTTATGAATTTTAAAAATTACATCTTTTTCATGCAGGAACATGTAACAAGATCTGGAGGACAAACGTAACATTTTTGTGGATACAAGGAGAGCCACTCACAAGTAGCCCACTGGGGCAAGACTTTTGATAATTGTGGAGTAATTCAGCTCAAGAACTGTTACTTGGTACACCAGCCCACTGGGGCATGAATTGAGCCAAATCAGGCAATATAATTTGTTGACTTTATGAATTGTTGGAATGCAACTACCCACAGCGGGATTATTGATTATAAAGTCTATTTATAAATATATGTTTAACAGGAGCCCACTGGGGCGCAACAAGAGTATAAGCTCTGTGATATAATTTGTTGACAAATTTAATAGTGTATCATGTAAAATGAATTGCCCACTTGGGCGATATTAAGCGAACTCCATGTAAATATTTATGAATAAGCAGAATGCTGAAAAATTTAATTTTTGTAAAGTTTGGTGGCAAAAAACGAAATTATTACACATTCTAAGATGGCGACTACAAGGTAGTCTGTGAAGTCTAATGAAAGTCCTCTGTTTATGTTAATGATTTAAGATGTAAATAGCACTTTGTAACTGATCACATCCACCGTGACCAAGCCTTAAGTGGCGAAACGCGTCGGTAGGGAGCTGCTGACTTCGTGCAAATAAATCACTGAAGCATCGTGAGCAGTCTGTGCAATTTCTTCAAAACTGGGAGGAAAAGTTGTTTGTATATATATATATATATATATATATATATATATATATATATATACATATATATATATATATCCCATACACACACTCATATATATATATATATATGTGTGTGTGTGTGTGTGTATGTATTTATATATGTGTGTGTGTGTGTGTGTGTATATATATATATATATATATGTGTGTGTGTGTGTGTGTGTGTGTGTGTAGAGATAGATAGATGGATAGATAGGTGGCTAGATAGATAGATAGATAGATAGATAGATAGATAGATAGATAGATAGATAGATAGATAGATAGATAGATAGATAGATAGATAGATTAGTGCCATTAGTGCCTGCAGGATTTCCATTCCTCCTTCTGATTGGGTTTCTCTTCCATTACAGGTAGGGGTCTCTCACTCATTTTTTCATCTAGTGCCACCCGGGCCACTCCTTCATCATGTCCCTAAGTGCCAGCAATGCCTTCCTATTCTCTTCTGTTTGGATAGATCATATGTCCTTCTCTCTTTGCTGTCACTGATGCTGGCAGGGATGTATCCTACAGCTCCCATTATTTTCAGCTCTAGTTCACCCTCTCTTCCATTGCTGTATGTAGGACCATCCCCACTACCCTCAATAATTCCATCAATGTCAGAAGAAGGACATCCCTCATCTCTCCACTTAATACTAGTAGGATCTCTCTCATTCCGCCATTTAGTACCAGCATTATCTCCCCCTTCATGGCTCCAATGTCAGTCTATTAGGGCTTGTAGCAGTACTGCAGGACTTCCTTTATCTTGTTTATTAGTACTAGCAAGGCCCTCCACTTCATGAAATCCATTCGTGTGAAAGAAATGCCCTCATCAAACCTTATTTAGAAAGAGTTGGGGTGTGAAAGAATTGCCCTCACCAACCCCTATTTAGAAAGAGCTGGGGTGTGAAAGAATTGCCCTCATCAAACCCTATTTAGAAAGAGTTGGGCCCTCCTCTAATGCTTCTAGGGGTGTAGTTATATCAGTGCTGCATCCCGCACAATGGTACATTGGCCCAGAGGTGTGAGGGCAGGCCCAATAGTATCTGCAGTTAGATTAGGGGTCACACCATGTGAGTAATTCACACACAGACCCTGCTTGGGACCTGAACGGTGTTTACAGTTGCAGGAGGGAACAAGGAACAGAGAGCAAAGGAAAGAAAAGGAAAGGCTCAAAGAAAGAAAAACTATTGAAGTGAGAGAAAGGAAAAATTAATAAAGACGAGCAAAAGGAGATAGGTAAGAGAAACATAAAGAGCTCTGACAAATGCAGGACGGTGATGCAAGACAGAGAGAGAAGGAAAGATAAGATTTAAAGACGAGAAAGTGAGAAAGAAAATAAGACCGAACAAGTATATTAAGTGGAGCAGAAGGTTAAGGTGCAGATAGAAGAGAGGATACAGGATGTTGGCCAGGAGAGGAAAGGTGAAGACAAAGAAGTGAGCATGGGTAGAGAAAAAGACGAAGGAGAAAAGGATGAGGATGAGTTATAGAGAAGACTGAGAGGGAAGGGGTTGACAGGAGAGAGGCTGAAAGGAGGACAGAGACAAGAAGGAGATGGAGAGGACGGAAGGAAAGACAAGTAGAAAGAGGAACCTGGAGACTTGTACCTACCTTTTGTCCAGCAGGTGCATTCACAATCAGATCTAGGAGGATAAGGATCCCACTGCATGCCATTTCATAGCTGCTGTTACCAACCCAGGTGTAGGGCCCCATATTCTTTCCTGCATCAGACTCCAGGCTGCTTCAGAGATGGCAATAGGCCTCAAGCCAGGGCTGCTAAGGGTGTCATACGTGACATCGAGCCACGCGGCATCTTTGCAGCTTATCACTGAGTAGCGGTGAAGCATGATCCTTTGGTAGACAAAAGCTCATGGTGGCAGAGAAAGGAGGGCATGCTAGATCTGGAAGCCAGTGATACATCTCAATTTGTTATTCTTTTTCAGTGTGAAAGCATTGGATAACGTGTTCAGTGATCTCTCCATGAAGAGTAAAACGGCAGTACTCAACTTTCAGAGAGAATACCTCACCCAGCAAGCTTCAGGAGGTGGTAAGCAAAAACTTGATTTAATAATATTTCTTCTCTTTGAGCTACATAAAACGGAAAGTGTTTACAAGAATGTTTTCAAAGTCACTTTATAAAACTATTACTGGCATGTGTCTGGGATAATGTTATTATTTTTAAATAATAAGATCTGGTTGGTGCAAATCATAGTGACTATGTGCATCCTTTTAGACCTTCTATTGAGTTTTTTCAAGCTAGCTTTAGTGAATACCTGAATGTGGGGTTTTCTCTCTGAGACAAGGCCAAAGACCTCCACAGCATGTTTGAATAATGAATGGGCACCAGTCGGTCCCGTTTTAAAGGATGCCAGTTTACCTCTTCATGTCTCTACCAGAGCGGGCACAGGGACGTTTTTGGGTCAATGGACAGTAGAGTACTGACATCTTGTCTCAGATGTTTATAAATATAAGCACTCATTGTGTTTTGTCATTTTAAAAGGGTCCACCTGGGTGGGATTATTTTCTAAGGAATGATATTTGATTGGAGAGAAAGAAAAGGTCCTGGGGTCGTAGTTTGTATTTCACAGTTTCAGCAATAATCAGAGACTGTTTATGAGTTCAGTTACAGAGCGTCTGGCAGTTTGTGCCAGATCACATTTTGTTTTATAGCAATTTAGCAATTTTATTGATGAGTGTCATTGGTATTAATAAACATCAAGTCTTACTATTTGATATTGTGGCCGGCGGGGTGAGGTTAGCGTGATCAATGGCAGTAGTCAACATGAGATACGCTGATGTGTTATAAGGAGTGAGGGCAGCCAACTTCTGGGATATGTTTTCACAGTCCTTTGAGATGCTCCTACCTAAACCAATGACGGATGGAATCCGTACCATTGGATGGTTGTTTGGCCAGATCTTAGATTCTGTGTAATATTTTGGGCTGAGCATAAGAGTGCGGTGAACATCTGTATCTGGATATATGGCACTTTAGGAAACCGATCTTTTGGTGAAAGGTATCCAGATATCAGTCACTGATGTGAACCATGTTGAGACTTTCCACAGCTTCTGTATCTTGGAAGTGAGCACTCCAACTCTTCTTCTCAGATTGAAATCAGGAGTCTGTGATCATCTTGTATGTCATGGTGTTCAAGCAACATTAATTAACAAATGCTCTTTCCTTGTTTCAACACTTATTTCACATTGGGTGGGAATCTGAAGGCAGACTTTTCCTACCTTTTGCAAGTGGATGTCAGTCATGGTGGGGCACATACTAACTCTTACCGGCCAATCACAACAGCTAGATGTGCCCCCATATGCTTCAGGGATAAAACTACAGCTTGAAATAGGGGATTGTGGGACAGCACTTGTTCAGTACTAAGGCAAGATTTTATTTTTGGTGTTGATTACCATAGTCCTCAATGGTGCTGTTTGGTGAAACTTTATGAATTTTCCTGTCTCTCTCTTGCAAAGGGAGTTTTTAGGGGCTACATTTACCAAACCCTGGTTATCCACAGTTCTATTAATGGGAGTTTATATACTCAAAGCTCCCTCATCTATGTTAGGTCTCTTGCTGTGAAGTTTATAAAATACACATGGCAGAATCAAGTCAGGTGTTAGAGAAGCTTAGTGACTCCTTGTCATGAGATAGTTTACCCCACAACTAACATAGTCAAGTGTCCCTAGAACCTTTGACATAAGGAGGTCCACATGCAAGTCTGGCAGGAAGATCACAATTACTTTTAGTCTATTTATTTAGTTTTTCGATTAAGCACTCAGCTGTTCTGAATACTGTGTATTTAGTTTCTTTTGTAGTTTGTTGCAGTGTGCAAGCGAACAGCAACAAACCGCATAACCATCAACAAGACTAAGCATGTTGTTTTTGATGTGGTGCTAGTGGTACACAATTTTTTTAATGTATAGTTGTATTTCGTTGGTGCGTGATTACTCAGGGTGAAGCCTACTCTGTCTTCTTGCTAGAGAGTTTTGAGCATAATGTCAGTGCTCATACACATTTGTTGCTATGTTGTATCATAGGATCCTGAACACACTGTCTTAATGCTATGCTGCAGCACAGGTAACTGTGTGCTGTGGTGTACTGTGGTAGGCTCCTGGATAGAGTGCTGCTGATCTTGCCAATACCTGTGCTCAGGTACAGGTGCTTCATGTTCAGTTTTGTTGTTGTGCTGTGCTGGTTCACAGGGTCACGTGCACTATTATGTTGTGTCATTTTGTGTGTGAGCTTGGGGTATCATTTGCAGCAAACTACCCATTCTAAGATATAGAAGATCCAAAAAACGCTATCCAAAATGATTGTCCCATTGAGTCAGTGTCGCTCTGGTTTAGCATCAGTAAAAAACTCTGAAATGAACTAGGAGCAGTTTGAGAGAGGGACCATGTGGTCAGCAACCAAGCACCAAAAAAAGTGTGAAGAACCATGACTACAATAGATACTGTCATCGTCCATTTAGTAGGTATGTGCTTACATGCAAGATTTCAGGAGACTATGGGCCCGATTTAGATCTTGGTGTACAGGTTACTTTATCACAAGGGTGACAGATATCCCGTCCGCCGAAATATAAATCCCATTATATCCAATGCCCTTTATCTTCCAAGACCACCGTTGTTCCCCCTATGTCCGGTATCAAATCAGTAGTAAGAGGGTCAGAAACAGGGGCTCAGCATAGTTTCATACGCATATGACACCCAGCTCATCCTCTCCCTCACAAAGAACCCCGAAGACACCAGACATTGCTTCCAGGAAGGATTGGGGGACGTAGCCGCCTGGATGAAAAGCAGGTGCCTGAAGCTCAACTCGGAGAAGACCGAGGTCCTCATCCTCAAACTTTCCACCTGGGACAACACCTAGTGGCCCTCCGCCCTCAGGAGTCCGCCCACCCCGACAGACCTTGCACGGAACCTCAGCATCATCCTCGACTGCTCCCTCACCATGACCCGCTAGATCAACTCATTGCCTCCACCAGCTTCAACTGCCTTTGGATCCTCCACAAGACCTCAAACGGATACCCCCAGAATGCAGAAAAAACGTCACCCACGCTCTCATAACCAGCAGATTGGACTACGGAAACGCCCTCTTCACCAGAATCAACAAAACCCTCCTCCACAAGCTCCAAACCATCCAGAACGCCGCAGCCAGACTCGTCCTCGGAACAACTCGGCACGAACACATGACCCAACACCTACGTGACCTCCACTGTCTCCCCGTCGAGAAGAGGGTAACCTTCAAACTGCTCACCCACGCCTACAAATCGTTCCACATCATACTCAAATACCTCAACAAGAGAGTATCCTTTCATGTACCCAAGAGGAACCTTCATCCTGCAGACCTCACCCACGCAGAAATCCCCCGCATCCGCAGAACCAGAGCAGGCGGAAGAGCTTTCTCCTACGTCGCAGCCAAGGCCTGGCATGAGCTCCCTGTCAACATCAGATGCTCCCCCAGCCTCCTCACCTTCAGGAAGAACCTTAAGACCTGACTCTTCGACTGAGCCAGAGCTGCACTCCACCCTCCGCCCAGCGCCTTGAGACCCTCACAGGTGAGTAGCGCGCTTTATAAACACCCTGATTGATTGATGCCAAAGAAATCTTGCGTCACTGTTTACCAAGATGGCTAGCCAGTACCTCCTGTATACCTTAATCAAATTTAAATGTCATATTTATGTAGTGAACATCGCAAGCTGAATTGAATTGTGACTCAGAACAATATGTGTTATTTTTCCCCTTTGTAATGGTATCACTTCCACTGACCTCAAAAGGATAACAATCTAAGTCCCCCGGATTGATAAATCAACTTGATATGATTTAAACCTTTGATCTTTAGATCTCTGGAAGGCCACTCATCCCACCAATCTATTTTATTACGTGACAATTTCTTTAATGTTACTAACTGCCCACACACCTATCTATAGCTTAGAACTTTAGTCCAGCTGCATCCTTTTCTGTCAGTGAAGCTTAATTCCTGCTTGACCCATTTCCTCCTGTTCGCTTGTGGCTTACAGCAATAGGTTGTTCACTTAACAGGGTGTCTAGTGTTGTTCTGTCACTCACAGCATTACCTTGTTGCCAGCACGCAGTACAAAGAATATACCACTCACCACCCCCAGATTGCTCTAGCATTAATGAGCTACCCATTTGCTGGTTTGCACCTATTGCCCTCATTCACTTATATCCGTAGTTCCTTCCTCCAGCTGCTACTTGGGTGTTGGCTCTCACGGCCTGATTCACAAACATAAAGTAAGTATGCACTTTTTCAGTATTCACAAAACCGCATTTTAGTAATAAGTTTATGAGTGCTGAGACGCCACAGTAGGGGGGGTGAACTCCGCAGATAGAAAGATGGGCCTGTCCTATCTCCTAATGCGTGGAGTTCTCCGCACCGACTGTGGTGTCTCCCCGCTTGGTAACTTACTATTAAAATGCAGTTTTGTGAATACTGAAAAAGCTTACGTTTACCTGTGTGAATCAGGCTCCAAGTCCATTCAATAAATGCTATATTATTGCTCAAGTTGGTAAACTATGAACACAAAGGAAATGCAGATTAAGGGACTTTACTAGTACGCTTTGTCATTTGGATCTGTACTGCCACATGAAATAGGTCTCTGAACGTGACTTGTGATGATAAGAATTAGATTTCTTACAAGTTTGTCGATAGAAAATATAAAACATTGTTCTTGGTTGTTTTTCAGATGATGCCTGCGCACATGGAATCACGAGCACGACAGACTGGATACTCAAAAACTTGGGGCATTTCTGTGAACTATCAAATGGGACAGAATTTCAGACTTTGTATGGCTCCTTCAATCTAGTAAGTTACTCGGGTCTGTGCCACTTCACTTGAGTGCCCCTCCCATACGACGAATGATGAGTAGCACAATGTAATCTAAGCCTTCTTTCTTCAATATGGGTGATAGTGGTGTTGACAACTACGTTTGCAGCCCTTCTATAGCTTCGTTTCATGCACTCTATTGTAAAATGGAATACAATTCTCTTCGGTGTGGGGGCAGAGATGATGGGGATAGAAAAAAAACAAGAAAACAGAGAGAAGGTAGATCCCCATAATTGCAATGAAAGATTTTCTCTGTTTAAGGAATTGAAATTGTTGCTCCATGTAAATAATGGCAATGCATTGGGAGCCTTAATTCCGTGTTGATAGAAAAGCCTTCCTTTCCTAGTGAGAAAGAAGAAACTAGAGGATAATGAACATGTGACATTTCCTTCCTCATATTCCTTCTATGGGGTGGCGATTTCACTGGTTGGTTCTTCACTGAATTAGGCATTTCGTCCAAAGTCAGGGGATTTTATCTTACTACTCCATTTTAAATCAGTTTCCTAATGACCGACTTTCATTCCCTCTAAAGATCTCCCATCTGATGTCAGATGCAAAAGCGTTAACATAGAACGAAACACATTTATAACACAAGAAATTTGAAATTTATAACAAAATCTGCTTTCTAAAAATCTTATCCGTTTCAGTGTGCTAAAAAACTCTCCTACACCTGTCACTTGGGTAGATATAAATTACATTCTAGCAATTGCAAACTCTTTCAAGACCATTCTACAATAAAAATATTAAAGTGTACTTTACATTTAGCACAGTTTTGGATCTAATCCTTTCTCACAAAAAAACTGTGTATCAATATATAATAATTATTACACACCGGAAATGATGAGATGATCAATGAATATGGCGTACCTGAGTCTCATAGAGTAGGAACAGTTATTTGTAGAATAGAGGAATACTGCCATCTCTTCATACTGCAATACTAGTTGCCTTAACCAGATATTAGTATTATTTTGTATTTAAAAAAAGTTTTACCTTGATTTTGACTGTGCTACGGACACCAAACATCTGCAACCATTCGATGTGATCTGCTTCACACTAGGTTGTGACAGGAGTTCGTTTTATGACTTTTCAAGGTTGCAAAGAGAGTGGTGAATTATCCCCCTTCAGAGATTCAGGTAGGGTGATTGTTCTGCCCACTACATTGGGTTGCAGAGTATTGACATCCGTTCATGCCAGAGAGGGGGAGTCAGACATTTTCATGATTGCATAGCAGTGGTTGCCCACCACTTCCTGCAAGCCAGAGTGCATCAGTGTATCTTGACTCAAGCACTGGCAAAAAAGAACACCATCCTTGCAACTTTGAACTGCAACATCTGATTTTGTTTGAAACGATAGGATTAATGTTCAGTGGCTCTCCACACATGCCTGACCATTTGGTCATGGAAGATAATAATATCAATTATTTAACAAGAAAGTGTGTCCTATAAAAACTCCAATATTTATGATTTCTAATCATACTAAGATTTAAAGTTCGGGTTTTAATAAATTTCGACATTTTGACATCCAACCATGATAAATAGGGCAGTTTGCCAATGCTAACACATTCTGTGCAGTTTTAATTAATGCCCTTTGGGTCTTGCACACACCCCAGGTTTTCAAACTGCTATTATCTTTTCTGCTGGAGTATATAGAAAATGCAATTATTTGTGAACAACCACACTGTCCTTCAAATGGTGGCATGGCTCCTGATGCATTTCCCTTGCTTGGCAAAGGCTAAGGCTTTCCATGGTATTCACTTTTCTATTGGTCCCGCTATATGTGGTCTCCAAAAACAGAAAAAAACAATAGTAGAAAAAAGCAGTTGGCAAGTGTTAAAAAAATTAATTGTAATACTGTTAATACATATCCTTGTAAAACCATTAAGATGTCCAGCACCCTTCACACATCAATAAAAAAAAAAATAATGACGTTTTCCCAACGTTTCAACTTTCACGCTTAGCTACTAATACCCCAACCAATGATGGTTGCCATGCTTGTCTTAATCCTTTTGGGGCTTTCCAGTTCTTTTCCTACTTCTAAGTCTCTAGCACCTTATATGGCATTTCTGGCTCTAAACACTACTGCAGTACTCAGACTCAGACAATTTTCTTGGTATCGGGGGAGTGGATTGGTAGGAGGAGCCAGATAATGCCACTGGCTGAAAATAATGAACAATGTGGATACATTGCCATGGGCAAATGGAAGGCACATATGGCGACAATAAAGCACTCTATTCCCCACCGCATGCTGAAATAGCCTATTAAGGAGATAAAACTCTACAATAGCATGCTAAAGAGCAAATCTTATATGCGCTCACAGGATAGGATAGGATCCAGGATAGAAGGATTTGAGACATTGCATAGGTTTGGAGGGATGGTGGCCATAGCAAATGAATGTTTTGCAAACATAGCCCATTGCGGAGGAGCACATATTCAAAGGCACCTTACCAAGGAAACCAACCACACTGGAGTCAACATCGCCAGGACACCACCGACAGATGAAGACAACCGATAATAGATTTGTAAATTGTCAAAGCATTTTCTATTCCCATTAACAATGTTAACAAGTCGGTAATCTAATTTAGTTTAATCAGTAGCAATGTTTTTAGTGATAACATTAGAATTGTCACCATTGATGAATTGAGGCAGAATTTCACACCATAAGTGCCTTCAGATAGTAATCATCCTGAAGACAGAGGGCGCTGTAATCAGTGGCCCTACTCAGAAATGGTGCTTAACAGTACACTATGCCTCATAAATCAATGCAATCTACTTCTGTACTAATAAAGTGATAAGGAAATACTTTTATAAAGTATTGACTTAAAACCCAAGAATTTTGCTAAAGGATCATTTGCAGAATTTTCTTGTGCAAAGGGCGCGATCTGTAAGGTCTGATCATGAAGTTGAGGTGCCCTTTGTATCAATGCCAGATTCTTCTCTAAGATGGTTGGCCTTTATTTTGCATGTATGCTTTGTAACCTGGCGCTAGCATCCATGGATTTTGCACATCTCTGTTTCTGATTGAATACTTTCCATGTAGCATCTACCTGTCTGTGGCTCAATAAAAATTCTTTTCAAATCAAAACCGACTTAGTATCTTTCATGGTGTTTTTAGACCTATTTGTAGCGATGGTTTCTGTATTGAGCCAGGGGTACAAAGTTTCTCAACCATATCAGTCTGGTTGCTACTGGTTGAACTAAATAAAGGTTACTGCGCCTGGCACATTCGGTGTTTCACAGAAACCAACGGATTAACAATGTATGAGCAAAGAGTCACTACTACCTTTAGCACACATTTAATTATAAAAAGGTCTATTTGTGTGAATTTACTAATTTACAAGAAAGTAACTGCAGCTTGAAAAGAGGTCTTAAAAAATGGAAAAACACTCCTATTTTAGAAATAGTGGCCACCCACTTCGGTACCGGGTCTTATTTGTGGCAAATCCAGAAGATAAAAAAATAACATATATTTAGCAATGCTGCATTGAAGTTCAGTTTCCTGGGATTGCCAATTAATATCTTCATTACACAGAATGCAACCCCACATTACAGTGCAACAGTATTCTCAAAACCAGGCCACGCTGTGGTAGAATCTCGCACCAGCGGATATCCAAGTTGAAAGATTTGTTCTTGTAGAGTCACACCTGATTATCAGGTGACTGTCCAGCCTCTTGTTTTTTTTTAGAAATTCACAACTCACCCTGGGAACTTGACACATTCATTGCACATGACATAGTTTATTTTAACCTTCAAACTTTCAATCTTCTGAATGGTCTTAGATATGTCTGGCTGAAGCTCTTAGATATCTCTTCCCTATTTCCTGCGAAGCCTTCATCCAGCCCTGGGTCCCGGCCTCGATGAACACCATCCAGTCTGCATTGGGTGAAGGTTGCTGCAGCTCCTGCTTGCTATGGCTTTCTTGTGCTTTGTGGAAACATCTTCCATGGTTTTTGGGATATTCTTTCAGCCCTTCAAGCTGAACAAAATCTCACAAATAAAGGCTTTGCTCTGAATGTACCAGGACCTGCCGCTGTCATTCTCTGCTACTTGAATGTGCAATGCATGAATCTAAAATCTTTGATACTCAATGATTATATTAGACTTACTGATGTTAATGGTGCCCCCAGGTTTAAGCCTTCAACCCTAACCTCCCCCATCAGTCCACAAACCTGCCCTGCAGATGACATGATGGTAGTAGTGTCTAATATAAAGGTAATATTGAAACATAATATTAGACTCAATGGTGGCCTCTGGTAATAACATGTTAGGTTGGGGAAAAAATACAACAAAACAGAGCATGAAGAGGCATTGATTCTATACATCAGTTCTACTGCTTGCTTACTGCATCTAGGGCCAGATGCATCAAAGGGATTTGCCCATTCTCTGTCCATGCGAAAAAATGTTCATGCAAATGGCCCATAGTGGTTAAATGCCCTACGGTAAAGGTCCATGCTGAGACAAGGACATGAAAAGTAAGTAGGAGAAGTAGCTCCATGCAGGGGCAAGGAATTAGGGAGAAGTTTAGATAATAGTAGGGAGTAGCCTCAGCCTAGAAGAGAATAGACTGGACAAGAGCTGAATCCTTGAGCAGTCAGAAGGGCACTCGAATCTGAAGACTGGACAGGAAAATCACTGAAATCATCTCATAAGAATAACAAGGGTTTTAACACAAACCTAAGAGGTGACCTCTGGGACTGAGACATGGAACAATACAGAAACATGGCTGAGGAAAGGCAGGACTGAATTCTTACTACAAGGAACATAGACAGAATACCATATTTAAATAGTGCTCAGGAAAAGCAGGGCTGAACTCTAGGAAAGAGGGAATGAAGGAGCAGTGGGTTAATACAGAAAAAGCAGACCGGTCACTAACTAATTAAAGGTTAGGAAACAAGGAAAAGCAGAGAGCAGCTGGAGCATGGATTGGAGCTATGCGGAAAGAACAAGGAGCTCTGCAACACTGGACTAGAAATCTGCCTTCAAACATGGACAAGAGATAATGTCAACGAGTTACGAATCTGCACAGGAATCCAAAAACAGAAGTAGCAACATGAACACATACAACCAAAGAATAGAGACCTACACCACTAGAAAGTGTTTTCGAAATAGAAGTGAATATAGTAGCAAAAAGGAACTATGAACTGAGGAATTAACCTTGAAAAGCACACAAGATTAGGAAAAGAAGAATCCATCGCACCAGCGAAGTATTCAGAAAAGAGCTGTAGCACCAGAGAACACCCCATGAAAGAAAGAGATGTAGCACCAGAGTAGTACTGAGGAACAGAAAGAGCTGTAGTACCAGAGAAGTACTCAGGAACAGAAGGAGCTGTGGCACCAGAGAAGTACTCAGGGATAGAAAGGGATGTGACATCAGAGAGATACTCAGGAACAGAAGGAGCTGTAGCACCAGAGAAGTACTCAGGAACAGAAGGAGCTGTAGCACCAGAGAAGTACTCAGGAATAGAAGGAGCTGTAGCACCAGAAAAGTACTCGGGAATAGAAGGGGCTGTGGCACCCGAGAAGTACTCAGGAATAGAAGGGGCTGCGGCACTAGAGAAGTACTCAAGAACAGAAGGACCTGTAGCACCAGAGAAGTATTCAGAAATTACCTGTAGCACCAGAGAAGTACCCATGAATAGAAGGAGATGTAGTACCAGAGTAGTACTGAGGAACAGAAAGAGCTGTAGCACCAGAGAAGTATTCAGAAGGGTCTGTAGCACCAGAGAAGTACCCATGAATAGCAGGAGATGTAGCACCAGAGTAGTACTCAGGAACAGAAAGAGCTGTAGCACCAGAGACGTGCTCAGAAACAGAAGGAGCTGTAGTACCAGAGACGTATGCAGGAATACAAGGAGCTGTAGCACTAGAGAAGTACTCAGAAACAGAAGATGCTGTAGTACCAGAGACGTATGCAGGAATACAAGGAGCTGTAGCACCAGAGAAGTACTCAGAAACAGAAGGAGCTGTAGAAGGAGCTGTATCACCAGAGAAGTATTCAGTAAGGGGCGGTAGCACCAGAGAAGTACCCATGAATAGGAGGAGCTGTAGCACCAGAGTAGTACTCAGGAACAGAAAGAGCTGTAGCACCAGATAAGTGCCCAGGAACAGAAGAAGCTGTAGCACCAGAAACGTTTGCAGGAATACAAGGAGCTGTAGCACCAGAGAAGTTCTCAGAAACAGAAGGAGCTGTAGTACCAGCGATGTATGCAGGAATACAAGGAGCTGTATCACCAGAGAAGTACTCAGGAACAGGACAGGCTGTAGCAGGAGCTGAAGCACCAGACAAGTACTCGGGAACAGAAGGAGCTGTAGCAACTGCAGTACTCAGGAACAGTATGGTAATGTGAAAACCTGGACATGATTGAAAAATACAGCAAGGTCTGCAATGTGCTAGGGAGTGTTCTGAGATGAAAATGCCTTAAGGCAGACTCCCTTGCACTCTTGAGAACATCCTGGTGGCATGATGGCAGAATCCTGACACCTGTATCAGGCAGGTTAAAGGTTATCCATCACAAAAGCAAATTAGGGAAAACCAGAGTTATATCTAAACAGAGAGATAGGTTAGCCTTACAGCGTATAGGGTCAGTCACTCACTCAGTGGAAGGAGCCATGCTGATAACACCAAGGAACATAGATGTGAAACAGCAGTGTCAATTACAATAAAGGTCCATGAACTGGACAATGCATTGCCATTAAAACGTCCAGACATTGTCCAATATTCAGGCACAGTGTGCGGGTCTGGAAATGACAACAATACAAAACGGTTGCAGTAAAGTTGTCAGCACACATATATAGGAGTACAGCAAGTTTATGATTGGTGCTTATAAGATTCCTGAAACACTATGAACCCGACAAATTACAGTTGTGATTATTGCTGCTGCAAATGCAAACTTTCTATAATTAATCTTTATCCTCTATTGCACACACCAGAAAGGTAATTGTCTTGTGATGTTAACTGAAGTGTGGTATTAATAGCCAGGTCAATCATGCTCAGTTTAACGACCTGGGAATTGTGAAGGTTTGTGTATGTAATCCCTATCCAGATTTGAACTTTTGACCTGCATATACACTTATTTCTAAAGCTGGGGGAGTACTCTATTGAGTTAAGCATGCAGTGTTTAATTGCTGTACTCTTTGATCTTGCAAAATTCACACTTCTAATCTCTGCCTGGTAGCCTTGCACTTTATCCTCTTTTCTCCCTACTCGGTTCTCTCTCAATCAATTTCTGTATTCCTTATTTCCTTTACGGTAATGCTTTAAATAATCAAACTGCCGAAAACAATCTCCCAAAATCACTTGAGGACTAAAGGAAAGTATGGATACTTACTTACAAGAAATTGGGAAAATTATTAGATCTGTTCACAATGAGTAAGCAACAGGACCAGACTAATTTTATAACATATTTCAGGAGGAATTGCTGGAAAATTGTAGTGAATTTATATCATACGAAATCATTCTCAAATACCTGGTGCTAATAACTATAACCCCAAAAAAGGGCAAGAACACAAACTTTTATGGCAAATTTAGGCCCCTTTCGCGAACTTATTCCAATATTTTTACCAAGACCGTGGCAGGCTAACTTGCAGAAGATACTAATGGATCATGACTTATTCTAAATGATTTGTTCTAAATAGTTTCACATATAGCTGTTTGATTCACCATAGTCAGAGGGACAAGGAGAAAAGCTTCAACAGAATGTAGTGGGACTTCGGTGGGGCGCTTGACATTAAATCAGATTTCCTGAGGCTATATAGATTCAGTCAAATTCTGTATAGGAATTTATCAGCCAAGCTAATGATGAATAGCCAATTAACAGCAAGATACAGAGAGTGTATGAAAGTGGTGGCCACTCTTCACTGCTATCAAGGAATTGTTATCAATGTAAATAAGAAAGGGAAGGCGATTGGAAGTTCAATAACATTAGAATAAACATCACTTTATCTGATCAAATCCGTTTCCCCCCCAAAATTAATTATTGAAACAAAAAGATTTCTCCCACCCAGTATCAGATTTGTTAAGGAAATAAGGATTATAGAATGAACCATACTAAAATGGTTATGATGGCACAAAATGAGCAAATAAGGAAATTAACAAACAACTCTAATAGATTTGTGAGTGGAAGGATAACAGAAACGTGCCTCAACTCACACATTGGAGGAAGACAGTTTTATATAAATGAATAAAGAGGCATTTCTGGTAATAGACTTTTAAAAGATTCTGCATGTCTTTAACATCTGTTTAAATCAATAATTGGCAGTGATTTTTGATAGGCCATGATACATAAAAAACAGAAAATGTGGCTTCTTAGTTCTCCTGATAAACCTATTTTAAAAAGGTGTTACTGCAGGCTGTACTCAAATATGCAGATTTCAGACTTCAATGTCAAAACCCTGATATGAAAGAGTTTCAATAAATTACACAAAAACAATAGCTATTCCTCAACTACCTCAACAACCCACATTGATGGTGATATCATACACAGAGAATAGATTAATTCTTATAGAGGAATTTGTGGCTAGGGCATGTCTGGATCTCATCATATTTTCTGCATTACTATTGCTTCAAACTACTTCTTAAGACTGTCAGAGAAAATATCAGCAATTCTTTGGAACACCGATTTCTTAAAATTCCATATCTCCTTATATTATGAACTCACTATAATAGTACAATATGCACAATACCATTATACTATAGGAGAACAAAAACAGTGACCACTGAGAGAAAGACAATTAACAGAAGAGAAAGGTTTTCAGTGCTTTACGAAAGGCAACATAGTCAGCCATAGCTCACAGTGCAAGGGGAGAATGTTCCAAAGTTAGGAACCTATTTCTCTGAAGGACCTCTCACAAAATAATCCTCACGGAATTCAGGACTCTTAAAAACAAGTGAAATTAGATCTTAGCCCAGGTCATCCTGTGTGGACAATCAGATCAGAAAGAAACTTAAAACCAGTTACAAACAAAATGACCCGATGTATGAGGCAGAGCACTTGTACTGGATTATTTCCTTGATAAGTAGGCAATGAAGTAATCAGCAGGTGTCCTAAATATATTCATACTTTCATAGACAAGTAATCACCTGGATCATCATTTTTTTAATGGGCAACAATTTCTTGAGTTGTCTTTTAGGTATTCCCAGGTAGACTGTATTCCCATAAGCCGGGCCGGAAAGAATGTTGATTCGCATAGGTTTACTGCATAGAGAATTGTGATTTTATTTAAGACAAGGAGGCTAGCATTATGCATAGTACTTTTATTTACCACTTCTGAGCAGCAAACACTTCAAAGAATCCCCAGAATAGAACTCAAACAACAAACAATTGAAAAATAACTTTAAGGTCCCATATAATCCTGCCGTCCGCCATCTTCTCCCTCTTTTGTTTCCTTCTTCTCTATTCTTCTCCTTATGATAAATGTAACCTCACCTGAAACATTAACTTGTACAAACTCATGTCCTTAAATGAATCCTAATTTTCTGTAATGAATAAAAAACTCAATTACAACAAAACACTATTCCTTAAGGTAAACCCCTCCTTATCACATGCTCTATAAAAATGCACTATAAGAAATCTTAATTAAATCGTTATCATAAAAGAACTTTCCAGATAAACCATAGTAAAACACCCTCAAATCTCCTAAACCCAAAACCAGGGTGGGATCAAGGGATAATGCTAGCCTCCTTGCTTTTAATAACATCACTATTCTCTATGCAGTAAACCTATGAGAATTTACATTTTATGGCAAGACTTGAGGGTAGAATTATGCATGCTCAAAGCCTCTAAAACTTTATTTGCAGCATGCTCTATAGGTTTGAAAACAAAACTTCTGAAAACCTCTGCATTAGAAAATCATCTGCTTTTAAGATTTCTTCCAGACTTCCACCATTAACATAGGCCTTACTAGCCATAGCACCCCTAAAAGAATGTGCTGTAAAAAAAATCCAGATTCACACCTGCCTCCTTCATAACTCACCGTACCCGTCTAGCAATAGTCGCTGAAGAAACTCCCTCATAAGGTTTCACATAAGAACTCAGTGAGGATCTATTCCATCACTTCTAAACTTCAAAATCCTACTTTCATATTCCTTCAGACATTTGAGAATACAAAGCTTTGGACAAGCATCATACAAAGGATACAAAACTGACACTTTTCCAGATTTCAAACAACATCCATCGTGGCGGATAAAATTATCCAAGTCAAGTCAATCAACTTTTATTTGATCTAATAAATAGACCATATAAAGCCCATTAAAAGATACATACAGTAAAAAGACATTCATTTACTTTCATGAATGCTTGTCTATTGCAACATTTAACTCACTCAGCTGGATTTTGAACATGCAATCAGTGAATAACGATGGGATTTAAAATCTCAAATCTGGGTCCGTCATACATTCCTATTCTATTCCCTTAAATTGATTAGTGTTTATAAAAATATTAATACAATTCATAGTTAAATTGTATGTCATATAAAAGCGAGTTAACTAGAAGACATTTTTTATTTAGTCACTTATCCGCTGTCACATGGAATTACTCATGTCATGATTTAAAGGTTCTGCCTTCAATACTCTGCATACCACAAGACTTCTACCGATGACATACCCTGAACCAAGGCATGCCCAGCAGAAATCGCTGATCTGTAACACTGAAACAATTAATTGTTCTATATGATAATCCCTTCTCAAACAAATCTGCTAATAAAATTGACACCACCATCTCATCAGCCTCCATGGGATCCAAATCCCTTGCCAAGCACCAAAATAATGAAACAGACCATACGTCCCTATATCTCTTTCGAGTCCCAGGCACCCTTGGCTTACTGAGTAACACTGTAGCTGTTCCCGAAGGTTCTGTGAATCTTTTGGATCCTCTGATATATTCCAAACTAGAAAAATGAGCGACCTTTCTTTCACCAAAGGATGCTCTATCTCCTCTTGGCTTACCAACATTTAATTGTAAGTTCTCATTAAAAAAGGCTCCTCCATCACCATCGCCAACACTGAATGGAACCATGCCTATGAGTTCCAAAAAGGAGTCACCACCACTATCTGACAGACCCGCCTCCCCACTTGTATCATTGAATCGTAGCAAACGGGGGGAACGCATATCCCTTAATTTCCTTCCAGTTCTGAGTAAATGCATCCACAGCTATTATTATTATTATTATTATTTCTAAAGCGCACTGTCACCTTGCAGGCATCCTGGCGCTAACTAACTCGCGGGCAGAGAACATGTATCAGACAGAGCAAGGACCACACATCTAGTTACTCAGGAAACAACCAGGTTTTAATCTTTCTCCTAAATGGGAGAAGCTCCGCGGTTTGTCTTATCTCGAGTGGGAGCAGATTCCATAATTTAGCAGCTGCCACCTCAAAGGATCTGCCTCCTGCTCTAACCTTCTTAAATCTAGGAAGATTTGGCTCCTGGATCTGGTCTCCAGCTGAGGCAGTCCTTCAACTGATGCGTCAATTTGAAGGCAACAGATCTACCGCCAGTAGACCTAACCAACTCTGAATCTCCTGAAAAACCAATTGCTGAAATCTACCAAATTCCTTGAATACCAATCCGCTACAACATTCTGCACCCCTGGCAGATACTGAGCTTGTAAAGCAATCCTGTGTTTCAGACAAAACTCCCAAATGTCTTTTGCTTTCTCTGTCAACTTCCTTGATCTGCTTCCAACTAGCTTGTTTATGTATGTGACTCCTGTGATATTGTCCTTTTAGAGAAGAACTGAACTCCCTTGAAACAGAGGCTTGAAACTTTGTGAAGAAAAATCCCTGCTTTCATCTCTAAATATGCATCTGTTCCATTCTGCTCCAAACTCCACTTGTCTCCTGAGTTGAACATGTCACACCCCAACAAGATTACCTCACATCCGTTTCCAAAACAAAATCTGGCCTAGAACCAAAAATTGCTCACCCATTCCAGGCGTCCAAATTTTCCAACCACCAAATTAGCTCCTTTTCCACCTCCTCTGTCATTGGCACACACTCTCTGTACGACAAACATTTGCTAGAGCAGAAGTTTTTAACCTTTGCAAAGTTATCTAGTGCAAAGGCCCAAGAAACACTGCCTGTATCGAAGAAGATAAAATACCTATAATCCTGGCCAAATCTCTAAATCTCACCATCTGTTTCATCAGCAGAGATTTCACAGACTGCCAAATTCTTCTAATTTATTTTTCTGGCAATGATAAATGCCTACAAAGTCCAAAAACTCCAAAGACTGAGAAGGCTTCAAACTGACCAGATTTGTAAAAAACAAAAACAAATATTCCAATAGGAACCTCACCGTTTCCAACTATGACTTTAACAATGTCACATTCTGATTCATTATCAGAAGATCGTCCAAGAACACAATCATGCGACTACCTCTCTCTCAAAAAACCAACTGCCAATCTCTCATCACCTTCGTAAAAAACACCAAGGGGCTGAAGACAACCTGAATAGTAGACAAACACACTGGTATAAATGACCTTGAAATGTCTGTATGTCACATAATAATTTAGATCCCTCTTATTGATCACAGGTTTCCATCCCCTATCTTTTTCTCTACTAGAAATAACATAATAACAAAACCAATCCGATTTTCCTCTACCCTTATAATTGCTCCTTTCTGTAGCATACTCTCTATCTCTTGCATTACCATGTTTGTTTGGTTGGTCTTTGTTGGAACATAGTTCTCTTGGTTCCTGTCTTTGCACAGGGACAGAAGTGAACTCTGCTGTGTAACCCGTAACAGCCTCCAACACCCAAGGATCATACAAAAAGTCTCAACTTTCCACCCACCCTTCCTTGGGTAAAACCAATAGAGTTCCTCATACTCGTACCCATCTGAACTTTGTGCAGATGATTGGCCTTAGCCTCTAGTGGCTCTAGATCTGATTCCCCTTCCTCTTTGAGGATGGAATCCATATTGACTCTGTAGAATCCACTGTTAAAACCTTGAGTCAAATAGAAGCTATGGCTGAGAGGTTGCCGTCTCTTTCCAGTCCTGCCATAAAAACTACTAGTTCCACCAAACACCTTGCGCATATTAAACAGAGCTTTGTCCAAAGCAGTAAAAGTATGCACATACTTCCCCAAGGCTTTGACTAACCAGTCACCAAAAGCATGCCTTTAGGCTCCTCACTAGATTCTTTGCAAGCAAAATCGACCAGTTTTAGATTTATGTGAAGCAAAACTGTGATACGCCTTTCGGCAATCAGCCCTGCATTTGCCGTGCCCAAGAAGCAAAATGCCCTCTGGCACCAGCCTCTCAGTAACTTAATATCCACACCAAGAGACACACCTCTTTCACCATGTCAAAAATTCTTGCAAGAAGCCCTAAAGTATCCAGAGGTTTGTCCTCACATTGTTTAAGAGATTTCTTTAAGTCTGTCCTTGGCTTAAACATATATGTAGTTAACTCTGGGTCAAGATCGGGGTCAACAAATTCATTTCCCCGATAATGAGGGGGGTGCACTCTGCCCTCATCACATTATGTTCCCCTTTGTCCAGAGGCCTCTGAATCCAATGCCTAATGTAGTCTACCTAATGTAGTCATAGGCCACCAGTCATATCCCCTAGAGTGGTGTATCTCTTTAGGGTCAAACAACGTTTGACCAAGAGGAACAACCACAATCTTATCATCTGTGCTCCTGCTATTCTCACTTCCACTAAAATCATTCTCCAAATCATCCTTATAATTCAGTTCAGTTCAGAAAGACTTTATTCGGTTGTAAATCTTTGACAACCATAAAAGTACATAAAAGAAAAACACAGTTCATGATCAATTTGCATATGTCAATCAAATATAGTAAATAGTTAAAAAATACAAGGACTCATATCTAAAAAGTGTTATGGTTAAACAGTTATTGTTTGTCTCGAATGAAAGATATTTCTAAGAAATGCAGAAACAGATGCCACTGAGAATATATCTTCAAGTTTCTGAATAGCTAGGAAGGCAGGTCTGCATTGTCTAAGATCCAAATATTTTAAAATGGGCATGATCCACCTTCTCCTTGGTGCAGTATAAAATTTACAAAAAAGTAAAATATGAATGTCTGATTGAGTGGCGGTATTGTCACACGGGCATTTACATAAACAAGTAGACCAATCATTGATAGTGGGAAAACTAAAAACAATCCCAAATCTAAATCTTGTCAGCAGAAACCTTTCATGCGCAGTCATCCTCAGGGTTAAATAAGGTTGTATGTCCTGCGAGATTAAGGTCAGTTGATGAGCAATCACAGTTTTTTTAGACAATTCAGTTCGATCTCTTAAGTTCGACAAAAAGGTAATACATAGCCTCTTGAGCTCTTTCCTAGAGGTTTTTGTCATTGACGTAGGGTCATCATAAAATTCGGGGCAATTAATGCTATCACAAAAAGTTTTAATGTAACTCAGCCATTTCACTCTGTGAGCGCCCTCCAGTTTCAGAACGTCCTCCAGGATAAGGCGATTCAAATGGCACTCTCCAGTAGTCCAAACCCTATGCCACAAAAGGACCGGTTGCGCCCTGATGAGATCTTCCAAGTAGAGCATACCAAGTTCAGTGTGGCGATTATGGGTCGACGTGCCCTCCGGGACAGTGAGGATATAGCGCAGGAAGGTGTTCTCGGTCAACTGCAGGCTGGAGACACTAGAAAAACCCCAAATTCCTGCACCATAAGTTGCCACAGCAACACAGCTAGCTTTATATATGCATATAAGCTCATTGACAGGTCTCTTTCCCATCTTTTTGCTAAGCATTTTAAGGGCCATTACAGATTTGGTGAATAGCATATTTCTACATTTAATTGCACTTTTCCATTGTCCTGTACATTCAAACAGAATTCCTAAATAAGGAAAACTAGAAACATGATCCAGTGGCTTTTGATCAATAAACATGATTATTTTTCTTTGCTTAACATTAACTCCACAATTCATAGAAAAGGTTTTAGTGCAGTTCACCTTCAAGTCTAAATTAGTCATGAAGGTGGAGAATGATGTAATCATTATTTGCATCGCCACTGGGATCCTTGCCATCAAAACAGCATCGTCTGCATATATAAGTACCGGGATATGGCGTTGCGATGCTGTTGGCATATCTTTACAGTCCCTCAGTAATGTATTCTCCAAACCATTAATATAAATTGAGAATAAAAACGGGGCAAGGACACAACCTTTTCTCACCCCTCTTGCGATATTAAATGCTCTACTACACTCTCCTTTAATAGCATATCTGATCGTGGCCCTAGCTCCGTTATATAGCTCTCTTAAAAAACAGATAATGTTGTCCTCAACACCCAGACGGATTAAAATTGACCAAAGTTTGCTGTGATTAACACAGTCAAAGGCGGAAGTCAAGTCCACGAAAGTTATAAACAGCCTTCTCCCTTAGCCTTGGTATATTTTTCCACGAGTAAAAATAAATAAAGTCCCTGATCTACAGTGCCAACACCTTCTCTAGTGGAGTGGTGTGGCTCACTGGTTAGAGGCGGCAGACCAGGAAGCAGAGAACGGCCCGGGACCAGGGTTCAATTCCCGATGCGGCAGGGTCGTGGACCAGGGTCAGCAGACTCGACAATTCTCGCCTCGGTGCCTACTCTAACCAGGGATCACACTCGGCAACTCTGGGCATTAAGCTTGCCTCATCTCTACAACGGCCCCCCACAGATGCCGGGGATGCCTGGTTTCACCTTGGAGATACCCAGAAGGGACCATCTCACAGGGAAAGCCATGACGGGTTCCCCAGCGGTCTCCAGCGCCGGGACGCTTACGGGCAGCTGTGCGCTTTACAAGTCCAACACATTTACATTTACATTCTCTAAAACCATATTGCAAGTCACTAATAATCTTGTACTCATTGGCTCATGTCTGCAGCCTATCTAAGATGATCCTCCCAATAATTTTAACTGTGGAGTCAAGCAGGGAAATTGGGCGGTAACAAGTACAGTTGGTCCTGTCCCCCTTTTTAAAAATGGGTACAATGATAGATTCGTACCACGTACTAGGGAGACCAACCGAGCATGCTGCATTCAAGAATCCAGCAAGTAGAGGTGCCCATAAAGTTATGTCATGTTTGAAAATATCTACCGGGACACCATCGGGGCCCGGAGCCTTGCCCCCCTTGCTTAAATTAATGCCCTTAATAACTTCATCCAGCGTAAATAAGAGATTCAAGCCCTCTTTGTTGCTTGGTAAGGAAGTTACCTCCTGCACCGGCAATTCCCCTTGAGATTCCACATGACCATAAAGTGACTCAAAGTGCCTCACCAATCATCCTCTGAAATAGCAATCTCTAAACACGCCTTGGAATCGTCTTTAAAGAATGGTTCGTTTTCTGCCCTCCAGAATGCCGTCATGTCCTTTAAATCAGAGGCATCTAAAAGTGCTTCCCATGCTTCACTTTTCATCTTAGCCCTCCTCTTTTTGATAGCTGACTTGTAAATTTTATGGAGCTCCCTAATCTCTTTAAGATCTCTATCTTGCATGTCAGGGGCGTAGCTACAGCTTGGGGCGCCCGGGGCTACCCCTCAAATTGCCGCCCCGGGGGGCCGGGGGGTGTAGTGCTGGGGGAAAAAGGACAACGAGCACTTGAAACAGGTCCAAGAGATACGTAGTATCGCTGCTGATAGTTACCTCGATCATGCAAGTTACATGCACATACATGATACGGTCCAAGGCTACACTGTTAAATACACTATATAAGGGCTACAGTATGAATTAGCTTCCAGTGTAGTAGTGTGATGTTTAAAAAAAAATGTCCTCTACTCAATTTGTTTGGCACCAGGGGTATATTAATGTAGAGCGGGAACAATGGTGTGCTGTAGTATGTTTTCAGGTCATTCAAATGTTTGAATGCCCTAAATGTTCACTGCAAGATGATCTAAGTCAGCGGTGGCCATCAATAGGCGGCTGGGCCAGCATGGCTTGATCCATGATACAGTTTCAGAATATGTGTATAGTATACATTTACATGCCGCAAATCTAAATAGGACTCATTTACATATCAGTTACTTTGAAAATATGACAGGAATCTGGAGCTGCATTGGCTGCACCTACTCTAAGCTTTAGTTCAGAAGCTGCACATCTCTGCAAATCAGATGTCTCCTTCTGGGGCAAACACAATCCTCTGTGGCACAGGGTGGCCCCAAACCTTTTAGGGGGCCCCCATTCAGTCCAGCCTATGAATACTTATGAGATATTGGGGACTTGGGGCCCCTTATCAGAATCTGGAGGGGTGCCCCATCATTTTGTGTTACGCCACTGGTGTCCTTAGGGTTCATGTGGATGTCCGATTTTTCATGGTATCGGGCAGTCACTGTAATGAAGACAGTGGTTGGTGACTGTTGTCACGTCTTCATCGCCCTAGCAACTCAGGACCAAAAAAGAGAAGCCAAGAAAGAGAAGATGAAGAACAGAAGATTTCTGAAGAACATGTGCCTACCAATCATGCTTCAATACATGGCACAGAGCAGCAATGACTGCCCCAGAGGAAATCGCTGTAGGTCTCAGAGTGTCAAAGGAAGCACCTGCGAAAAACTGTACTTGTAATTCCATCTTAGCAACAAGATCTGCACAATCTTTACTCTCCAGGATAGTTATGGAAGGAAAGTGGAAGCCAATGACTAAACTCTGGGAGGCATATGAAGAATAAAAGCCTTCATGCACAGGTTGAGTACTAAATAGGCCTTGCATACTGATCTACCTACATTCCTATGGGTGAAATCCTCCCTGGTCACTTTCAAGCAACCTGTAAAGTTCTGAAGCCCTGGATCTACAGTCACAGGAAGTGGAAAGTATGGTTTTCCACTGGATATATTCTGGTTACAAACTGGATGACAGTGATTTTCTCCATGCCTTTCTATTTGTGAAGGATGGCATGCTTCAAAACAGGAATCATACTGAGGGATCTAAGAAGAAGCCTATGTAACAGAGAAAAGGGAGCACAACTATTGAACAGAGCATTCACTGGATCTATAGGAAGCCCCAAGTGCTTTCCTAAGGAAGACGGGACCAGAATAAACCCTCTTTATCAACAAAACCCCCTCTGGGGTCTGTCAAGGCTGATGTATGAGTTTTCCCCAGCATCCTTGGAAAACCAAGCAGAATGAGAAGAAACAGGTGTCTCTAAATGTTTCAGTCGTAAAGGCATTTAAACGAACCTCCAAAACACCCTTTACACCTCTCTGACTTTCTGAAGTTGAAGTCGTGTCAGTCTCTTAGAAGAGTACTCGCCCTCCATCAAGCAACTAAAGGCAAGCATTGCTCTAGTAGCAGTGAACCAGCCAGGACTAACAGTCACCTGAGGTGCAGCACTCTACAGCTTAAGTAGCCTTGTGTAGCAAACACCTACAGCTGGGGATGCACATCTATGGCCACCAAATAAACATGTAACATGGCGCATATGCTGTACACCCACCCCCTCAATTCCAATCCACAGAGGAGGCAAGTGCATTAGACGTGAGCTAGGGATGAGAAGCTGAAGAAAGAGAGACCAAATAAAGTAATCCACCCTCAACCCAAACTGGACAGGGAATGGGGGTTGAGTCCACGCAGCACCATTGCAGGGCCTTATTCTGAAGGATGCCCCTGAACAGGACCAATTCAAGAAACGATAATATTAAGGTATGCAAAGCAGACAAAAAAAAGTATGTGAGATGTGTATAACGCCCTTTTATAGAGTAGTACTAGGGGGATTAGGTCTTTTTTGTGTGGTAGTGCTTAAATGTGTCTGCAGAGAGGTGGGGCCTCTTCACTGATAAGGCCTACGACAGCATAGCTGCCAAGGTTTCTATGTAATTATGAGTGACATTTAATGTTTATGAGTGACACTTTCTCACGAGCAAAGTCAAGCAATGAAGACGAAGAAAACATAAATATTAGCAATTAAACCCATTTGAGCAAAAGGAAGCCCCAAAATATCTTGATACTGCTTCAAATTCCTTGAAATGGAAGGATAAGACTGATATAAACCTATTATCTGGCCAAAAGACATAAAAGTAAATCAATCATCATAAAACGTCTCACATCCCCATGCCATTGCACTTTATTGCACCCTGGCAAGTAAGCATTTGCTACAGGGATGAAAAGAACAGAGGGTAGATATTTTGTTGTTCCCGATGGTACAAAAAAAAATCACCTAAAGCTGGTAAATATATTTTTTTATCTGTACATACTTCAAAGAACAAATATAAAGAAAAAGCACTGTTAAATGTGTTCTAGCGCTGATCCATGGCTAATTCTTAACAGTAAACAAGTACAGAAATGGTATGTTACAAATGAATTAATCCGATTTTGTTTTTAGTTCTATTTGGTATCATATTTAAGCATTTGCAGACTTGAAACAAGTAAACTTACCGACTGCTACCATTCTAGCGCTTGGGAGCCTGTCTTGTAGCTGAGCGCTTCGCCTGCTAGCTTTATGCACACAGAGCTGGGGTGTGTAAATAAAGGTACGTGGGACGAGGTCTCTGTTGGAGTAGCTGGGTATAATAAAGGATTTTGTTGTCATTTACCAGATGCACATTTTTACTAATTATAAATAAAATGTGTTTAATTTGAGCAGTAATTCGCTCTGTTCCGTTGTATTTAATCCCTGGATTGCTTTATGGGACCTTCTGAAAATTGTACAGACACGTACATCCTCACGTGCAGCCATTTTCAATGTATTTGAAGATGATGTAAAAAGTATTAGTTTGCAGTTAAGAGCACAACAAAACTAAAGCTAAGTGCAGATTCAATGTGGCGCAATTTTCCCACAGCTGTCCTGGTATTTATAGAAATGCGAGCCCCCATGTAAGCACAGTCATTTTCTTTCTGGCACTGTTTTCTTCTTCTGCTCACTTTCATATAATTTGTATGGCCTCAAGCACGTAGGCGCATTTCAGAACTGATTTATGAAGATAATGTGCGTAGCATATTCAATAGCAATAATAAGCAGGTTGTCTTTGAGATTTTCCCCCCATTTATTAACTGCAGCAGCGCTGGTCCAAGCAGAGCTCATGTAAATCACACACGAAGGGAGACGAGCTCCGGAAAGCAGCTCTGAAAGTGAAAGAACACCAAAAAGTGCAGATAACCTCCAGCCCCTTTATTGCCCTTGAGCACAGGATGCCGTCTCTCACCAGTACCGAGATTTATGTCTGCACGCGCCTTGAAAACCATCCTTCAGACAGGGAAGACAAATGCAAAGAAAATGCGCACTACCCTATCAGTACTATCCCTTGCACTGACCTTACTGCGTCTTCAAGCTTTTCAAGGCGCAAACACCAGAGGTCCGCATCACTGCTGGCAGACTCCCCGCATCCATTATGCCAGTCATGCTGCATGCAATCAATGCGACGGGCCTATTCTAGGTGGTGGTGGCTTGGCGTGCGTGCGTGGGTGCGCTGCACGCTGCAAGCAGCAAGCAGCAGTTTTGTCTTCAAATGGGACGCGCGCCAGGCAGTGATTCGCGGGCGTGGCAGCCGCCTCCAAAATGGTGCCGCCTGGGGCGGACCGCCCCCCTCGGCCCCCCCTAGCTACGCCGGTGACCTTACTGCGTCTTCAAGCTTTTCAAGGCACAAACACCAGAGGTCCGCATCACTGCTGGCAGACTCCCCGCATCCATTATGCCAGTCATGCTGCATGCAATCAATGCGACGGGCCTATTCTAGGTGGTGGTGGCTTGGCGTGCGTGCGTGCGTGGGTGCGCTGCACGCTGCAAGCAGCAAGCAGCAGTTTTGTCTTCAAATGGGACGCGCGCCAGGCAGTGATTCGCGGGCGTGGCAGCCGCCTCCAAAATGGTGCCGCCTGGGGCGGACCGCCCCCCTCGCCCCCCCCCCTAGCTACGGCGGTGTTGCATGTTCAGGGCCCTTTTAAGTTTAGTATGTGCCTTAGTGCACTCCTGATCAAACCATCCCTTTTTCTGTTATCATGGTTTCTTAGGTTAACCCACAAACTTTCCTTGATACTAGTTGTAATAAGTTTAAAATGTTCGAGCACAACAGTATCCTCGGACCCTAGATCCAGGCAGATATCAAAGCAATTATTTCCCTCCTGCTACTAAACTCCTCAGGTATTACCGTAGACCATTTTAGGGCATAACCATTCTGTCTTGATATTTCAATGTTTTCAGATAGTAACTTGGGGATACTGTCTACAGGTACATGGGGGTCTATAATTTCGATCCTGATGGGAAAATGATCACTTAACGTGATCTCCAGTACACTATAGTTAGCTACACAGTCCCCAAAACAAGAAGAAATCAAAACATAATCAATTAGAGATGACAGCCCTCTACCGTTAAAGGTTGAGGAGAACGGAACTTCTGGATGGCACAGTTTGTTTGCAAAACCTAAGTCATACGTAAAGAGGATCTCGTTCAGAGCAGCTCCCTTAACAGTATGTTCAAGGTGTGTCGGAATGGACTCCTTGTCCGCCGTTAAACCACAATTACCTTTACCAGGTCTGTTACAGAGAGTGCAATTAAAATCTCCCCCCCAAATAACTACGAACTCCTTACATTCGTTGTGTATTATCACATTGAGTTCGGAGCTTAGAGCTTTGAACACAGCAACCAAGTCAGCAGAGGGGACATTGTTTTACAGGTTAACAATCAAAATACAAAGAGCACGATTCAGGTGAAGGCCAACAATATGGTAATGGTGATTGTTATAAAAAATCTCCATATTTTTACATTTAAAACAGTTCGAGACATATGTGCAGAGCCCACCCCTGGCTCTGCCATGTGATGAGCCGATGGCTGGCGTAAAAAAAGTCTTAAAACCATTAATATGGCAAACATCCTTAGCCCATGTTTCTTGTAAACATATCACGTCATGGTCATTAACTAAGTCAGACCAAAGCGGATTGTCCAATTTGGATCTAAGTCCAGCAATATTCCAGAAAATGAAAGACCATTTATCCCTCGCCCTAATACTCACAACCTGATTCAAGTCAGAAACAGAGGCTATACGACTATCAGATGTGTATTTACTTATATGTGGGTCCCCCCCAGGTACAGCGTTGATCCTATTATGTTGACAATCATCAATACTATCGTTGGTCCCCCCTCTCAGTTCTTGGGTTTCCACAGTTACTAATAGAGACCTGGATTTGGTATCAATTACCTGGTCCCGTGATGGTCAATCAACCCCTTCCATACCCAGCAAGCCATCAAATCTGTTGTAAGTTGGGACAGTAAATTGATGGTAATTGTAGTGGCGAGTTGGCACATAGCCACCATGTGTCATGGATACCATTGGAGCATTATGGTGATTTCCATTGTATAAGGATCTCGCTTCATAAAATTATGAAGCTTTCCTCGCCGCCTGCACTTGCTAACTTGCTCACCCCCTATGTTCCTTCGAGGCCCTTGAGATCGGAGGCTCTTCATCTCGCGGTCTGCCCCCGTTTTAAACTCAGCAGGATGGGTGGCCGCTATTACCGAGTGCTTGCCGCTGGGCTATGGAATTCTCTCCAGGTGCACATTCGAGCTTTGGATAATCTGTCCGTTTTTAGGCGTGCTATTAAAACTTTCCTGTTCCCTGTACTTGGTTAGCCGTCTTCCCTCTCCTTTCTGCGTGTTATGTTCTAGTACTTGTTCAAGCGCCAGGACGCCCCTTTGCTGGGGCAGCTGTGCGCAGTATAAATAATGTTAACATAACATAACATAAAAAGGTTCGTATGACATTAGATTACCAGGAACAATAGGGGCCACTGGATAAAAATAAGTTAGGTTCAGGGAAAGGATTCCACCGAAATTATCATAGTTATAGGGAAGCCACTTATACACTGCACTGTTCTGGGGTCCCTAAAGTTAACAACGATACAATCTCCGTCGATGTCCTTCACTCTATGTCCTAACAATGTAACTCTCCGGACGGTGATGATTTCCCCCCTCAAATCTGGTCTGAGGGGTCTATTTTGCCCCAACCAGTGCATAACTTTGTTTTTTAGTTCAATGGCGGATTCAACCCTGTTATTTTTAAATTCTGGTACACCAGCTAACACAATTACAAACGGGTGACAATCAGGGGGTAGATCAACTCTCTTCAAATGTCCTTTATTAACAGGAGCCATTACATTAACTGTTTCTGGGGCCACTTTATCGGGGCCTCTGGTTATGCCTATGCAATTTGAGGATGCTTTACTACCAATCTCCACCTTACGGGCCAGTTTTGGATCATTAACTTTTGACTTGCCACATATTTCCTTTGGTGGATCCTTTTAAACGAGTCCCAGCTTCTTTCTAGGGGCGGGGTTCGGTTTAATGTTGGGTTGTAAGGGTACACTGGTGCTCGCAGATGTTTGACACCCTAGTTTTTTCAGCATCTCTGAATTGGTTCGTGCAATTTCCTCTAGGATTACTAGGTGTTCACCTATCTTCCTGGTTCGTTCCACCAATGGGAGAATTAAACTCTTAACCAGGTGCTCTATATTTTCCAACGTACACATGGTATTTCTAGGATCTGTGAGCAGGCTTTCAATTATCTCAACAGTAGGACTAAGAAGATTCGAGCTGGTCTTCTCCGGTAGAGTAGGTACCTTGTTTCTGTACATAACCCCTGTATCCCTGTTCTTGGTAGGGACAGTTTTGATCTTTTTCTTGCAGGTGCCGTTCTGTAGTATTCTGCCACGCTTACATTTTAAGGCGGCAACTGGAGGTGGTACGATGCGGCTACTGTCTTTTACTGGTTCCCTAACTAGTAATTGGCTTTGACTTCGTCCCGGGTCTTCTATTGGGTACGCCATATACGAGTCTAAACTAGTGTCAATCCCACTGATATCTAAGATGGTTGAGAGGTCACGTTGACTACTAGCTATATAGTTGCTTTGGGTACTCTGAATGGGGGGATGTTCAGGTGAAGGGACAGTAGCAATATTCCCAAGTGAAGATCTTTTAAGGAATACATGTTCAAGAGATAAACGCTGTTCGGTTAAGGCAATTTCTTTTTCCAATACAATAACAGCTTTGGAGAAAAAGGCGTCAATTGTACCGATTACTCCTCCTCCTGGTACCCCAGTCCCTACTTTATTCCCTTTGGGAGTAGTCATTGCCATGGCTAATGGGCCTATAAGTGTGCCAGCAAAATCAATCAATACTACACTAATACAATACAATGGGTGTTGCTAAAAAAACGATTAAACATATATATTAAAGTCTTACTGGTTTATGAACGTTAGGGGGGTGGCCCAGTCCACTCTCAATCTGTCTCTGACGGGCTCAGACGGGCCCGCCCTTGGCCCGGGCTTGGCCCGGCTCGTCCCGCGACGCGGGGGGCTGCTCCCGTTAAATGCGCCTTCTGGGGCGATGTTGCGGCGTCAGTTACGCAGCGCCGCTGGGACTGCTGGGAAGTGTAGTCCCAACGCGGCTGCGGTGGCTTCTGTTGCGCTGTTGGTGTCTCCGTGAGGCAAAGGGTGTCCCCGCTCCTTCCTTACTGCCCAAAATGCCTCTTGGCAGTGGCGGCGAACTCTCAATACTCCCCTTATAATTCAAATCAAATATATACTCATCTTAAATATTATTCTCTACACCATCTGCAGGGATATCCTGCCCATCAGAAGTGTTGCCATGAACAACCACTCTTAGCGTGTCATTTAGGACTCTTCTTCTTTCAGCACTGGATTTCAGATGCTTTCTTTTACCAGAGTACTTGCCCCCTGGTGCTCAATGAGCTCTCTCCTAGCCCTCAGATATTGAAAAATACTCTTCCTCCTCATCAGTATGAGTCCTTTTCCTACCCTACATGGCTGATTTCACATATTTTCGCACTAAACTCCTAATTTCCTCAGTTAAAATATTTGTATTCATCGACCATTGTTCCTCAATATTAATTCCCTTTTTAGACATGACTGAGAATAATCTCCTCACAAACCTAAACTCAAATCCCCCAGTTATACTTTTCCCACAGCTGACTAACACGTCAATAATGAGATGTGCACTTCCCGTTAACAAAACAGCATGAAGGGTTGCCTAGTAACGTCCTAAAGACTCAGCAACATGCTCAACCACCTGTTGAAACAACTCCAGCACATCGTATTTCAAAGAAACCCAATCCAAAATGGCACTTTCAAACGGAGCATTTCTTATTTTAGAAAATTTCTAAAGTTCATAAACTTTAAATGTTGAGCATGCTAAACATTCTTTTGAAAGCGCTAATCTGCACACCCAGAATAACGTATCTGTCTCTCGTCGCCTCAGAACTTCGAGGCTCACGTCTAGCAAATGTATGTAATTACGCGCACAAAGCGCAACATAAAAACAAAATGGCAGCGGGACCACAGCCAAGCCTCGCGCTACCCACCACGGAGAGGCTTCACAGCTCAAATTCCTCGCGCAACGGTGCCGCGGTAAAGACATGCGCAGCCAACAGTAAGACCGACAGCATAGACCTCTTTTTTCCCATATTCTTTAAACTCTGCACAGGTTAACAGGATACTTACCTAAACCAAGATAAAAGCAACATGCAAAATGTGGTTACTCCTAATTAAACAACCTGCATAAATATTTAACTGATTACTCATTTAAAATCTATCAAATTAATCTTCAAAATAAATAAACATACAGTAAAAAACACTCAACCAATCATACTCTTGGCCCATAAATTGGATCCTTTACAAGAAACAAACTCTCCATACACTTATTAAAAATTACACAAAAACACTAGATTACTTATCTGCTCAGAAGCAGCAAACAATAGAGGGAGAAGATGGCGGACCTTACAGTTCTTTTTCAATTGTTTGGTGTTTAAGTTCTATTCTGAGGATTCTTTGAAGTGTTTACTGCTCAGAAGCAGTAAATAAAAGTATTATGCATAATGCTAGCTTCCAGTCTTGCCATAAAATCAGTGTTTCCACGCCGCCAGACGCAGGAGGTTCCTTGTACAGTGTACATTCACCTTTAAGGGATCTCTTATCACTGTCGGTAGATAACAGATGTTTAATATTTCCTAATTCAATGGCATTCAGACTATAAACTTAAGAAGGTTGAAAGGCTGAGGGGATCTGATGGGATTCAAACCTGTGATCATGGCAAGAAAAACATATCCCTGGCATGGATGCTGAAGTTCACTGAGTCACTGATCCCAGGAACATGCTTGGTTACATGTCTACTGTCATAACAGCAAGCACTCTAAAACAAAAAGCACTGTGTATGTCTTTCAGCTGCACTCATACCAAAGAAAGAACTATTTAGCTATTGAAGATGAAATCTCACCAGTGTTTTGCTGCATTGGACAGGGAATCCATTCACAATCTCATAGCAGATTCTTAGGAAAGTCAGAGTTTCTGGTATCAGTATGAAATTAGAGAGATATGCAGTTCATCAATCAAGATAACTTTAATAAAGTCATGCAAACAACAGAGTCAACCATGTAATTTTTGACTGTATATAAATATCATGCTACCACTTTGACACGATGTGCAATTCTGCTTACTTGAGAGCCTTGGTCCGAAAAATCCCTTCATCGAATGGTCACTTCTGAGTGTAATGACAGTTGTGGATATTTTCTGAAAAAATACCCCATATGAACAAGTGGAATCATAGAAATAGATTGAAGGAACATAATGAATTGTGCAAGCATCTGCACCATTGAGGAAATAAATAATATGCCCCTGTTTCTTCTTTCCTTCTGTTTGCAATGTGCAGTTCCTAAACATATGCACTCTACTAATTTATATATAATAAATAAAATTAAAAAGAAATACATTCAACCATACTGGCATAGTGGATCCGGAAGTGTACCTATCTTCCCAGCGTAAGTTTTCCCCGTTCCATTTCGTTGCTGACATCTATAACCCTTTCTACACTGTTCTATTCTGGCTCAGAAAACTCTGATGCTCACTGTTCTCTTTCCATTCTTGCTTTACTCTCAAATGGCCCATGCTTGCAAGTTACTACCAACAGAGGAGTAAGGGAAGTAGGACAGGATGTGGAATAAATAGGTTCCCCTTATGAGAGACATGCAGAGCAAAGAAAGAGATCCAGGGGATCTGAGGAAGATTTCTTAGCCTTGACGCTGTGACACGGAATCAACAAGAGCCCATTAAAAATAATAAACACAGCTCCCATCTCTAATGCAGAGTCTTGATGTTAAGGACCAAACATGCCCAGTGCCCTGGGCAAGGCAGGAAACCCTCAGGTTAGTCGCAACAGCAATGGATCCCTAAAAGCCAAGTCTAATTTTGCACCACAAGATGTACCTGCTCTTTTTAATTCAGCTTTGTAAAACACTGCAGAAGGCAGAATACTCTATGTTACTTGTTTCTAACACTGCTCATATGCGGCAATAAATGAGCAGAGTCTGGTACACAGAAAAGAGCAGCTAGGAAACCAACAAAATCCTTTTTTCTTTCTGCGAGTCTAGATTGCAGATTCTACTGATAGAGGAGTTTCTTCTACCAATCTTAATATAAAAAGTAACTCTTTCATAATACTTCACATATATACAATAAATGGTCAAACAATAACAAACAGATCAAAAAAGCAACAAAATAATACAATAAAAATAGTTGCAACACAGGGCCATCATGATATATGCCACTCATGATCACTAGCTGATCAAAAACTCGGGGCTGTTTGTAAACAAAAGAGAAGACGATACACCACGATCCTCCTACCCAAAACAGCACGGTCACTAATCAATCACAAACTACAGACAACGAAAAACTGCTAAATACGAATGACAGAGACAGTGAAAAATAAAAACGGAAATTCTAACGAAAAAATCACATATCTCAACGTTCACAGTCAACAATTATGGAACAGGAAATCTGCTTACCTCCAGGAGTGGGGTTAGGGTATGTCTGTATGTTGAAAGATGGATATCATGTAACTAGAACATCCTAACCACTCCTGGCCAATGGCTCTTTTCCCAGAGATAGAGATCCCAGTACTGAGGAGTAAGCAGACAGCAGTCTGATCATAAGGCGTAATCGAGAAGTGTACCCAAAGGCACAAACTAGAACCTCAGCATGCTGGCCAACCAGGTGCTCGGCCTCTGCGCAGCAAGGCCAAGTCAGAGAATCCTCAAACATGGCTTCAGAGCACTCCTTTCAGCAATTCAGCAACTTATAAAGGTGAACGGTCCAGGCTCACATCAATAGTGGTTAATGCCAGGCAAACCCACCACTTAACTCACTTGAAAGAGAAGATGTATTGTTCTTGGGCTTCCTCCTCTGGTCTCTGATAAGAAGTAAAAAGGGTATCTTGGCATTCAGTGTCCACATACCTCTCCTTTCTTTGCTGGCTGGGGTGTTCAGCTCTTGTAAAAAGAGCAGGTTATATTACTAGTATACCAAGCTTTATTTATCATTTTACAAACCTTTATATCAAGAATGTAAACTACTGCATACTTGTGAAGATAGGTATCTATAGGTGAATGTAAATGTACTACTCGACTTTACATCTATATATCTTGAAGTTATAGACATGCCGATGTGATGTTAAGAATGGTAAATCTATTCTTATCTTTATATTCTTAACTTTACAATATTGTGGTAGTCAAAATTCTGGATACAATATTTTTGTAGGCCAATATGTCTATTGTCAAAATTATGACCTACAATTGTTCAGCTGCACCAACAAGGCAAGCAAGCAGCACTTCAGCAGCATCAGAGAAAATTGGCAGCATCTGGCTCCACCTTCAGGAACCTATGCCGAAGGGTCCACGTAGATCTGTATCAATGTACCTCTTCAATGATCTGGAGTGTGGCTCCTGCTTATACTCAAAGACCTTGCCAGTTAGGTAGCTGTGCCAGAACAAAAGCAAGAAGGAAAATATCAGAAGGCAGACCTGTTCCATCTATGCACCTAGAATTTGGAAACATCCCCGTGGACATCCACAAATCCCCAACACTCCAGCAATTCAGAAAGAAACTTAAAACACATCATGGCAAAAAGCATTAATACGAAGCAAGACAGAAGACTTATCACAATATTGAATCATGCCCCTAGGCGTATGTTAATCATACATTCATACATACGCACATACTTACATGCATGCACATGCTGTCAATTAGCTCAAGTGCATCCACAAGGTTTGCTATTTTAACCAACGCAGTTTAGGTAGAGTTTTTCTACTTCGATATAGTTCTAGGTAGAGCCTTGCCCTGCTCAAGAATTGTGGATGGAAACCAGGCAGGTATCTCCTCAAATAGCCTGCTCTGGCAGGAAACTTTGTCCCCTTTACTTAGAAGAGTTCCAGCGGACAAATGGAACTGAGATTGAGGGGATGAGATTGCCCTTGTAATTTATCTGTGAGCAACAGCCATCCTACGTTCTGCCATTTTAAATGTAGATCATTCTTTTAACATCAACCATTCTTCCATCAACTCGATCCAATATACACTAAGCTTAAAGGATAAAGAGGAGCACGGGAAACAGTAGGTGTAGACCCCAAATCTGTTTTTGGGCACTGCACGTTTCTGGCATATACTCTCTTGTTTTAGTGTCATGGTTACACAGGCAGGCACTCACACAAACATATGCAACTCAATCGCTGACCAGAAGAAGTTACGTGACCAACAGGCCAGTCCTAGCAGAATGAAGGGATAACCAAATAGCAAAGGACTGGATCTTTTGGATCATGTGCCTAAACTGCAAAAACAAGGCAAGAGCACTGCCTTTCCCTGAAATCAGCCGCGGTCCATGCATGTAACACAGGGGGGAAGGGGGGGGGGCAGTATTGAGGGGATATCGAGGGAAAATTAATTAAATATTTATTTTTCCCTCTGCATCGTCCCTCGAAATCCCCCCCTACGCGGCCCCACCATCCCACCGCTGTTACCTGCATGGACCGCTGCTGACTGAAATACACCCCTTCCGTCTTCCTACAACACCCAAGTACCCACTGATCTGATGGGTTGTAAAGTACATTCCAGGGACAAAAAAAACATACACTGGGGCACAAAAGGTGTATTTCCAAGCCTATATTTTTGAGGCAAGCAACGCCTCAAAAGAACATTTCCCCAAGACAAAATTCAAGCCCTCCAGGGACTTCGGGATTTTATGCGATAACCTTTCATCCTTCATTAACAAAATAAGTACACTTTAAAGGAACATCTCTTACTCCCTGCAACCTGTTTCTCTGTTGCAATACCTCCTCGGCAACCCAAAACTCACATGGAGGTCTCCACCTTAACCGAGGGTGAAACAAAGTCTTTAAATCCTTCAAGAAATGCTCCCCTCCCTGGAATTTCTGCTATGCCAAAGTCATCAACCTGGAATTCGCAACATTGATCCAGTTCATCACCAAGATAATCAATACCTCATCTCTTTTTGTCTTATCCTGCAACTGCTAAACACTCAAGGATGTCACCTATTCAAAAATAGCCATCCTTAGACTTAGAGAATCTATCCACTATTAGGCCAATCTTTGGCATTCCTTGCATAGCTAAATCACTTACAGCTGTGGCAGCATATCAGCCCTCATCTTAACTTGTAGCCCATAGTATCCTCAGTGACTTTCAATCATGCTTTAGACCCCAAAAAAGTACAAAATCCACACTTTTAAATATCAAACATTTCAAGGCGTACCATGCCATTAATCCAAATGGACCGCTCTGTGGCGGTTGATGCAATCAGCAACTCCAGGACCTTTTGAAACACTAAACTGACCCAAGGGGAAAAGTGCTAGCTTGGTTCTAATCCTTTCTCCTAAACCATACCAAGGAGAACAAACCGGGTATTTTCTCTCCAGTTCTGCTGCAATCACTTGTGAGGTTCCGCACAGCTTCTCTCTCTTTCTTTCTCTCTTTCTCTCTCTCGTTTGTTTTCAATATCTAATGACCCCTCTCACCAGAACACTTAATTCATAAAAACTTGGAGATTATTTAGATATTGATGAATGCTGGCTACACTAAAGGTCTGAAGACAGTTCTGGCCACTGTTTCAAAGTCACACACTGCTTATCTCAGCTCCAAAATTGGATGCAGAAACACTGGCTGTGTGTTCATGGTGAGAAAATCAAAATTCTGCTACGGGGATCCTTCTCTACAGTCAATCTTCCCTTCTGGATTGTCTAGGTGGCTTACTGGCTTGTACCACTTCATGAAACTTGCAAATAAAATAAATAAGGAAATACCGCAACACACACTATTTTAAAGCAGTGCTGAGCAATCATAGTGATTGACTCTGTTGACACTGTGAATGACAGCCTTGGGATTTCCACAGGCATTGTAAGATACAACTCTGCACAATCATAAAATTGTAAGCCAATTTTCCCTTTGCTGCTTTCTAGTGCGATCATTTCTGAGCCAGATAGCAAGAAATGCCTGTCTCTTGTCACTCACCCCACCCCCAGTTGATAAACAAACCACTTTCTCTTTTTGCTACCTCACACCTCACATTCATATAAATCACTTATCGTCTCACAGTTTTCAGACACTAGATGACTCTTCATTCTCTTATGCTCAAGTCATCGAAAATGGAGATCACCCATTAGTCTTCTGTTCCATTAGTCTCTGGGACTGGCAGTTGCCTGGACTGTAGGTATATTGTACCTACTCAGGGCACCAAATTTACCTTATACTAAGAAATCTTGCTCCAACACTTTACCGGTCACCAGAAGCTTTGGGAAATTAGTTAGACCACTTTGTATTGTAACTGTAGCTCTTTTAAAGATCTATTTTCTTAATCTTTACTTGACAGAATAGAAAATATATGTAGCCACAGAATATGCAGATACACATTACATTGTGCTCCAGGTACACTCCACTACAATAACCACAGTTGTCTATTAGCTCAGACCATGGATGCTCTCCAGAGTATGCTGTCACAGTTTCATGTATATATTAATCATATGTCTCAGAGATGGCCAACTGACATCACTTTTACTTTCTTGGGAAAGGACTATTTCACATCAGCAGCACACCTTTATGATATCATGTTGTAAGGGTGCCTGTGTTACAGTCAGGATAGTTTTTGTGTAGAAAGGGTGCCTTCCTCCACACACACAATCCTCAAAGGCTTTTTTCTCTTTCTGAATGCAGAATGCTGTACAAATAGTAAGAGAAAACAAAAAGATTAGGTTAGGTAATTTTATAAAGCGCGCAGCTGCCCCAGCGAAGGGGTGTCCCGGCGCTAGCGGTAAAGGGCAGAGGCAGCGACACAATTAACAAGGGAATAAAAAGGTTTTAATGGCTTTACGGAAGGGGAACAAACCATCCAAATGGCGGATCTGGGCAGGAAGGAAGTTCCATAGCCTCACGGCCATAAAACAGAAGGACCTCCCCCCGGCTCTAGCACGTTCCACGCGGGGAACCACAGCCAGCAGCTGCTCCGCAGAGTGAAGCTGGCGGTAAATAAATAAATAATACCTCTATTTTTGACTAGATATACAATAACAGATAGCTCAATAAATAAGAGTCAAGATTCGAGGTAGCTGGAGTTTGCAGGTTTAATACAGCATAAAGGACAGGAACAGGACAACCTGCACAGGAATAGGATGGCAGCGCTGCACAACGGGGTAAGGGGGAAGAAGTGGGGTCTTTAATAACAGTGTACAAGCATATATATACTTAAACAAAATACATGATGTTCAATACAATAGGCGTAGCAGTGGGCAGGGCCTGTAGCAGTCGCGAAAGATAAGGCAGAAAGTAGGTGTAACAAGAGGCGTGAACAGGGCGTATACATAGACATGTGATGTAAACGTAACAGAATATGTCATAAATGGGGCGGAAACATGGAGGGGGCTACCTAAGGAGCCGGGACCTCTAACCTAGTGGTGCGCGCAAACTGACAATGACGTGTTACTAGGAAGAAGCTGGGGGCTATGACTTCTGCGCTAGAAGAAGAGACTGAAGTCTGGAGAGTCAGAGCGACATGTACCTAAACACTATCTAGTATCTGGTGTTTAGAGAACATGTTGATAGAATCCAAAAGTTATCAGGGTAGAGGCTAACAGACTCTAAGACTGGTGCACGCAATATTCTACATGTAGTGCGTGTTGAGGAATATTGAATGACCATTAATACAGTATTTCTCTTACATGGAGACGTAAAGGATAGACTGTGACGGAAACTATTGATGCGATTCAGTAGCTTAGGAATGCAGGGAAGGAGAGCTGGACTGATAACTGGAATCATAACATACTCTTGGCAGACCAGCAGGCAGAGCCAGGCCGAGCCGGGCACTGTGAGGCAGGAAGTAAGTGAAGGGTCAGGGATACAGGTGGGGGCTGTATCGCTCCTCGGAGAGGGTTCAGGAGACAGGAGCTGAATCTGAGTCCGGGCCCTTTTGAGGCCTGGAAACGGGGACTTTACAATGAAATAACGTGCACACTGTGAAACGTGGCAACGTAACTTTACATAGGCCTAATACTCGTAGCTTTCACGAGAACTGGAAACTGGCATACTAGAGTTGGACACAACTGTAATTGCGTCTTTAATCGATCATGGGGAATACATATGCATATTAATCATGCACATATAACATAACATGGGGAACACGTAGGGACACAGAACATGGCAAAATTTACTTTTCCACATTCCCTCCTTGTCACTACGTTTCCATCAGGAAACATCAATATTCATGATACCATCTATCATTTCATATAGTATCATTTGCTCGTCTCGAATTTTCTTGGAACGGGATCTAGGACGGGACTTGGGACTAGGAATACAAGAGGTAGCACAAATGCCGCAAATCGCAGGGCCACATTGTATACAGAGGCAGCAACTGAATATGATCGCTACTGCAATACCTAGAAAGGACAATACTTTCCATCCCCAGGCGGAAATTATACTCCAAAACCAACCGGACCATGTCCAGGTGCCTGGATTCTGGTGTAACTGATGGGCAATTTTATGAAGTCTGGTTATAGCTGAATAAACAGACGGCGCGTTATTAGGAATGAAAATGCAGCAACTAGATCCGATGACTCTACATGCTCCTCCTCTATCGGCCAGTATGACGTCAAGAACGAGACGATTCTGGAGCACGACAAATCTCATAGCAGATTGCTCTTCGGTTAAGTTACCTAGAGCAGAGGCAGTCTCATTCACTACTGCTTCAAGGGTTCTGGTCAATCTACGTATTAACTTACTATTCTGGATAGGTCCTATAAAGAAAAAGAAACCTCTATTGAAATCTGTATACTGTTCTAGAGCAGTTTCAGTTTGATCGACAATTGGGGACTCGATCTCCCTTCTATGTCTAATGTGTACTAGATGTGTGTTTCTATGATAATCGGATGGGGCTAGAAAAACTGGTGGCAGTAGGAAGGCAATGTAACAGGTTCCCTCCCAATCGAGGGGCAGACGAACATATGCGTTCTGACCACAAACAAAATAAGAATGACGTGAAGCTTTGAAAATAGATTTCCCACTGTCACTATACTCGACAATAGTAGTACAATCACTGTGTCCTACATGTGCGGAACCATTATTTCTGACACATAATTCGCCTTTGACTGGTAGTACTGAAATAGCAGGTAAGTCTGGAGTAGGATCAGACTGAACATTCAGGACCATAAAATTCGAAGAATAATTACCCAAATTATAAACTTAATTTTCTAGATCTAACCCTGTTCTGTGGGGAAGACCTTGCTTGTCTGGAAAACATGTACTATTCAGAAGGGACATATCATTTGAAGATGACGTTAACATGGACCAGGCTCCACATGAACCATTATGTGAAAACGGATAAGGAAACAGTGGCAGAACTCCCTTCGGTGTCTGGAAAGGGGGGAGTCGACCACACACCCAACAATTAGTGGCATTGCTGGTCTGGTGTGAATAATGTAACATACGGATAAATGTATTGTTGCGCATAGCAAGACGATAGGATAGTTCGTGAGGAGGCAGATCACTAAACGTGTGCTCTACTGTAGCATTAGAAAACTTATTTACATGAGAAATTGGAAAACATAAATGAAATGCATAACTCGTGCAGGTAACCATCAAGCTTAAAAACAATATAAAACTTAGAAAAACGATACATCGGATTGAGTTTTGACTAACTCTCTCACTATGGGGGTCTATTTCATACATGTCAGATACCGGTCTAACCGTTTCACCCAGGGGGACTTAGACAATTAAACTGGCTGACTTATTTTACTAGACCGAAGCTTCTGTTTATACTCCTGCTGCGGAGTTTTCTCTAACAGGGGAGGATTTGAATCAAAGTCATTAGCGGGACAGTCCTTGATAAAAGTGTCTGTAGAAGTGTTATTTAAAGTTTTAGGTCTTAGTCCGTGAAATTTCTTAACATGCGACAGATGCACCCAGCCTTTTCTGCCTTCCAACTTCACAGCCGTGCGGGTGGTCAAAAGGACTAACTTCGGCTCCTTCCAGCGAGGCTCCAGCGGACTTGAACGATCAAAATTTCGGATTAAGACCAGGGTGCCGGGAAGGATCTCGTGTGGCTTGACTTCAGTATTGTCGGGAAATGCAGCGGCAACCTGTGAACGACAAGAGTGTAGGGCAGACATCAAGGAAGCTAGGTAATCTGTCAGCATATTACTGGAAACATCTGTAATACTTCGGGGTCTAGGTGTACCCCACACGTTCGGGGGGCGGCCGAATACGACCTCATAAGGGGACAGACCTGATCTGGAATGTGCGACCATGCGCATATAAAACAAAGCAACTGGCAAGGCAACTAACCAGTCTACACCTTTTTCTTGACAGACTTTGGCAATACGGATTTTCAAGGTTTGATTATGTCTCTCTACGAGACCGGCTGCTTCTGGATGGCGTACACAATGGAACTTCCACTGGTACCCTAACAAAAGGGAAACGTGCTTCATTAGTTCAGATGAGAATGGCTGGCCGTTATCAGAATACACGACCCTAGGGAGTCCATAGCGGGGGAAGAATTCACGAACCAACTGCTTGGCAGTGGTCGCGGCTGTGTAATCTGGGACTGGATATGCCTCTGTCCACCTGGACAAAGCGCATACAACTACAAGGACATACTTGAAACCTCGACATCGCTCCATCTGAATATAATCCATCTGGAGGACTAAATGTGCAGGACTATGTGCGGTATTGATAATGACTTGAACCATTGAGTCGGGGAGAAACCATGTGGCTTTTCCCTTCGTCAACCATCCCTGATCTGTCTGGACCCCTCCTTGTTCGGACCATTTCTTGATTTCTTCGGGAGTAGCATGTAACTGGATATCTATGACATCTTGAGTAGGGTCCTTAACTGTCATACAAGTAGTCTGTTCTAGAGTGGATGTCGGTGTCTTGTTAACTGGTATGTCTGGTGTCTGTGCTGTAAGCTTGGCTGTTCGATCTGCTAGATCATTACCTTGAGAAATAATGTCTGTAACTTTCGTATGTGCTTTGCATTTCATGATAGCGATAGATGTCGGTAAATGTATTGCATCTAACAGAGCTTGAATAAGGAAACCATGCTGAATCTTGGTTCCATGAGAAGTCATGAAACCTCTCTCCTGACAGAGCACTCCGAAGTCGTGTACAACTCCGAATGCGTAGCGTGAATCTGTGTAAATATTAACTTTCAGGTTCTTGGCGTGTATGCAGGCTTGAGTCAGAGCAACTAGCTCTGCTGCTTGAGCGGACAGGGTGTCAATACGGTGTGTTTCAATAACTTCAGTGTCAGTAGTCACTGCATACGCGGCTACTAGTTCTCCTGTACTCGTTCTCATACATGAACCATCCACATAAAGTGTCAGGTCGGGATCTGGTAATGGAATATCTGTCAGATCTTGTCTTGGCTTAGTCATAGTGTTAACTACTTCCACACAATCATGTGTGGCAGGATTTGAAGTAACTGACGGTAACAGGGTAGCAGGATTTAGAACGTTGCAGCGTCTGATTTCTATGTGTGGCTGGAATAGTGTCAGTTCATAACCTGTCAAACGTGCAATTGTCAAGTGCTGAGTCTGTGTTCGGTTTAAAAGAACTTCCACGGAGTGTGGAACTTGTACTGTCAAAGAGGGTCCTAATACTATGGAATCACTTTGTCTGATAGCTAGTGCTGTGGCTGCAACTGACTTGAGGCACGCAGGCAGAGCCTGGGCTACTGGATCTAGTGTGCTCGAAAAATAAGCACAGGGCTTGTATTGTCCTGCTTGATCTTGGGTGAGAACAGATAATGCAGTACCATCACGTTCTGTGACAAAAAGTGTAAAAGGCTTACTGTAGTTCGGTGTAGCTAGAACAGGTGCTTGGCATAAAGCTTTCTTTAACTCATTAAAACTAAGTGTATGTTCAGATGTCCAAGGGAGGACAGTCGATACGGCTGCCTCCTGTGTCGTTAACTGTATCAGTGGTTTAGCTAGAAATGCATACTGAGGAATCCATTGTCTGCAATAAGAAGTAAGGCCGATAAAAGCTCGTACCTCCTTCTGTGTCTTGGGCTGTGGAAGACTCGCTATTAACTGGATACGGTCAGGTGTCAACTGCCTACCCCACTTGGACAGTAAGTGGCCTAAGTAGATCACTTGCTGGACACAGAATTGAAGTTTTGAAGGGGACACCTTGTGCCCCATCTCGGCTAGGAAATACAGAACTGTAAGTGACGCTCGCTCGCAAGCACGTTCAGAACGGGCTGTGATCAGTAGATCATCGACATACTGGAGCAGGGCAGTGTCAGCTGGCATGTGAATGTTGTCTAGTTGTCTCTTAAGTGCTTGACTGTAAATGCTAGGACTTTCTGTGAAACCTTGAGGAGCTCGTGTGAATTTATAGCTCCTTCCATTTAAACAAAAACCGAAAAGGTACTGGCTGTCTGGATGAATGGGGACACTGAAAAATGCATTCTTGAGGTCGATCACTGTAAAAAATATTGCCTCAGAATCAATGGCTGGCAATAGAGATGAGATATCTGGAACAACTGGATACTGGGGGATAATACATTTATTGAGTTCTCGAAGGTCAATCACTAATCGATATACTGGGGGTGCATTTGGATCAGTACGTTTCATGACTGGAATGATAGGAGAATTACATACATTGGAGTCAGTTTCTACAACTACTCCTTGAGCCATAAGCTCGTCAATAATTTTGGATAAGGCTGCTACAGCCTCAGGTGGCAATCTGTACTGTCTGATTCGTGGCAAGACTATACCTTGCTTAAGAGTCACACGATGAGGTGTGATTTGCATGAAACCAACATCAGTTGGACCTTGCGCCCATAGATGCTGCGGAACATTAGACAATCTCGGATCAAAATCTCGTAATACATAGTGACCCTTGAAGTCACGTAAAAACAAACGTATTCCTTCCGGGGAACAGCAAATAACTGCACCTAATTCTTTCAGTGTCTTAACACCTAACAAATTTTCTGGACATGACTTCGTAAGCAATAGATCAGTAGTTCGGGACAATGGACCTACTTCTAGAGTAACTGGCTTTGATATCTCGTTTACAATAGGCTTTCCTGAAAATCCAAGGGAAACATTTCTAGAGCCTGAGAGCGGAGCCCCTGGAACCTCGTCATGACTAATAGTCGTCCTACTTGCCCCTGTATCAATCAGAAACTTTCTGTCTTTCCCTAATACTTGACTGTGAACATAGGGACCTTCTTGATCTACAGGAATCTCGATGAGAGGCAAGCCTACCTCCCTCTCTAGGCTGTTTCATGAATACGCTTGATACTCTGGATACTCTGTCTGTGCATACTGGTACATTTGCTGTGTAACATGCTGTGTTGCAGCAATAGGCTGCGGTGCTGGAACTGTCTGTTGTGCATTCTGTGGCTGAGAAGTCTGTGAAACTTGTTCTTGTCTAGGCGGACGTGGTCTTTCTTTAGTTTTACCAGTGGCTATATTGTGTTTCAGAACTGCACACTCGTTTATAAAATGACCTGGCTGTTTACAATAATTGCATGTCCCTTTAACGGGAGCTGCAGGATGACTGGCTTGATTCGGACCCCTCTTCTGACTGTCTTGGGGAACAGATTGTGCAACTAGTACTTTCATTTTCGTGTCTTTCATACGTCTTCTCTCGTGTTCTTGCTCTTCTCTGATTCTATTCTGGTGATACTGGAGCATCTGTAACATCTGGGACGGGGTACTAGCTTGCCATGTACTTTCGACTTTCAAAACTCTATTTTTAACTTGTGGACTTGAATTCTCGACTAGTTTAGTAACAAAAAGATGAGGGTATGACTCGCTACTCGTCTTCAAACCACTGTTTATTATAAAACATTTCTCAAATCTGGAATAAAAATCACTAGTGTCTTCGTCTTGTTTCTGTTTACAGGCTGAGATTGCATCCCAGTCTTCCTTTTTAGTGGCTAATAATCTAGGCAAAACTTGTTTTAACAGTTCAGGTAATTCTTTACATTTCTCTCCAAGACCGGTACCTGGTACTCGTATCTTATCTTCAGCTTCTAGAGCTGTCCAATCGATCTTTTTCTCTCCCACCTCCCAATCTTTTTCCTTGAGTTTTTCGTATACCCCTGCGGGCAACAGGACTTTTAACATTTTAATAATATCTGGATACGTGTATTTTCCCATACGGAGCATGTCTTTTAATTCTCGGTGGAACCCTGCTGGATCTTTGTCGTGACAGGGAATTCATTTCTTCATCTCTAAGAGTTCCATCTTGGTAACTGGGGTGTAAACAAATACTCGTTGCATTTCACCATCTGGTGTCCTAACTGGGTGTACTTCTCGTAGCGGATGCTGTCTGTCTATGTAAAACGGTTTACTTTCTGGAGGTGAGACATGAACAAAATGCGGGTTCAGAAACGTCCTATATTTGTGGCGCTGTTCTAGAATGACACTAATTAAATCGGTACCTAAACCTTTCCATCTATACTGGAGTAACTCGTTCAGGATATCATGTAACGGACCTGGATCAGAATGTTGACCCTCATACAGTGTAATGAGGTGTTGGATCATATACATACCCACCAGTCGCTGCTCGGCTGGGGGCAATTTCAGAAACATTTGTGCCACTATTTCGTCTGGAAAAGTGGTAGAATCAGTAATCCATCGGACTGCTGATAGGGCTAGTTCTTGTTCATGCATAGTACTTAACTCACTATAACCGATTCGTGATTTCAAAATTTGATCGGTAGCTTGAAATACTTGTTCTAGAGAGCCTTGTTCTGGTGCTGGAAGATGAAACACTTTCTTGTGTTCTAGGCGTAAATGTCGGTCTGGAAATCTAGATTTACCTACATACGCTATTCTGGCGGTATTCTCGTCCTCTACCTCTTCAGTAGAAGAGTCATTTTCTTTCTCGCTTACTTGTGCTTCTTTGCGTTGTTCGTGTAACCTTATTATTTCTTTACGTATTTTCTTGTACATACTCTCTATACTATTGAGTGTCTTGTGCTTACCCTCGGCTATATTATCACTCCACCTTGTCAGAACTTTCATTTCGATCGGATCTTTAGTCGGGGAATCTTGTTCCCGTATTAAACAATTGATCAGAAACTTTAATAGCATAAATTGGATCTCGGATTTCCTAAGAGACATGACTTCACCAATACTTTCTGGATCTTGTCCTGTACGAATGAAACGATACATTCTGTCTAGATCTTCTTTCATATTCGGTAGGGTGACCAAATACTCGGACACCTGTCTTATACGCACGGAGTATAGAACCATACTATCCTCGCCTGAGACTGGATCATAACAGCATTCAGTAAGAACTCGTCTGATTTCTGCAATGGACTGATATTTGGGCGTACGCTGTAACGCACATTCATGTAACTCGACTGCTCCTAAACGTCTATTTGGCGGCGGGGTACCAGGAGGACCTCCTCCCGCGGCCCCTATACTGGAATCATCGACTGATACTCTTCGTGCTGGCAGAGTGACTGATGTGGCGGGAATTTGTACTACGGGCTGGACCGGGGGTACCGTAACAGGTACTGCAACAGGTGCCCCGGTGGCTGGAGGACCATGAATTACATTATTTACAGGAGCTGGTGGAACAGGATTTGCATATTCTGGGACTGTGTCGTCCAAATAGGACGAGAGAAAAATATCAGCTGCGGTCGGTTTGTGACGTAGCTTGGTCGGAACTAAAGGTGGCGGAAATATACTGGATGCCTCCGGGGTTGCTTTTGGCAAGCCCTCGGCAAGAAGAGGATACATACCCTTAATGAGGGCATTCCTCTGTCTGTCTGACTGTCCGGTTTTAACTCGTTCACCTATTTCGATTAGTTCCCTTTCTTGGGCTCTTTCTAAGGATTCTCTACTTAATTCTGACTTTCTGATTTCTTTTTCGGTTCGTTTATGAGATTCTTTGCGCCATAACTCGATGGCATCTTTCTGTGACTGTCTGGCTTTCTTTTTCCATAATGCTTCTTCTACTCGCATGATGCACTCGGCATCCCATGTACCCGATACGGGCCATCTGTACTTTTCTTCTAACTGTTTGGTGTACTCCACCCATAAATCTAGATATAATATGGCACTTATGCCATGCTTTTGATACATAAAATGACCTGGACTGTCCCTAGGCGGGACAGGAACTGCTTCTTCTAACAGACCTTTTCTAGTTTTTAACTGACGTAATTTTGAGAACAATGGCATGACTGAACTGTAGTCTAGACACAATACAATACACAATGAACACGATAATTACTGAAGATACACCACTTTCATACCACGACATTGAAGTACATGAATGACATTTAAAATAACAGTTTTGACAAAATACTACCTGGAATACTGAAAACAGAATACATGAATTTCTCGAGAACAGAACAGACTAGAACAGAAACTAGATGCACTGCTAAAACAGTACGAAACTTACCGGTCTCATAAAGAGACACGTCAGGACCCGCATCCACCTAAGTGGACACTTCGTGTTGGATCTGTGTACCCCAAACCCACGGACCAGAGACAATGCAATTGACCCTGTCTAGATACTACCCCAGCAACGCTACTCACCGGGCAGCAAGAACGGAAGGCCTCGGACTGGACTGGACTGCTACGACGCCGGACGGACGAACTTCGGACTTCTGTTACGGGTGGGCCTCCGGATACCTCGGACCTTGGACTCTCGGCTTGGGCTCTGGTCGGGACTCGCCGCGTTCCTCCACCGCCTCGTCTGGATGCTGGACCGCAACCTCCGTCTCCTCCGTGGGCCTGAGGGATACTTGAAGCAGAAATATCTGCACGTGCACGGTATGGTTCCGTCACGGCTGCAGAGGATCAGGGGGCTTGCGTGGCTTCACCGGCGCGTGGGGAAAGGGCAAGTCCCTATTCGGGCGCCATTATGTGGTAAATAAATAAATAATACCTCTATTTTTGACTAGATATACAATAACAGATAGCTCAATAAATAAGAGTCAAGATTCGAGGTAGCTGGAGTTTGCAGGTTTAATACAGCATAAAGGACAGGAACAGGACAACCTGCACAGGAATAGGATGGCAGCGCTGCACAACGGGGTAAGGGGGAAGAAGTGGGGTCTTTAATAACAGTGTACAAGCATATATATACTTAAACAAAATACATGATGTTCAATACAATAGGCGTAGCAGTGGGCAGGGCCTGTAGCAGTCGCGAAAGATAAGGCAGAAAGTAGGTGTAACAAGAGGCGTGAACAGGGCGTATACATAGACATGTGATGTAAACGTAACAGAATATGTCATAAATGGGGCGGAAACATGGAGGGGGCTACCTAAGGAGCCGGGACCTCTAACCTAGTGGTGCGCGCAAACTGACAATGACGTGTTACTAGGAAGAAGCTGGGGGCTATGACTTCTGCGCTAGAAGAAGAGACTGAAGTCTGGAGAGTCAGAGCGACATGTACCTAAACACTATCTAGTATCTGGTGTTTAGAGAACATGTTGATAGAATCCAAAAGTTATCAGGGTAGAGGCTAACAGACTCTAAGACTGGTGCACGCAATATTCTACATGTAGTGCGTGTTGAGGAATATTGAATGACCATTAATACAGTATTTCTCTTACATGGAGACGTAAAGGATAGACTGTGACGGAAACTATTGATGCGATTCAGTAGCTTAGGAATGCAGGGAAGGAGAACTGGACTGATAACTGGAATCATAACATACTCTTGGCAGACCAGCAGGCAGAGCCAGGCCGAGCCGGGCACTGTGAGGCAGGAAGTAAGTGAAGGGTCAGGGATACAGGTGGGGGCTGTATCGCTCCTCGGAGAGGGTTCAGGAGACAGGAGCTGAATCTGAGTCCGGGCCCTTTTGAGGCCTGGAAACGGGGACTTTACAATGAAATAACGTGCACACTGTGAAACGTGGCAACGTAACTTTACATAGGCCTAATACTCGTAGCTTTCACGAGAACTGGAAACTGGCATACTAGAGTTGGACACAACTGTAATTGCGTCTTTAATCGATCATGGGGAATACATATGCATATTAATCATGCACATATAACATAACATGGGGAACACGTAGGGACACAGAACATGGCAAAATTTACTTTTCCACAAGGGGTCAACAATTTCGATAGAATCTCAGGGGCGGAAAGTTTGAAAATTTTAAACGCTAAGCAAAGTGCTTTAAATTCGATCCTTTTCTGCACTGGCAGCCAATGGAGTCGCATCTAGGTAGCCTAAACGAGGAGCAAATAAACATATTTCTCCTTGTTACGCCTCACCTAGGAAGGCAGAGCATTTTGATGCATTTCCAGGTTTACTAATCGTAGTTAATCTGGGGCTGCGCGAAAATCCATGGGTGGATGTGTGGGAACACCCACACCCTAACCATAGAACGCCTTCCCAGAGCAAAGTAATCCAAAGCAGCAAATTGCGCTGCCTTGTGTAACTCCAGATTTATTAAGCCATGCAAAGCCCCGCAAGGTGGCTATGCATAGCTTACCGAATCTCACTGAAGCTCTTGTGTTGCCTTGCGCTGCCTTGCATTATGCAGCGGCTATGCATGGACTTTGTACTCTCTGCCCGAGTTTTCTGCAAATTTAGTGGCCCATTGTACATTTAACCCCTTCCGTGCTCATGACGAGCTGAGCTCGTCATGAGTTGTGCCGCTCGCATGCTCATGACGAGCTCAGCTCGTCATGTAACGCGGCTTTTGGAAAAAAGCCGCACGGCGCGAAAATAGCGGCCGCATGCATGCGGTTAAATCGACCATTGATTTTACCCTCTTTTTCTCAATAATAGCTTGGGGCAGCACCCAGATCTGACCAGTGCATTTGACATGCCAGACTTGGCAGCTGCCACGGCCATCAGCCATAAGTAGGAATCAGATTGACTAATGAGGCATGGACTTGTTTCCATTTTCCAAAGAATGTCGAATGAGAAAAACAAGTTTACGTGGAATGTAATAAAATTGGACCAAACTAAATCCTCTTGCAAAGCTGAATTTATTTATTTATTTGTTTGTTTGACACAAACTCGACCGAGGTGTCAAGCCGCTATGCATTGTAAGATACAATAGAATACGTTAGAACATATAAGCCTTGAAAGCAAAGAATATGGCCCACCTTAGATGATCCGTAAACTTAATGGTTAAATCTTAGAAATGATGAATGTGCATTTTTAGAGCCTTTCTGAAAGAGAGATATCTTATAGACTCCTGTACTTACATAACCATGGAGGGTGGCAGATAAAGGCTTAGTTCTCGCCTTTGGTTCCTTTTTTTCATTTCAATAGGTCCAATTTTGCACGTAATTTTACGTCAAGGATTGTGTAAGGGAAAGAACCTCTAATAAATTACCCTGAAAGTTATATCCATTTCTGATCAATGTACTGCCCCACTATGCTTTAAATTACAAGAGTTGCTACTAATTCCATCAAATATTCCTCAGAGTAGAATAATACCAGTAAAAACAAATCTCAAACAAAGTGAATTGTGTGCTATTGCCTATCATCATATTGTACTGCTTCTTAATGTTACTGGGGAATAATTTGCCCTAGCCGCATCCGCACTCCCAATTCTCTTTTTTCCCACCGCTCTACATATGCTCTTGGCTGTAGGCATGGTCACTTTTAGCATGATGGTACAAATGAGGAAATAGCAGGTGCAGGAACTTCTGTCGGTGGAAATGTTTTAAGGTGTCAATATCAAATCAAAGTCCTGTAAAAGTGAGGATTTGTGAAATCAATTTACTAAATTAGCCAATAAGAAAAGGGTTCTTACAAAACAGACGTAATAATTTCCATCACCTAAGGGATAAGTTTTTACTATTTTATGGTGAAATTGCTGCTGATTTCCCATACTGGTTCGGCTATTGTATTGTGAATTGTTTGCTCCGATTGTGCATGATAATATATTGTTGATTATCTTTCCACTTTTTTAGTATATACTATTTCAATACATTTTTTTAATGTACAGTAAAGATGTTGAGGCAATGCAGTTGGGCTGAAGAGACTTTCCAAACTTCTCTCGTGGTACCCCGTCCTATCCCTGTGTTGCAATCCTACAAATGCTTCAGTAGTCATGAATTGGTTAGGGCTTCAGTAAATTGGCCTCTTAAATAATTGGCTCATAAATGATCTACTGAGGTCAATAGAAAGGTCCCTTACTGTGAGGCAGAATTGCAGTGAAGTTAGTAACTTGGAGCTGATGGTGCTAGTGGAGGAGGATGTAAAGGTTGGCAATCCCTTGACAGTGATATGCTACCTCTTCATCAGCTTGATTAGGTTAATAAACCATATCCATCAAGTGTGTTTCTCTACTCCATCCTCCATCACCTCCATATTTGAAAGTGTAGATTACATTTACATTTGTGCAGGTCAAGCATATTATCAAAATAGATTATTCATCCATTTCTATTTCAGTTGTATATAGAATCTAGACAAATAGCATTAGAATATGGGACCACGAGATATTCTTTTACATCTAATCTTGTTCTAAAAACATGTTTCTTCGCTTTTCTTAGACTGAAGCACTGGACCTCCTATCACCACCTCAGCTGGCTGAATTCACTTTGAGAGACGGTCTCTACAACCTGAGCATAACACTGGAAATCCTTATGCGCCTGGACCACCTTAATTATGCTGGAGTTCGCAAATATATGGTTTACTTAAATTTATACGCACAGGAGTTACTGCCTTCTCCCAGATCTCCCAGATCCATTTCCACTTCACAAGTAGGTGCTTTAAATCTTTTGCCTGCTAATCAGTCCAACTCCTGGTAGTGTGATGGCAATGCTTAGCTGTATGTTTAAGCTTCTTCAACAGCATGCTCTGCAAATAACTTCTATGTGCTGAAAGCAGATGGAGAGCAAACTCAGCGCACTCTTGGCAACTCAGAACAGGGAGACCTACAGGGCAGAATGAGAGATGTAACTTACATTGAGTAACCCTAGCTAAGGTGCATCAGAGACGTCTACATAAAAATAAAGGTACCCAGGATTAAAGTCAACTGGGGAAAGGAACAGTTTGAGGTCATGTACAATGTTGGGTGATGCGACATGGGAGGAGTTCTATTGCTAAACTGAGGCGAAGGCATATGGGAAGGTTCTTAGGGATAGCCTATGTGTTGCTCTTAGAGCAGTGTCTCTGTAGGTAATTGTTGTACTGCAGGAGTGAGGGTGCAAGCCTGATGTGTGGAAAAATGTTAAATCCAGACCCTCGGTGCATAGTGGAGAAGTATGGCATAAAGATGTACTCACAGAGTAAATGTGAAGGAAGAGAAGCATATTCTTGGTTGTTTGTCACAATATATGGAGGTCAATAACATCGACCTGCAGCTATATCCCCACTACAATATTGACAGCCAACATATCATGGTAAGGATGGGTACACAAATACAGATTTAATGTTCTTAAATCCATATCTGATTACCTTAAATATACTTGGGCAGCCAATATTGTAAAGTTGATATAAGTGCAGATGACATTCTACCTTTAATATTGTGACTCCATCACCAGATTTTCCACGGTAGCGGTGGTTGGACGTAGGACAGAAAAGTGCCCATCATCTCTATCCAAAAGCATGAACTTGACAATGATCAGAACATTCTTTTATCCAGATGAGAGGTCTCCTAATGTGTCAAATTACTAATATTTTAGATGAAATATACTAGAGGAAGACTGGAGAGACATAGAGATTAAGCAGCAATTTACAAAAGTTGCTCCGTAATGCGTCATAGATCTATGATTCTCCTTTATAACCGATGGAACATATTGGTGTCTTTTCTGCCCAAAATTCAGCCTACCAACAGAATAGCAAACCTTGTGTAAACAGATAAATAGGAAGGCCAGAATACGCATTGGCTTAGCTTGGGGGTAAGTGGGCTCAAGTCCTACATCGCATGTTGATCTTTTAATTAATATATTTTGTATTTGTATCTACAGACCAACCTGATTGCCCTGCCTGATGCTTCTGTTCGCGATGCCATTTTAAGCACAGTGTGGGCCAAGATTGCACCATACTTCTACTTCTTCACACCAGACATGTGGAAAGAATGGTTACAGACTCTCTTGCCTTTGGTGATACAAGGCATGAATGAGACACAGATTTCTGCACTGAGAACAGATGCCACCTGCCCATCCTACCATGAAATGTGAGTAGTTTTGGATTTCCCTCCATTCTTGTCATTGCAAAGAGAACTAACAACACCTTGAGATTAGGGCCAGAGGCCCTTGTAAAAACAGTAGTACTGTGAAATGTGGTCTGCAAATGGAAGGTGTACTTTTGTGGCTTTTCAGTCCCTCTGTAAGGACAATCTAATCCAGGTCATCCTCTATTTAGTCAATTTACAATGCGCATGTTCTCTTTATTCCGTGGTAATGTATTAGAGGGTTATTTCCATTCAGGGATTTGTACCACAGGTGAACTTTTCCTTCAACTGCATGCTGTAATAGTTCTCCTCGTTAAGTGGCTATGTAGCCTAGTTCTCTTCAACTAAATGACAGTCTAGGTGTTCTTATAGTCATTACATGTAGACCACTTTTAAATTCAAAGGACATGTACAGTTTTATTGGTCATTGTAAGAAAGTGGGTTATTATTTGGGGAGGTCTTTCTCAACCTGTAGGAATAGTAGCCCTTTAATACATGGGTTTCTGCAATCCCTGCATACAATCTTGTCTGTAATTTCTTTATAATAGGCCACTGGTGACACACCAATTGCTTATTATACATGGGTAAATGTACCCCCTCCCATACATTATAAGGTGTTGCAAGTCACCAAGGAGTTCCATGAGTATAAAGAGCTTTTGGGGCTTAGTCACTGTAGGAATGTGGCAATTTAAATTTCGCACATGTTTCTCTTTTAACGATCTAGCACCCAACCTTTTGGGCCACACAGTGTAATTTGGGGACTTATTAATATTTGAAAGCAGGGATTCCCGCCTGTCAAAAACAGTTATTCTGGAAAGTTTGATAGCATGTTTTATTCAGCTGATGCAATAAGGCTACACATTGCTAGCCTGAAGTTGTATTTTTCCGACCCACTCTGTACCCTTGTACTGCGTTAGGTGCTGCAGTACAAGGGTACTAATTGCAAAAGTGGGTATGGCTCTAATCAGTAAGGCTGAGCCAAATAAAGTTAAACAACAAGAAGAAATGCCAATACTGATACCTTACTTTAAACCAAAATCTATCAAAAATGAATAGACCACCGTTCAATGCATCCAGGTGCTATTTAATAGCTGTTTATTTAGAAAATACTTATTTAGTAAATCATTTGAAATTCAGACACAATTACAACAAAATTATATACCAACAATGGAGGTGGACACAAAAGTGAACGAAAATCACACATACCTTCATTCAACACAATTCAACCATTTCACAATCATACCTCACACATTCATTCAACAACGTACTCAATCAAACGGAGAATAAATGCACCAATTGAGGAGTACTAAGTCTACCAACAAAAATATTTACATCATTAATTGTTTTAAAAAAATACACTGTATCCAATTACATTAAATAGTTGAATTCATTCAAACATACAACAAGGTTAGGTGTATTGTTACCACAAAAATTACAAAGAAATTAGTTAGCAAAAGAGCAACTTGGCAGACCCGATGGTCTACGCGTTTCGAATCCCTTTTACTCTTGGGATTCTCCTCAGGACCAACCAAAATCTGTGAAAGAAAAAAGAAAAAGAAACCTTATCTCTGACCAATCTAGAATCAATAAACTAGAAGCACTACTACACCATGAGGTCACCACAGCTTATCAGTGTATAATGATTACATCTTGTCAACATTTTGCAAGGATGTCTGCTCCTCCTATGAAAAGTTTATGGAGAAGAAAGACAAAGGAGAAAACAGAGATAGAAAACCATGAGTGTACCCACTACAATACAATCTACTGTCTGGTTTGTCTAATAGCAAAAGGGGCTTACCTAATTTAAGTCCAAAAGTGTCCTACAAGAGCTGATATCATAATGTGCACGACCCACTGTCCCCACAAGGGGGTGGTAGTAGCTTGTCAACGAATTAAGCAGAGAGCAATTTGTATAAAAACCAATGTATCCAAACAGCAGAAAACAGAACCAAATGCCAGAATCAAAATGGTCTGTGATCAAGATCGGGACTGGTGGCCTCTTACCTAAAGACGCCGAATGGCGCTTTGGAGCCTTAGTCTTCCTCCCAGCTGTGCAGTCGGGGCTGGAGTCACCGAGCGGGGAAACTGGGTTTTCCTCCTAACTCTGTAGTCGGGACTTTAGTAACCGAGCTAGAAAAAACGGTGACAAAGTGAAAATCGGGGCCGTGATGCTGTTTGCTGTGTGCAATGAAATGTGTGGGGGACAGGTGTGCCTTACCGGTTTCAAGTTGATTTTCTAAATAAACAGCTATTAAATAGCACCTGGATGCATTGAACGGTGGTCTATGCATTTTTGATAGATTTTGGTTTAACCCCTCCCCTGCTGGTGACGGAACCACTCCGTCATCAGCCGTGGTCGCGCTGTGCTGATGACGGAGCGGTTCCGTCACGGCCCGCTCGGCACGCCTGCGCGGATTCCGCGCCTGCGCTGAGCGTTTCTATTGAGTGGGCGGGGCCATGACAGAACCGCTCTGTCATGAGCACAGCGCAACCGCGGCTGGTGATGGAGCGGTTCCGTCACCAGCATGCGCCCGCCGCACGGCCGCCCTTCCCCCTTAGCACTGCGGCGAATAGCCGCCGCAGTAAAGGGGTTAAAGTAAGGTATCAGTATTGGCATTTCTTCTTGTTGTTTAGCAGTACAAGGGTGGCATTTAGGTTTCAGCCCCTGTTTAGATTTTCAACACCAAATACTAGGGTCTTACCAGGATACTAAATAAGTAAATTAGGGGTAATCCAAATGTGACCATGTTTAAAGGCGGAGCACAGACACTTTACTCCTGTTTTGCTGTGGTAAAATGCACAGAGGCTTAAATATAGAAAACAGTTAGGGCAAACCTTAGAGGGAAACCATTCAAAAGATAGCCACATCCTGCAGTCGTTCAATATATACCTCTTGTAGGTCCCCTTTAAATTAATTGGATATGTACAGGACTGTTGCTTATTCAACATATATCTAATGTAGGTCCTTTAAATTCAATAGATATGTACAGTCCTATTGATCATTTAATACATATTTTGTAGGTCCCCTTTACATTCATTGGACATATACAATATTGTTAGTTATTGTTAGACCTGACATCTTTGGGGTGGTATTTCCCTATAAATGTTGCCTTTACTCCCCTATTTTTCTGAACCCATTTTTGTTGGCATTAGGACTCTAACCAGCTATCCAGTGGTAATGTGTTTAAACATGAAAACTTTGACCAATTAAGTTTTACTTAGAATTCCCTGGTAAATGTTATTAAATGTGCCCAGGGATTGTGAATTAAATGCTACTAGTGGTCTGCAACACTCATAATGACACCCACTTAAGTAGCCTGTAAAACATGTGACTGAAGCCTGTAGAGCAGCCACAGCCCGTGGAGGGAGTTTCGGTGGGGCGGAGAGGCGGGGGGGGGGGGGGGAGAGGCAGGGTGGGGGGTGCTAAAAACCGGAGTATGGATAATTGAAGGTAAGTAAACAATTTAATTACTAAAACGAATTTCGTAGCTCACCCTGCATCACATTTTGCAAACGAGCATCTATGGACAGAGCTGGAGCAACACCCATCCTCACCAGCAGCCAAGTTCCTCATGGGTAGTCTGGCAAATATGGGTTTAAAGCAGCTTTGAGATACCCCAGTAAGCCACACAACACTCAAAAACCTGGTCAAGAAATCGATCAAACAACGATCGTGGGTTCAAGATAAGGCAGCCCTCTCTAAAAGAACACACGGCTGGATGACCCTGAACTCTTACACAATGAAAGCGCCACAGAGTTACTTCGGAGTGGGTTATGCCAAATCCATTAAAATGTGCTTCTTAAAGTATAGGCTGGGCTTGCTACCTTGTATTGAAAACTTTCCACGCTGGCTCAAAACCAAAGCTGGCTCCCTCTGTCGGCTATGCGGCTTAGCGCAAGAGGACATGCTGCACTTGCTATGCTCCTGTGAGAAACTGCTGGACGAACGGAAACATCTGCTGAAACACCACTTCAATCAAAGAGAGATACGCACACGAAGGAATGCAGTCCTTGCCTGTTTTTCATCTCACGATCCTCAGTTGAACTGCAGTTTTGTAAAATGTATGAAGGCAGTGGAAAAAAAGATGCCAAAAAACTAATCTCCTAGGGTTTCAATACAGCTGTCTAAGCATTGCACCTCCCACTGTCACTGCTGATTTGATGAAAACACCGGGAAATCAAAAACTTTTTATAAACACAAAGTCTGAATCAAAATTTTTCTTTTTTTAAATTATCAGACATTTTGTGCCTAAACAAATCGAGGAACTGCGACTGTGTCACACTGGTTTTTATTGATCATGTAGTTTTAAAAATAATAATACAAAAAATGTTCTCTTTTAATCTGTTTTATATTGCAATGGTTTTAAGTAACTATGCTAAATAAAAAGTACTTACTTACTTACTTACTTACTCACATTTTGCAATGCAGGGCGCACTACGAAATTCGTTTTTATTAATTAAACTGTTTACTTACCTTCAATTATCCATACTCCGGTTTTTAGCACCCTCCACCCTGCCCCTCCCCACCCCCGCCTCTCCGCCCCACGAAACTCCCACCACGGGCCGTGGCTGCTGTAGAGCAGTTTTAAACTGCTATTCTGACCTGGCAAAATGAACCTTCTTTCAGGCCTATACCTTCCTTTTTAATAGTTATAAGCTCCCCTTGATGCAGGGCCTAAAGGCTTGCAGGGCAGGAAGAATGGTATTTAAAAATAGGACATGTGTACTTAAATTGAACATCTCCTGACAGTGAAAACAGTGAAAAACTCCTGAAGTAATTTTTCACTGTTGTAAGGCTATCCCTCTCATAGGATACCTTTTTACACTTAATGAGTGACAACTTCGGTTTGGGAAAAGACAGGGAAATGTTACTTCCCTTTGAATTATAATTTTAAATCCTCTTTGATGGTAATATTGTATGTTAATACTATTCTGAAAATCCACTTTTAGGGATTTATCATCTTTATGCCTAAACCAAATGTGCCTTTCTGTGAGTGGCCAGGGTCACATGACTGTGAATGGCTCTCCTCTGCTGTTTTGTGCATTCTGTCTGGACAGGGAGACCAAAAGGCACTGGGTTTGGGGCAGTGTGCGAACCTCCTGAACAGGATGTCCATAGGGGATAATTCAGCCTTTGTGAACTTCAAAGGGTAGCCACGGGGCTTGCTCACCCCCTTACTGACTTCTAAGGGCTATCTGTCCTGTCACTGATGAATGCAGCCCACCCCCAGGCCTGCCTGCCTGCCTGCTCTTTGTTAACCTAGACACTTTGGAGCTAAACCCAGGAAAGGGGGATGGTTAGACGAAGGGGGCATGCTCGACCCACAGCATGGCACTAGGAATAAAGGGGGCATCTTTAGAAGCTCTCATCAGAATACACCTGGATTTGAGGAAAATATACAAGAAGGACGGCCCACTGTCTGAAGAGGGAAGACCAGATCTGTTTGCCTTGAACCCAGGCTGCCCACAAGTGACTCCAAAGATCAGTTGGCTGACCTCTTGTTTGAGCTAAAGGAACACAACAAGCTACAGGAGGCCTCCCTGACCTACCCAGCTGACTAAAACCAACTAACCCGCCTGCACCTGCTTGAGCCCTGCTGCTGGAGTAATAGATATTTGTAAGGTAGACAGTTATAGTAAAATTATAGTGAATCTTCAACCAGTAAAATATTCATATAGAAACAGGATTTTCTTAGGGATTATTGAACCAGCCAACACGTGCTTCCCCCCTAAGCAGCACACATGTCTGGGGCTTTTTTAAGGCTGTATTTCATTTTTGTAGAAGGTTATAGACCCAAAAACCACAATATTAAATATAGCAGACATACAGTAAAAAAGGTAGTGAGGTAAATAATAATACGTAATTTTTAAACCTGGTATCCTTGCTTTCAGACCGCCTGTTTTTTATGACTTTGTTTTTGCCTTAAGACTGCTCACTTTACCACTGCTAACCAGAGCTAACGTGCTTGTGCTCTTTTTCTAAAATATGGCAATATTGGCTTATACCCAATTGGCATATTTAATTTACTTGTCAGTACCTGATAAAGTGGCACTACCTGTACCCAGGGCTTGTAAATTAAATGCTACTAGTGGACCTGCAGCACTGATTGTACTAACCACTCAAGTCGCCCTTTAGTCCATTGCAGCGCCTGTATGTGCAGTTTTAAATTGACATGTGGGCCTAGGAAATCACACCTTTGGCCAGACGCAAACCTTCCTTACTAATACATATAACTCACCCCTAGGGTAGGCCCTAGACAACCCAGAGGACAGGGTACAATGTATTAAAAAATTTGAACATGTACATTTAAGTTTCACAGTTTCACATGTCCTGGTAGTGAAAACTCTTAAATGTGTTTATCACTACTGCAAAGCCCTCTTCTCCAATAGGATAACATTGGAATTAACTTATTACATTTTATAAGTGTAATTTCCAAATGGGAGCAGGTAATCCCTTCATGTTCGGTGTCTCTGGAATAATAATTTAAAAGCCTAACTTATGGTGAAGTAAAATGTTAACTTGCGATTCTGAAAATGCCACTTTTAGAAAGCTTCCAATTTGCTTCGACCTCTCAACACGATTGTGTAATAGATGTAGCCGCTAAGTAACTAAGAAATGTATAATTTTTTCTTCATATGAGGTCAATTGATTTATAACTGAGCTCCATTTGTTACCATTGAAGAGACCACACTTGAAAATCTGAGTTCAATTTTGAATCATGGACCAAGAGGTCAAGAAATTTCACAAGATTCACCTTTGTCCTGAAGATATTCGCATTGATTTGATACAACGGAGACCGAAACATCGACACTTAACCCATCCTTCTCTTTAGTTATTGTTAATTAATTTATCACTAGCTCCCAATCCTATACGTAGTACGGACTCATTGCTTTATCAAATGGAGATGGGTTTTTATACATTGATAACCAGGATGTGTCAGATCTATGTTTTCTGTTGGCAATGTACTTTCAAGTTGTCTGTTGTGGTTTCTGTACCCATTTAATTATTCTTTTTGAAATATAAACCTAATCATTCTTGTTTTGATACATCCGGTTGTTGAAATTGATTTATTGATCTTTTTATTTGAATTTGAATTGAGTTATTCCTTTTGGTGTCATCTGACGTCACCTCATTCAAGATACAATTATTTAAAATCATATCCCTTGAATGATTCTCTTGTAGGCACCTTTACCTTTTTGATTTTTAGAAAGCTGGCATATTCTTGTCATAGCCATTTGGTGCCAGCTGCCTGTCTCTGGGTCTCACGACTAAGCATGGGTGACAGCGTGGCTTTGTGTGATCCTCCTAGACAGCTACACACAGTGGGGAGCTTAGGCGTGACTGGATAGGCCATCACTGCCAGAATGGGAAGGAGGAGCTGGTCCCAGCCCCACTTACACTTGAAATGGCTCTGTCCTGTCTCCCCACAAAGTGCTGTATCACCCCTGTAGTTAGTCTATAGCCAGGGCCAGGAAGGCAGGCATCTGTGCGCTCAAAGGCATGCCTCTAGAAGCTTCTCCCCACTTCAAAGTAATAACTTTGTATAAAAGAAAGACCTCAGTCACAAACTCTTCTGTACACTTCTGGACCTGTGGCTACCCAGCCAGAAAGAAGGACTTTTGTGCTGCTGCTGAAAGGACTGTCAGTCTGCCAGACTTATGCCCTGAAGAAGCTACTGCCTTGCTGACCTGCTGCCTTCTTGCCTAGGGAGGAAGAACTGGACCTACAACATCATCTTATAGAGTGAGTTCAAGGACTTGTCTTCTGGCCTCGTGATCTGTGCCCCAGGGACATAAAAGGCTCCCCAACATCCTGAACATGCCCCTGGACCCAGCAACAGTGAGTTCCTGGGCTCCAGGTGGTGCCTTTCAGGTACTGGACCCTTGAATTGGCTCACAGGTGCTGAAATCAAACTTTTGGGCTGCTCACAACTAGGAACAGGCCCTATTGCACCAAGACCATGCAGTTCGTACTGGAAATCAGCACGAAGGGCGGCCAGTCCGTCTCTTCACACAGCAGCATTGATCACCCATGGGAGACTGCCAATGCAAAGCTCTAGCCTGCCCATCTTCAACACCAAGCTTGCTCTTCGCACCACGTCTACAACCTCCCGCAATGATGTCCTTTGTCCCCATGACCCATTCCAATGCAAACCTTCAGCAGGACTAACTTGGGACTGCATCTAACCTGTGCTCTATTGCAGTCAGCCTGAACTTTTTGAATTTGACTCAGTCCAGCGTGACCAGATAGCCGTGATTGGTGCTTTTTTGCTTTTAAGCAGTATTTTTCACTTATACCCATACCTCCAGTCCTACTCATTAGATTTTTGTTGTTTGGGTCGTGTTTTATTTGATACATTTTTCTCTGTTATTTTAACTTGGGGTTGGATCTTTTTTAAGAGGTGTTTTCACTGTTTTAGTGTATAAAGTGTTGCACAAATGCTTTTCACATTGCCTCTAAGTTATGCCTGACAGCTCTGTGCCAAGCTACCAGGGGGCTGAGTACAGGTTAATTTGGGGTTTGCTTGTGCCTTAAGCTGACAAGGATTGTGGTTGTTGCTTGATCTGGGCACACACCCCAGACAAGAAGTAACCCAATTTCTCACAATAATGGCAAACAATGAATAGAAAAAGAGAAAATAAAGAGACAAAGAGGGAAAATAAACAAGTTTACTCTTAGTACAATCCGTGCCACACTATATTGTGATGTCTATGCATTAAAGTGATGGGTGCCATAAGAAGAGAGGAAATGTAGATTGTTGGTGGGGTGCCCGTGTCTCTGTAGGTGAGGTTAAGGTCAGGTAGGGGCAGTGCATAGTTGGAAAGTGGCCATCCTCATTACAACTTTGAAAAAATCTCCAGGCCTCTGCGCCGCTTAGGAAACAAAGCATATGTTGGCTGGGAATCTTACATTCTGCCTAATAAAATCCAGTTTCCATAATATCAATATTTTACTGATTGAAGATTCAGTATGATATTATTTTAACTGTCTACTAGTCTTACATTTTGTGGGCTGAAGGCATATGCCCACTCACAGATTATGACAGTTCCTACTATAACCAGAGCCATCTAAGGGTAGCGTAGACCGCAGCCTTTTACCCCTCAGCCCTTTCCTTTAGAAACTCTGCTGGAGTGAGTCCTGATCCTCAAGAGGTGCCCCTCAGTTCCTGGACCCTAGTCTGGCATCAGAGTGTACTCCTCCTGCCTCCAAACCACAAGCCCTGAATTCCAGGTGACAATTCAGAGGTTTTTAGGCTCTTCACAAATGTGAACAGACTCCTTGAGTCCCCTGAGGACCATCCACGATGCCCACCAAAGCAAATCTCCAATGATGACCTGCTCTTTGCATCCATTCTGAGAGCCAGTGCCAACGGCTGCAGTCTGTGTCGACCAGCAACACAAATATCCAGCAATGATCGTCTCTTTGCGTCAAACAGCGACCGTCCGTGACACTCAACCTTTTCCTCTCACCAACGGTCTACTCGTGTTGACCGCCTATGCGAAGCTCTGCCGCAGCTCCCCTCGTGGGCTTGGACTCAGAGAAGGGAAAATCTTCAGTGGGACAAACCTGGCCCCAGAAACGATCCCAATGCTACATTGTGGCTGGCGTGAACTTGTAACCTTACCCAGTACAGCGCAACTATGTAAGCACAATTTTCTCAATTTTGTGTAATTTTATTAATCAAATTTTACTCTATTTTTCTAAATTGGTTTGGGATTTTTCTTGTGTTGTTTTCCCTTTATTATTGTTTAGGTGCTACATGTATACTTTACACTTTGCCTCTAAGTTAAGCCTAAATGCTTTTGTGCCACGCACCCAGAAGGTTCCGCTCAAGTTTATTTAGTGACTTTTGCAGTTCACCCAACAAGGATTATTTTGATTATTTGAGTGGGGCTTCCACCTCCCTCAACTAATAAGCACATTTCTCATGGGAAATCAATACGAATGTACTTTCAGTCGTTTTGTATTATATAACAGACATTTTGTTTTGATATTACCATTTTCTTAATTGCACTTTAACTGATCTCTTTACAGATCATAATTGTTTAGCATTATTTTTCTATGGATGGCTTTAGTCAGGGCTGTTCCTTGCAGTTCTTTTCATGGAACTAATCAACATTTTACTAAGAAACAAACATGTAACCCCCGTTATTCCCATCATGTGAAAGCATCCACCGACAACTATGTCCCTTCTTATTTCAGTGTCACCGGTTTTAACATGGTCCACAACGAGTTACCAATTGGCACCATTGTCGATATCTACAACATATACATCAAGAATTATCTGGAGAAGAACACAGCGGTAACAGGTAACATACACTTAAGCTACTAAATGATGTGAGAAAATTAAAAAAGAATAACATACACCTTATTCAGAGGTATCCAAAGAAGCAAAGCTAGAACTAGCATACATTTCTCACATGTTGGGCACTGAAAATAACAAAATTGAGGTTAATTAATGGAATTTCATTAATTGGGATCAGTTTACTCTTGAAAGGATCTTATATGTTTTCTTTGATGTTACATGCATTTATTAGCCAATTTGGCCCTTTTTAGTTTTATAATGCAAACTTTACAAAGGCCGATTCGGCTGAAAAGCGTTGTTTTGCATGAATAAATCACTTGTAGATAGAATTGGTGTGCCGTTTCCTTTCGCTTGTGACGGGATTTGCTTTAATATTGTGTGGCTTCTGCTGGCACCGACACATGAAGGCAGGCATATGGTGTCTCAGCAGTTTTAAATAACTATATCTATATCTATATAAGTTGAAATCGCCGAAATGCATTATGCTGTAAACCTGCGATAATTAAAAGGTTACCTGGTACCCCCGCTGTGTCCTTTGGTCCTTTCGTCAGGAAGGTCTTCTCCCGCATCAATTTTCACGAGCTACGCCTTAGCGTGTGTAAACAGAGGACCCGTCTCACCAGCGGCCAGCAACAAGTAAAGGCAACATGGCAACATGATAAAGAAACACCAAGGGATTGGTAATTTGCTGGCCCACCTCAAGAGCACGACAGACAAGAGCTGCTGCAACTTGCAGTCCGTGACTGCACGGGGACGCTGGATCACGGTATCTCATCGTCACGGCCCGGTTCTGAACTGCTCCGGGGGTTGAGGCGTTGGGGACCCGAGGTGACCTTTTGCATCATAATTTCTGGGACTTTGGTGGCACAAATTCAGCCTTCTCCCCCTTTCGATCAGGCTTAACAGGGCGCATTGAAGTGCTACTCCGCTCTTTGGATTACAGCTGTATTGCATGCTGGGAGACCGAGTCCGTCCAGCACTGACCAACAGCTGCAACCAATAAAGGCGGGGCCGGGAACACTCCAACCATTTTGGAGCTCCACGAGACATTTGAAAGAGGGAGCTTAAGTAACCTAGGGCAGAAAAGGCATCTGAGGAAGGCAAGTTGAAAATGCCGAAATGCATTATGCTGTAAACCTGCGATAATTAAATGGTTACCTGGTACCCCCGCTGTGTCCTTTGGTCCTTTCGTCAGGAAGGCCTTCTCCCGCATCTATATATATATATATATATATATATGAAGCCGAAATGCATACGCCCTAATGTGAATAAATTGGCCTCCGAAAGTTCCCCTGCTGTGGCCCTTTTCTTTTCGTTGGAGGAGAAGTTGTAATAGACATTATGCGCTGATGCCAGTGACGCGCTGTGAAGGACCCCCGCAACACAAAGTGGACTTTGCCCTGCTGGTTCGTTTGCCTTGGTGAACGTGTGTTTGTCCAGGTTTCTGGAATGGCTGTGTCCCACCACCTCCAAGCCGGGAAGAAAGTAGCAGTGCGGGCGCCATTCGTCTCCACCTCGGGCTTAGGTGAATTTTCACTATAGCCCCCGTAATTTGGACTCCCGCACTTGGTTGGTGGTTGTTGCGGTTTTTGGGGACTTGAGGAGGTCTCATTCACAAGCAGAGAGCGGCATAATTTCAACCCTGCGGAGCCCAGTATGCCTGTTTTCCACCCTTGCCTAACCTGAACTTGCCTGGGATCGACATTGCATTCTGGGCAAGTTAGTTCATCCTTGCTTCTACCACGTGAAGCAGAGTGACTCTGGCAACAGCTGAGGGGCGGAACCGGCATCATTCACCCAATGCGGTAAAGGCAGAACACTTCAAAATCCTCAGTGTACCGCAGAAGTGCTTGATTGCTCCTGTCTTCACCCGGCGCTGACGAGGCTTAACTGAAGCCGAAATGCATACGCCCTAATGTGAATAAATTGGCCTCCGAAAGTTCCCCTGCTGTGGCCCTTTTCTTTTCGTTGGAGGAGAAGTTGTAATATATATATATATATATATATATATATATATATATATATATATATATATATATATGTATATATATATATATATATATATATATATATATACAGAAACCTCCTGACCGCCTAATGTACGGCGGAAAACCCCCAGGTGCGGACCTCTTCAAGCTTTCCCAATGAATTACGGACTAACACACAAAGTAGAGTGTGCAAGCAGTGCGATATTTATTCCGGCATATCAAAAAGACAAGTGTCTCCCATGACGCGTTTCGCTCCACGAATGAGCTTCATCACATGATGCGTCCCAATAGAAATGACGTATTTAAAGTGTGCTAAAAGGCCAACCGGCTTTCAAAAATAAACCGATTGGCAAGAAAGTGTAAATAATAAACATAGATAACAGACTGGAGCAGGAACTGCATAGATGTCAAGATACAGTTACGTACTAGGAGTTTTAGCAATATGTCATCCACAAATCACATCATATATATGTGTGTGCGTGTATGTGTTCAGATACCTTATCTTGAAAATCAGCCTACCTTCATAACACTCAAACTAAATCAACACTGATTTAGATTTATTCACCAGATAAGCTGGCAGTGAGCAAAAGCAATGCACCAGCTCGTCAACACGGGGGCATTGCCTTTGCAGGGTCTGAGGTGAAAAATATTAGGTCATTGGCATACAACACAATCTTATTACTAAACCCCGGACAAGAAAAAATGAATCACACTTGTATCCGCTCTTAAAAACTTAGCAAGCCGTTCAATGAACAAATCAAATATTGATTGGGATAATAGAGCATCCTTGTCTTGTTCCTCCTATTATCCTATGTGTACAATTGTTGTTGACAATCCCCTGTGCTCTCAGTGATTTATACAGTGCCTGTATTGCCATAAGGAAGCTGTGCCCACCCCAAAAATGTGCTAGGACCTCCCAGAGACAGGCTTTAGCAGCGTCTAGTGATATTATTGCCAAAGGACTAATGTCACCTCCACAAAGTCAATTGAATCTATGAGTATGTGTAACAAATGTTGTAAGCTAAGAGCTAGAATAAAGCCCTTTTTATTGTCATGAAAGATACTGCATTACTAAACTCTTAGGTAATATTCCTCACAAACTTAATAGAATGTAGAGATGCACTCCCTTCTGAATTGCTATACTCATTCAACAGTATTTTCACTCTACTTTTAGACTATTTATCTAGCGTGCTGCAGGGGTGACACGTTTGTCCTTTCCGTGTCAAAAATGGAACCTCCCTACCTCGAGACCATAGGTCCCGACCCCTGCGCACAATTGCAATAGGAATTTACCTGAAATTTCACGTCAACTTTATGTACATTGAAAAACAATGATTAAATTGAGTTTGAACATTTATTTCGACACCATAAATATTCATTCATTTGACATAAATTTGGTAATATACATTCCAAAATTTCATTTACACATGCAAAAATATTTTCATTTCAACAAATTCTTCTGTGCTTTCTTGGGGATGCTCTATGCATTTCGGGTCACACCGGACCCTTCATCGGGAGCAAGTGCCGTCTAAAAAACAATGTTACACAGCGATGAGCACTATATACCAACTGGAGTGTAATGTGTCGACATTTTTCAATAGCACAACATGCTTAAGTGCATTAAAATAACTCTGTGTTGTGTACCCTTCACCTCAGTGCTCAAAAGAAAAACAGAATTCCTTAAATTATGCTTACTTGATCCATCCTAATTAATGCACTCGTGAATCTGTAAAACAAGAACCAAACAATGGAACAAACCTACAACATAAATGTACTCGAAACTTAATGCTGCTAACAACATCTGATTATGGCCTGGCCTTCGGGACTTACCGAAGGACTTCAGTAATCTACTGCCTGCCGCAGAACACCTCAATAAAACTTTCGTCTTCTCTACGCCCAGGAAAGGGACTACAATCGAAAAACCTGAAACGATAATGCCAGATGAACACTTGTCAAACCTCCACTCTGGGAACAAATAACTCAAGCGTACATATATTCTACTCTGTTTAAAGCTTACCGGATAATACTTCTGTTGCCTGCACAACTCCGCTTTCTCAATCCTCCATTAGATACGGCTCTATGACCTCTGCTTGTAGATCGGGTCTGATACCGAGTCTCAAAACCGTAAACAAAGAAGACGGACTACTCTTCCGGTTTTCTGCCGGCCGCCATTAGTAAATGGTGTATAATAGTATCGGAAGGTATTACTGAACGAGCAACGAATCACTCAAAACTACTCCGAATACTTTCAAAAGACCTAAACCTCTCGATGATCATAAATCCCAATAGGAATCAAAACATATAACGAGCCTACTAATCCGAACTCGCCCCGAATTAAAAACCTATATGGTGAAACAAGCTTTATTGTTCTCCTAAATGAACACAACCTTAACATCTCAGATAAATTCACTGAAACACCGTACATGCACCATGTCAAAGCGTGAATGTGTAAAAAAAAAAAATATTGACTGCATGTTGATTTGAAAATTACAAGAATCTCTATAACACATCACAACACTATATACAATATATACATGAGTACTTGTCAACAGTTACCGCACATGTGAGCAAATTTACAAGAAACAAGATAAATCAACCCGATCATTTAATCCTTTCGGTTCTTGGGTACCCAATTTTTTTATCCAAAATATTTCTCGCTGAAGGAGGGATCTAGTGCGATCCACACCTTCAGGGAGAACTACCTGTTCTAGCACTGAGAACTGTAATTGAGAGATACTATGCCTTTCTTGTGTCCAATGGGACGCCAAACTGCTCTTCATATTTTTGTTTCTTATGGTGCTCTTGTGTTCTGAAATTCGCACTTTTAATTTCCTCTCTGTCTTACCTACGTAAACCTTCCCGCAGGGACATTTTATGTAGTAAATCAGGTTCATGGAGTTGCAATCTGAGTTGTGATGTAATACAATTTCTTTGCCTGACTCAGGATGATGTATTATTTTTCCAGTGATCACGTTGCTACAATGTACACAATTTGCACATTTTTCATTCCTCTACTGACTGTGGGTTCATTTCTATGCGTAGAAAATTTCAAGATTTCTTTGAGATTTTTAGACCTAGTGTGAGCAAACAAAGGTTTATTATTAAATAAACCTTGAAAATCTGATTCACTTTCCAAAAGAACCCAGTGGCGATTGATTATGTTCTTAATTTTTTGGGTGCTGGTATTGAATTTAGATACAAATACGTGCCTTTCTTTCTTTACCTTGGGTTTCTGAATCAACAAGTTTTTGCGTTCCATGGCGTGAATTCGTTTGTTTGCTTGATCAATGATATTGATAGGATATCCTCTTTCCTCGTACTTTTGTGCTTGAATATTTAATTGAACTTCCAAATCTTTTTTATCAGAACATATGCGCTTTAATCTCATAAATTGAGAGAAAGGAAGATTCTTCTTCAAGCTCGGTGGATGAAAGCTTTGATATTTAAGAGCGTTGTTCACATCAGTGTCCTTTCTGTAAAGAGATGTAATTATTTGTTGATCTTCAATCTTTACAAGAACATCCAAAAACGATATTTGAGAATCACTTATGTCATGAGTGAATTGAATATTTTCATCATACGTGTTCAACTGTAAGAGTTTTCTCTCTAGATTTTGTCTTTCCCCTATCCAAATGATGAATATGTCATCTATGAACCTGCAAAACAGTCTAATGCAGGTGCTCCATTCCTGGTCATTAAAAATTTTGTCAGACTCGAATTTAGCCATATAGGTATTGGCATACGCCGGGGCCCCGGCAAAGCCCATTGATGTACCTTTCTGCTGAAGAAAAAATTGATTGTCCCAGCAAAAATAGCTATGGAACAAACAAAAGTGCAATATTTCCAAAATGAAAATTTTATCTGCCTTAATGTCAGTTTGTTGCAGTAATGCCCACTCAACTGCCTCGATTCCTTTCAAATGGGTAATAGAGGTGTAAAGTGACTTAACGTCCACAGTGCATAACAACGTGTTCTCAGTACACGAAACTTCTTCAATTTTGTTTAAAAAATCGGTAGTGTCTTTGACGTATGAACGCCATTTTTGTACAAACGGTTGGAGAAAAGTGTCTATATATTGGCCTAAGGGTTCAAAAATTGTACCGCATCCTGTGACAATTGGTCTCATGGGAGGATTCTGTAAGTCTTTATGAATCTTCGGAAGCATATATAACTTGGGTTGCCTCGGTAAATCAATTGTTAAGAACTGTCGAGTAGAAGTGGTGATTACTCCTGCTTCAAAAGCTTTCTCTAAAATGGTGTTTAAAGTGACTTTAAGATCTTTGATTGGATCCTCGTCTAGGTGAAGATATGTTGATGCGTCATACACATGTTCATTTACTTTGTCCTTGTAGAACGAGGCCTCCATAACCACAATGGCTCCTCCTTTATCTGCCTTTTGAATCACCAATTGTTTATCTTGTTGAAGCATCAAAAGTATCCGTTTGTCATGAAATGACAGATTCTTCCTCTTTGTTTTGTGCAAGTTTAATTGGTGTAAATCATGTAAAACCGTCTTCTCAAATGCGTCAGTACTTTATGAGATACTGGAGCTTGGAACTTAGATTTTGGCTTGAATTCCATGAATTCCGGTTCAGATTTCTGAGTGTGTTCCGTCACTACATTGTTGAAAAAATGTTTTAAGCGCAGGACTCTCATGAACTTGTAGAAGGCTACCTCTATTTCCAAAATATTCGTGTCATATGTCGGTACAAAACTTAATCCTTTATTAAGAATCTTTATTTGTTGACTCGTGAGTGTTTTCTTTGAAATATTGACAACTAGGTTTGTTTTTGACTTCTCAAACGACTGCTTACGGATGCTTCTTCTTGTCCTTCTTGTCCTTTGGATGAACTGGGTGTTTGGCTTGCATCCGTTGCCTGTGCTAAAAAATCCTTTGACTTTGATATTCCGTCTCCACTCTTTGTTGAAGGATCTTTTGTTGCGGTTTTATATCCTATTTGTGTCTGTGCTGGAGGTCTACTTGCACTGACCTCAGAGTCAGAAACACTGCTTTCCTCAGATGTAGTGATATTAGTTGTTGTTTTCTTCTTAGGATAAGTGCGCCTTTGGGCATAAACCTCAGCCCAGGTGTACACCTCATTCAGTTTATAATCCAGGGTGTCCCTTTTGTATTTACGGAGTTTCCCTTCCTGGACTTCTTTAGCATGTTTCTCTAAACGCATTTGGAGCTCCTCCAATTCTCTGTCAAAATCTAATCGTTCCATTCTTTCAGACAAATTCTGTTTGATCTCATTGATTTCGATGGATAGTTCTTCAATTACTCTGGCCAGTTCCTCCACCAATAATAGGATCAAGTCTAAAGAACATTTATTTAAAATGGAATACCATTTTTCCATAAAATCTTTATTCAGGTGAAATCTGTATAACATTGGTTTGATCGCCATCCTTAGGCCACATGGAATTCGTTTTGCTCTGTGGTACTGAATCAAAGTACTAGCATGTAGTTTCTGGCTAAGTTCTCTTTTGACCAAGAACTCCAGTTGTTTAAGCTGCTGCATTACTGTGCTGCCTTGTACATTGGTTGTTTTAACTTCATTGATAAGTGAGTAAATATCCGTGGCTTGTTCAGCCGTGTATGCTAAAATATTAGCTCTATTTTCTGTCATACTAGTGATGGCGTCGAATGCCATAATTGGGTGCTATCTCAATAAAAGACAAACAACTGAAACTTAATAGAATGTAGAGATGCACTCCCTTCTGAATTGCTATACTCATTCAACAGTATTTTCACTCTACTTTTAGACTATTTATCTAGCGTGCTGCAGGGGTGACACGTTTGTCCTTTCCGTGTCAAAAATTGAACCTCCCTACCTCGAGACCATAGGTCCCGACCCCTGCGCACAATTGCAATAGGAATTTACCTGAAATTTCACGTCAACTTTATGTACATTGAAAAACAATGATTAAATTGAGTTTGAACATTTATTTCGACACCATAAATATTCATTCATTTGACATAAATTTGGTAATATACATTCCAAAATTTCGACACATTACACTCCAGTTGGTATATAGTGCTCATCGCTGTGTAACATTGTTTTTTAGACGGCACTTGCTCCCGATGAAGGGTCCGGTGTGACCCGAAATGCATAGAGCATCCCCAAGAAAGCACAGAAGAATTTGTTGAAATAAAAATATTTTTGCATGTGTAAATGAAATTTTGGAATGTATATTACCAAATTTATGTCAAATGAATGAATATTTATGGTGTCGAAATAAATGTTCAAACTCAATTTAATCATTGTTTTTCAATGTACATAAAGTTGACGTGAAATTTCAGGTAAATTCCTATTGCAATTGTGCGCAGGGGTCGGGACCTATGGTCTCGAGGTAGGGAGGTTCAATTTTTGACACGGAAAGGACAAACGTGTCACCCCTGCAGCACGCTAGATAAATAGTCTAAAAGTAGAGTGAAAATACTGTTGAATGAGTATAGCAATTCAGAAGGGAGTGCATCTCTACATTCTATTAAGTTTCAGTTGTTTGTCTTTTATTGAGATAGCACCCAATTATGGAATTCGACGCCATCACTAGTATGACAGAAAATAGAGCTAATATTTTAGCATACACGGCTGAACAAGCCACGGATATTTACTCACTTATCAATGAAGTTAAAACAACCAATGTACAAGGCAGCACAGTAATGCAGCAGCTTAAACAACTGGAGTTCTTGGTCAAAAGAGAACTTAGCCAGAAACTACATGCTAGTACTTTGATACAGTACCACAGAGCAAAACGAATTCCACGTGGCCTAAGGATGGCGATCAAACCAATGTTATACAGATTTCACCTGAATAAAGATTTTATGGAAAAATGGTATTCCATTTTAAATAAATGTTCTTTAGACTTGATCCTATTATTGGTGGAGGAACTGGCCAGAGTAATTGAAGAACTATCCATCGAAATCAATGAGATCAAACAGAATTTGTCTGAAAGAATGGAACGATTAGATTTTGACAGAGAATTGGAGGAGCTCCAAATGCGTTTAGAGAAACATGCTAAAGAAGTCCAGGAAGGGAAGCTCCGTAAATACAAAAGGGACACCCTGGATTATAAACTGAATGAGGTGTACACCTGGGCTGAGGTTTATGCCCAAAGGCGCACTTATCCTAAGAAGAAAACAACAACTAATATCACTACATCTGAGGAAAGCAGTGTTTCTGACTCTGAGGTCAGGGCAAGTAGACCTCCAGCAAAGACACAAATAGGAGATAAAACCGGAACAAAAGATCCTTCAACAAAGAGTGGAGACGGAATATCAAAGTCAAAGGATTTTTTAGCACAGGCAACGGATGCAAGCCAAACACCCAGTTCATCCAAAGGACAAGAAGGACAAGAAGAAGCATCCGTAAGCAGTCGTTTGAGAAGTCAAAAACAAACCTAGTTGTCAATATTTCAAAGAAAACACTCACGAGTCAACAAATAAAAATTCTTAATAAAGGATTAAGTTTTGTACCGACATATGACACGAATATTTTGGAAATAGAGGTAGCCTTCTACAAGTTCATGAGAGTCCTGCGCTTAAAACATTTTTTCAACAATGTAGTGACGGAACACACTCAGAAATCTGAACCGGAATTCATGGAATTCAAGCCAAAATCTAAGTTCCAAGCTCCAGTATCTCATAAAGTACTTGACGCATTTGAGAAGACGGTTTTACATGATTTACACCAATTAAACTTGCACAAAACAAAGAGGAAGAATCTGTCATTTCATGACAAACGGATACTTTTGATGCTTCAACAAGATGAACAATTGGTGATTCAAAAGGCGGATAAAGGAGGAGCCATTGTGGTTATGGAGGCCTCGTTCTACAAGGACAAAGTAAATGAACATGTGTATGACGCATCAACATATCTTCACCTAGACGAGGATCCAATCAAAGATCTTAAAGTCACTTTAAACACCATTTTAGAGAAAGCTTTTGAAGCAGGAGTAATCACCACTTCTACTCGACAGTTCTTAACAATTGATTTACTGAGGCAACCCAAGTTATATATGCTTCCGAAGATTCATAAAGACTTACAGAATCCTCCCATGAGACCAATTGTCACAGGATGCGGTAACATTTTTGAACCCTTAGGCCAATATATAGACACTTTTCTCCAACCGTTTGTACAAAAATGGCGTTCATACGTCAAAGACACTACCGATTTTTTAAACAAAATTGAAGAAGTTTCGTGTACTGAGAACACGTTGTTATGCACTGTGGACGTTAAGTCACTTTACACCTCTATTCCCCATTTGAAAGGAATCGAGGCAGTTGAGTGGGCATTACTGCAACAAACTGACATTAAGGCGGATAAAATTTTCATTTTGGAAATATTGCACTTTTGTTTGTTCCATAGCTATTTTTGCTGGGACAATCAATTTTTTCTTCAGCAGAAAGGTACATCAATGGGCTTTGCCGGGGCCCCAGCGTATGCCAATACCTATATGGCTAAATTCGAGTCTGACAACATTTTTAATGACCTGGAATGGAGCACCTGCATTAGACTGTTTTGCAGGTTCATAGATGACATATTCATCATTTGGATAGGCGAAAGACAAAATCTAGAGAGAAAACTCTTACAGTTGAACACGTATGATGAAAATATTCAATTCACTCATGACATAAGTGATTCTCAAATATCATTTTTGGATGTTCTTGTAAAGATTGAAGATCAACAAATAATTACATCTCTTTACAGAAAGGACACTGATGTGAACAACGCTCTTAAATATCAAAGCTTTCATCCACCGAGCTTGAAGAAGAATCTTCCTTTCTCTCAATTTATGAGATTAAAGCGCATATGTTCTGATAAAAAAGATTTGGAAGTTCAATTAAATATTCAAGCACAAAAGTACGAGGAAAGAGGATATCCTATCAATATCATTGATCAAGCAAACAAACGAATTCACGCCATGAAACGCAAAAACTTGTTGATTCAGAAACCCAAGGTAAAGAAAGAAAGGCACGTATTTGTATCTAAATTCAATACCAGCACCCAAAAAATTAAGAACATAATCAATCGCCACTGGGTTCTTTTGGAAAGTGAATCAGATTTTCAAGGTTTATTTAATGTTAAACCTTTGTTTGCTCACACCAGGTCTAAAAATCTCCAAGAAATATTGAAATTTTGTACGCAGAGAAATGAAACCACAGTCAGTAGAGGAATGAAAAAATGTGCAAATTGTGTACATTGTAGCAACGTGATCACTGGAAAAATAATACATCATCCTCAGTCAGGCAAAGAAATTGTATTACATCACAACTCAGATTGCAACTCCATGAACCTGATTTACTACATAAAATGTCCCTGCGGGAAAGTTTACGTAGGTAAGACAGAGAGGAAATTAAAAGTGCGAATTTCAGAACACAAGAGCACCATAAGAAACAAAAATATGAAGAGCAGTTTGGCGTCCCATTGGACACAAGAAAGGCATAGTATCTCTCAATTACAGTTCTCAGTGCTAGAACAGGTAGTTCTCCCTGAAGGTGTGGATCGCACTAGATCCCTCCTTCAGCGAGAAATATTTTGGATAAAAAAATTGGGTACCCAAGAACCGAAAGGATTAAATGATCGGGTTGATTTATCTTGTTTCTTGTAAATTTGCTCACATGTGCGGTAACTGTTGACAAGTACTCATGTATATATTGTATATAGTGTTGTGATGTGTTATAGAGATTCTTGTAATTTTCAAATCAACATGCAGTCAATATTTTTTTTTACACATTCACGCTTTGACATGGTGCATGTACGGTGTTTCAGTGAATTTATCTGAGATGTTAAGGTTGTGTTCATTTAGGAGAACAATAAAGCTTGTTTCACCATATAGGTTTTTAATTCGGGGCGAGTTCGGATTAGTAGGCTCGTTATATGTTTTGATTCCTATTGGGATTTATGATCATCGAGAGGTTTAGGTCTTTTGAAAGTATTCGGAGTAGTTTTGAGTGATTCGTTGCTCGTTCAGTAATACCTTCCGATACTATTATACACCATTTACTAATGGCGGCTGGCAGAAAACCGGAAGAGTAGTCCGTCTTCTTTGTTTACGGTTTTGAGACTCGGTATCAGACCCGATCTACAAGCAGAGGTCATAGAGTCGTATCTAATGGAGGATTGAGAAAGCGGAGTTGTGCAGGCAACAGAAGTATTATCCGGTAAGCTTTAAACAGAGTAGAATACATGTACGCTTGAGTTATTTGTTCCCAGAGTGGAGGTTTGACAAGTGTTCATCTGGCATTATCGTTTCAGGTTTTTCGATTGTAGTCCCTTTCCTGGGCGTAGAGAAGACGAAAGTTTTATTGAGGTGTTCTGCGGCAGGCAGTAGATTACTGAAGTCCTTCGGTAAGTCCCGAAGGCCAGGCCATAATCAGATGTTGTTAGCAGCATTAAGTTTCGAGTACATTTATGTTGTAGGTTTGTTCCATTGTTTGGTTCTTGTTTTACAGATTCACGAGTGCATTAATTAGGATGGATCAAGTAAGCATAATTTAAGGAATTCTGTTTTTCTTTTGAGCACTGAGGTGAAGGGTACACAACACAGAGTTATTTTAATGCACTTAAGCATGTTGTGCTATTGAAAAATGTCGACACATTACACTCCAGTTGGTATATAGTGCTCATCGCTGTGTAATATTGTTTTTTAGACGGCACTTGCTCCCGATGAAGGGTCCGGTGTGACCCGAAATGCATAGAGCATCCCCAAGAAAGCACAGAAGAATTTGTTGAAATGAAAATATTTTTGCATGTGTAAATGAAATTTTGGAATGTATATTACCAAATTTATGTCAAATGAATGAATATTTATGGTGTCGAAATAAATGTTCAAACTCAATTTAATCATTGTTTTTCAATGTACATAAAGTTGACGTGAAATTTCAGGGAAATTCCTATTGCAATTGTGCGCAGGGGTCGGGACCTATGGTCTCGAGGTAGGAATATTCCTCACAAAACCATCCACTCTAAATTTAATGTGGCATCTGTCTATACAATTCACAACCTTGATATTTATTTGGTACTAAAAATAATGTCATAATTGCCTCAGCCCATGAAGCTGGCATCCATTGCCCCTTTAGCAGTATGGAGTTGAACAATAATTCCAAATGGGAATATAGCTTTATTAAGTTCCTTCTAAACTGCTGCCAGGATCACATCAGGACCTGCCATCTTCCTATTCTTCATGCAGGCAATTGCCTTCCGGATTTCATCCTGTAGTTTGATTCCATATAGTACAGCTTGCTGCTCAGGTATTGGTTTTGGCAGGTGGCATTTTGTAAGCGTTGACAAGTGCCATTCCTTAAATCATCCTTAAGTGAACTGTATTATAGCCTTATAGCCCGCCGTAGCGGGCTATACCGGCTATTAAAGGCCCGCTGAATCGTTAAAGGCCCGAGCCGAAGTCGAGGGACTTTAACGAGACAGCGGGACTTTAATATCCAGTATAGCCCTGCTACGAAGGGTTATAAGGCTATTAGAACATTCTGCCACTAGAGGGCAGAATGTTCTAACAAATTAAACAAAGGGCTCTCGAAGCTCGAGGGGATATAAATCCCCTCGAGTTTCGAGAACCCTTTGTAGAACATTGGAATGTTGCTCTGCGGGCCTTTACTGGCCCGTAGAAGCAGGGAGAACTCCATTGTCTGCAATGGAGCTCCCAACATTCCAATGTTCTAATAGGGTTTAATAAACGTTTTAAAAAAAACTTTCTGCAACACAACTATTACGTAGATGGGCCCTTTGGGGTTTACCAACTATTTCATTGATGTGGTTCCTTAGTCAGATGAGACCTGGTCTTCCAGATTTACAACCCTTGAGCCTCTTTTACGCCGCCGTTGCGTCACTTTTGTGACGCAGCGGCGGCGCAAAACCAGCACCATGCTGCGGGGTATTTCAACGTGACGCATCTGGGAGATGCGTCACGTTGTAAAGCCCTGCGCCAGAAGTAGGCGTTCCTGCACCGGGGGGGGGCGTTCCGGCACAGGAACGCCTCCTAAAAGTGGCTGAGTGAAATCTACAAGATTTGACTTAGTCACTTTTGAGCCCATGCTGCGTCAAAACCCTGCACCTGCTTGAAGCAGGCGTAAGGATTGAAGCAGCATTGTGAAGATGGGGCACCCCAGAGCCTTGCTGGAGCTGCGTCGCGCTTGCGACACAACTCCAGCAATGCGCTGCCTTTACGGCACAGATGCTTCACGCATCTGTCCGCTTTTGCTGCGGCGCATCCATGGTTGCGGAGCCGTGGCTCACAATAACTGGCGCATCCCTGCTGATATGCAGGGATGCGCAGTTATTGTAAATCTGCCCCGCAAAGTCTACCCCCACATTTACAACAGACTAACCACCATTCTGCTCCTTCTGGAGTATTGAGGATCCTTATACTGTTTTGTCTCATATTGTTTTAGATCTTCTTTAGATTCTGCAGAATGGTTTTACACTGTGCCTTTAACTTGACAGTCTCCTGGGAATTACTTCAAGCTTCGATTTAAATGTCTCCATGGTGCACTCCAATCTTTTATTTTTAAGAACTAGGTCATCTAGAGTATTTTCTAAAGAAGGATATGTCACCACTCATTTTGGTATTCACAGAAGGCACTTACTCATTTTGGTATTCACAGGAGTCCTAACTTTAGGACTCCTAACTTCTGTGAGTAAGTGCCTTCTGTGAATACCAAAATGGTAGTAAGTTTAGGATTTTGTCTTAAGTTAGTTCTGTGAATCGGGCCCTCTGTTTTGGCTATGTTGTGATTTACATGGTCTACGAAGACCCGAGAAGGAAGGGGCAAATTATCTATATCTTTATTCAAAGTAACATTTTTACTCAGTGAGTCTCCTACTTCAGGATACTTCACTAGTTGTTCTAGAACAGCCACTTAGGTCGTGGGAGGAGGTGGATCTATTGTATCAATCAATAATTGAGATGGTTCCATCCGTTTTTCAGCTCATTGTAGTTCTTTAAAAGCCAGGTTACCACCCATTAGGGTGCTTACTGGGATGTCAACCATTGTTGAATCTACAGCAAAAATAATCCTAAAAAGGACCTTAACCCCTTGCGCGCTGGCCGGATTTCCGTGCTGTGCGGACGAAATAGAGAGTGGGCGGAGTTTGGAAGGCCCCCGGCCGTCGTTAGCACACGCCCACCATGGCGTGTGACAGCCGTGGGCCGTTGTGAGCACCAAAGGGTTAAAGAAGGAGATGGCCTAGCAACTAAAGGTGAACCTGTTTCTCCCTAAGCCTATTGCTAACCTTCCTATCATCCTTCTTTGTAAAACACTGAGGAGACTTCCCATCCTTGACTTGGAACTCGAGCTAGAGTACTCCTTGACTTACACAGAGTAAGGTCTCATTTCACGACACAGACAACTCTTTTATGCACTTCACTACTTTCTAATTTTGAAAGGACTCTGTAAAAAGTGCACTTACCCCTATGAAGAACTCATTACTATGGAACAGGTATCTGAAGGCCATTGCCCACAAGGGACCTGTGTATATTAGTTGGTTTTTTTCACTAAAAAGGATTTTCCACCTTCTTATCTGTTTTCTGGGAAAGAGAAGGTTCCCCACTTACTGTTGCTCCATTGTGGTGGGATACAGCTGGCTGATGGACTGTCTCACAACTTCAGAACATGCTGCATCTAATCTGGTTCAAGGAAATGAAGACACATTCTTTCAGGGATAGGGTCCACATCGAATGGGTCCCGGAGCTCATGACCATCAAGCTTGCCGGCCACTGTGATCCCCTTCTCCGATGTTCAAACTTTATATACCTTTCTGTAGTAATGCGGAAATCAACAATATTCAAAGTAAGCATCACATTTATTGGAGCATCCACCTCAGTCAGGAAAAAGAGCCCACTAACTTGGAATATAGAATGCAGTTGATGAAAAATAAACACAGCCAATGGACAGCATGGTACACTTCTAGCTTCACATTCCGAAACTTAAGATTATAATACAAGAACTTCAGTAAAACCTTACCAATACTAAACTTACGGAACTAGAGTGCTGATTACATAATGAAGAAGTGTAAAGCTCTACAGAGTGATTTGGGGCTATCATTGCGATATAATTTTGCAAAATATGGAAACAATCAGCACATGATTGCATGTGTGTATGTGTGTATTTGTAATACAACACTATAATATTCTTGAAATAACAATATCAATATTGTCTGTTTTTCTATTGTTCTGTTCCTAGGGGTAACATGTGCAAATACTGATCCATTAGGGTGGATTGAGCAGAATCTGGGAATCTTTCTACAGTTAACAACTTTTGAAGAGCTTCTGACTTTTAACCAGAACTTCAAGCTGGTAAATACTGACAGACACTTTCTTTACACTCATAGGCTTTGTTATTCTATGGTTGAGTGAAAGACAATGATAGGGATTGATGTAACAATGAATATACTGCATCACAAAAACTGGAAATGATTGCTGTTTATTTCGACGTTGGGCCATTTTTACAGCAGTTTAAAGATTAGGAAGAGGTTAATTCCTGAGTGACTTAGGTCTTTGCAGCTATATTTCTATATGTATTTTTAATTTTGATCTGTATAGTATGCTATACTTATGGATTGTTCAAATGACTAAAGATGTTATTGAATCAAATAAAACACACACACATATATGTATATATATATATATATATATATATATATATATATATATATATATATATATATATATATATATATATATATATATATATATGTGTGTGTGTGTGTGTGTATGACCAAGACCTTGGACGTGGTCGAAACGCGTCGTCCTTTTCTGCTGATTCGCAAATAAACCTGCTAAACTGACTGAGTGGGCTCATATGGATCTTTTCATTGGATTTGAATATATATAACCTACTGGCGATCACTAGTAGGCATAGCTAGAACCTAGCTTCTATAGGAAAAGCGTTTTTTGTTTTGCCAATAACATAGGTGCCATTTGACTAATCTTCACGAAATTTTCAAAACTAGTTGGCAACTCACTTCAACTATTGTCTTGAAAGTTTCGGGGTGATCCTTAAGCAGTGTGAACCATCAAGCGGGGCAGAGAAAAAGGGGGGAGTGCTACACAGCAACTACACAGTGGCGACTGCCAATGTGGTAAAAAAAAAATATATGTGTGTGGGATAGATACAAACGTATATATACATATATATATATATATATATATATATATATATATATATATATATATATATATATATATATATATATATATATATTTATATATATATATATATACCCTAACCTCCACACAAAATGCAATTTACATGAACTCACCCTTAATAGAATAAATGCAGTTACAAATATTGTAAATCACCTTACAGATGAGAAAACACATCATATTGGTACAGATCTAGAATATCGATGTATAAATATCGATATACATAAATATCAAGGTAAAAATATCATGGCTCATAAATATCGATGGAAAAAATATTGTAGACAAGAATATCGATTGTCAGGTAACCAATATTGTTTACAAAAATATAGTTGTTAAAAATATCGATTTATTATTGTTATGTATTTTAATATTTTGTATGAGAATTGTTTGTATTTTTATTATATGTGTTAAAATGTTAGTAGTTACTATTTTTTTTAATACAATTTAGTGTTTTTAGTTCCGTAGCGGGTTATGGGTTTATAGGGGAGTAGTGTGGGAAGTAATTTGATTATATAGATTTTATTTATTATTTATAGTAGTTAATAAATTATTTTAAATTTAATTTTGTGTTTTTAGTTCCGTAGCGGGTTGTGGGTTTATAGGGAAATAGGGTGGGAAGTAATTTAATTATATGAAATGAATTGAATAATTTATATTTATTCATAATTGCATAACTGTGATGTTATTGAGTGAAATGTGTACATTAATTAATTAATAATTGTATGCCAATTAGTTGTTAATTAATTTATATTAATTAATTATTATTTAATTATGGTAATTGTTCAATTAATGTTAGGTGTGTGTTGTGGTGTTTATAGGTGTAAATGGTGGGAAGGGTGGGAAGTAATTTATTTTTTATTGATTAATTATTAATTATTTGTTAATTTGTATTAATCAATTGGTAATTATTAATTGTAATTGTGTAATTAATTTTAGGTGTGTGTTGTGGATGTTATAGTGTTAAACAATGTGTAATTAATGAATGTTTATTATCTTTTTTAATAATAACATATTTAAATTTCAATATTATTTATGTTAATAATGGCAATTACATTTATTAAAAATTTAGATTTTTTTAATTGGTGTGGTATCCAGCACTTTCCCTACTGTTGCACTCACTGGAGTGGGAATAGTAATTTTTAACCCTCCGCTATACAACACTTTCCCTGATTTGCACTCACTGGAGTGGGAAGTGTAATTTTTACCCCTCCGCTATCCAACACTCTCCCTACTTTTGCACTCACTGGAGTTGGAATAGTAATTTTTACCCCTCTGCTATCCTACCCTTTCCCTAATGTTGCACTCACTGGAGTGGGAATAGTAATGTTTACCCCTCCGCTATCCAACACTTTCCCTACTGTTGCACTCACTAGAGTGAGAATATTCATTTTTACCCCTCCGCTATCCAACACTCTCCCTGCTGTTGCACTTATTGCAGTGGGAATAGTTATTTTTACCCTTCCGCTATCCCACACTTTCCCTGCTGTTGAAATCACTGGAGTGGGAATAGTAATTTTTACCCCTCTCCTATCCAATTTTTTTCCTGCTATTGTAATTATTGTGTTATGTATTTTTTATTTTTTTTTAAATCGTTTAATGTGTTTATTAATTATAGGATGTTGTTAAAATAATGAAAGATCTGTAGTCCTTAGATGTATCCAGGATCATAGCTTTATTCTTCACTTAAGATCCTTAGTATAAGATGTTATGTAGTTACAGGAAACAGACCCACCAGGAGCAGTTCCACTGCTCAGCCCCTCATACCAACTGACATCTCCTTACTGTTCAACCCTCCCAACATTCCGATGACATCATCAAGGGCCAAGCAGTAGAGCAGGGGCAAGCATAGGGAGGATGCACAAGACAAGCTACATTACAACAGATGTTTTATTTTATTTTAATTTATTGATGTATGTATATATTTTATTTCTATATAATTTAAAAAGTTTATAAATTAAATAAAGATAATAGTTAATGAAATGTATTTAAGTAAATATATGTATATGTAAATTTTTTGTGTGTTTATCTTTTTTATATTAAGTTTTTTTGTTATATTTAGTTAAAATATATATTAAATGTAATTTATGTTATTACAATGAATAATATTATTTAATATATTTTGTTTGTTATATATAATTTTAAGTCGATGTTTTTACATCCATATTTTTTACTTCAATATTTTGATATTTGATATTATTGTACTTACCTGTTTAAGTATAGGGAGTTGATATTTTTGTATTCAATATTTTTACATCAATATTTTTGTAAACTATATTTTTTACATCGATTTTTAAACATGGAACCATCATATTACTTCACCGATTTGACAGAGACGACTATGACTGCAATACCATTTATTTGTTTGATTATGTGTTAAATAATATTATTAATTTATGCTTTTAGATGTTATTTACTGGTATAAATATTGTGAGGTCATAATCATTGCATTTAAATTTGGTGTGCGAGTTATGGTTTGCATGGCTGTGGTGCAAGTTATGGAATATGGTACAAGGAGGAACTTGCACATTTTAATGGCTCTTAGGGTTTTAGGGTTAATTTCTGGGGTTTTTATACATACTTTGAGGTATTTAAACCACCAATCAGAGCTCCATTTTAGTTTATTCTTGATCATAGGACATCCAGGAGTGCCCAGTGCCCCCCTCAGTGGGAGATAGCCACAAGCTTTTATATTTGTGTATTAAAGACACCACAGAAAAACATTCAATAAATAGTTACATTATAGGTCGATATTCTCAGAGATACATTGGTTCATTTTGTAGATATTTCATTATAACTTAATAACATCTTATAATGGAAAATGCATTGTGAGATTTGCTTGCTCATTGTATCTTTCAATAAGCGTAACCATGTTTTCTGTTTCCACTTTAGGTAGATGCAGACGGGCATTTTACCCCATCCCAGTTAGCCGATTTGACTTTAATTGCTGAACATTTCTGCAACAAAACAATATCCAGATTTGTGTTCTTTCAAATCATGAACTTCAACACATTTGATGACGTCAATCGCTACCTAGAGCGACTCCAAGGAATGCTTGGCACAGTAAGCTATAAAATCCAATTTTCCGATTTAATGATGCCTTTATCAGATCCGTGGAATGGCTGCGACCAATTACATCCAGAATCCCAGTTCTTCATTTCCATGGCTTCTCTACCTCTGCTTTAGGCGAGGGTGTGGTATCTGCTTTTACTAACCCTCATCTGAACGGATACTGAAAGTTGAATGCCCATCCAGTTACTCACATATGAGTTATAAATTTGCCCCTGCATTTGGGCTATTCCCCTTTGGACTTTTTTGCTCGTCCTTTGCCCATCATACCCTAACCCTTTTTCTTCTCCATATCACCTTCTCGCCGTGTCTAACCTCCCAACAGTGTCCATAGCTTGACTGCCATAGCCATTAGGATACGTCTCTTCCCCACCACCTTTACCTTCGCATTAAGCTGATGACTACTTTTCTCGCCGCTGCTTGTGAGGTTGCATGTCACCCCTACTTTTAGGTCACGCCCATGCACTTTTGATGAATCCCCTGCACAGTTTCCTTCTCTGTGACAACCACTCTTTGGATCTACTCCCATGAATGTCCACATGGATGAACTACTGGTATACACTCGGTTACCCCTTCTGCAGTATCTGCTTTCTTTCAACTCATGCTGATTCTTCAACTGCTGGTTTTCTCTAAAACTAGTAGGAGGAAGACTCCTTTCTCTTCTCTTCCTTTCTAGTACATCTGCCGTATATGTAGCCTTACGTCTTCTCTCACCAGCCAGCCGCCCTTTTCCACAAAGGCGAACTGCTTCACTACTTATTGTTCAATCACTGGCATTGATGTTCCCTCCTTGCCTGCCACCCATCAATAAATCAACCAATCATGGTTTTGTAGCACGCACTACTCACCTGTGAGGGTCTCAAGGCACTGAGGGGGAGGAGGATGAGGGGGGTGAGTTTTGTTGTGATATCCCACTGGTCACTTCTGAGGTATCCTTTTAAGAAGTGCAGAAAGTGACTGCTTTTTGATAATTGAACTATTTGTTTGCAATTCCTAGTCCGCACTCCTGTAACTTCTGTTTCTTTGATTATGTCTTCACCTTTGGTTCTGTTCACATCCTGTGGCTTACTAAACAGAATCCTTCCGTATCTAAAGGGCTCTCAGACCCCTCTGTGTACTGCTTGGTTTTGCTGCTGTATTTTTCAGAAAGTGTACCACAATTCTAAAAGTTGCACATGTGATGTACTGAATGCTTGTGTCACTCATGCTCAGTTACCACGAGGAGAGGTTGTGGGAGCTTATCTATGCTGTATAAAACAGCGTAAAGAAATCTAAATTTCAACCAAAATGATGCCAATAATGAATCGTTCATTGGCAGCTGGAAATTCACTTGTGTTTTGTCCTTTGTGTTTTACTGTATATTTTCTCTTCATCATCCTTACCGAAAGGATCCACCTACATTGGCACAAGACTATAGCAGGGCCTTGGTTTAGTTTAAACATGCACTGCTGATTTACACTGCCCATTCTTACATCACTATATCCTTATATACGTGTGTACTCGCTACCCCTCAATACACCTTTCCCCTCCTTAGACATCACAGCCACTGACAGGCTGCTCTTTATCTCTTTATATTATGCCTGTCCATAGAACTCAACATATCTTTCATTCAATCCTACTTCTTGCTTATCCGGTGTACCTGCAACCAGTCTTCTTCTGGGCACCAGCGCTATTGGACCCTGAGCTGGCCTTACCAGTGCAAGAAGGAACAGGACTGGTTGAGGAAGCTGAGTGACACATATGCTGTGGTATCAGATGGATGGGTCATCTGGAAGATCACTAGTTTGGGCAACAATTTTACTTGGGTGCAGCCTCTTTTCATTTACTCAAAGATCAGCAGAGATATGAGTCCATTTTCTCTCCGGGTCTGTAATATAGCATAGGTTTCTTAACCCCTTCCCTGCTCATGACGAGCTCAGCTGTAGCATTCAAGATGTTAAATGGGGTCTCAACCCAGGGTTGCATTATTTTCAGATGTCAGTGCGGACAACGTTAATGCTGCAGCATCATTGGGTATGTATGTTGTCAACATAGCTCTAAACAGTACTTTAAATAGGAACAGTTCTACAAATTGTCAGGTAGTATCAGATCAGATACTGAGTACCTCCATTTTTTAAATTTGAACTGGAGAGTACCAACACTTCACAGCAGGGGTACAATGTGTTATTCGGAGAGCACCAACAATTCCCAGCAGAGGTTCAATGTGTTATTCTGAGAGTATCAACACTTCGCAGGATCAAACAGGTACTCTGGGATAGTGAGAACCTGAGCTTCCATACTTCCATTTCAAGCACTTGATCTGATGATACTTCCCCCTGAGTATTGAACAGTGATTAATGATTGATACTTTGTAATTCATGGTGTGACACTAGACTGATCTACAAACATGTTTCATTGGTACCGACGTGTGTAGATGACAATACACTGATTGGAGATGTGTCCAGTTGGTTGTTCTCTGTGGAGTTCCTTCTTCTGAAACCTGATTTAAAAAACATTGAATGGAATTCAGCCTAAACACAAGTATTTTTCTTTTTGTCATTGTTAGAGTGAAAATTATACGCTGTTGAGCCCATGTGATAACCCATCAGCACTGCCCTCTCTCACAATTGAAACTGAAGAGGGCCTTCTGAGCAGTCTTATTGTGGTACTCGGCAAGGAATGGAGTCTGCTCGATGCCTCCCAGTGGATTCATGTCTTCCATACTATCATCATTAAATATCAAGAGGCGGTGAATGGCTCCCACCTAGCTCATCTTCCTCTTAATGTCACCTGTGAAACCTACCAAGCCATGTGAGTTACCTCTCGCCTGTGCACTGTGGTTCCACATTGTAAACTATTTTCCTTTATTTGTAAACTGATTTTAACATTTAGCTATGTTCTTTTATGTATATATTCATGATAAGTTCTCTTTTATCAAGTTAGATGCACTCTTTATAATAAACAGTCAAGGGCGTGGAAACATCAGTACATTTATTATAGACTCAGCAATATTGCCAAGTCATTTCTAGGCATGATACATTTTTCATATTTTCTGAAACTTTATTTTTTCCCTAGCATTCACAGTAACTGCTTCCCACGTAGCCATCTTATCATTTGCACTGGCATGTGCAAACACCGTAGCAATCTTAGGGTTAAAGGGGTTTCGAGTGGTTCCACTTTCACACGATTCTCTCCACCTGGTGGAAACTATTTCCTAAAGGGTCAGGTACTTATTATTGGGATGAGTGCTGTGGAAAGAGATGTTCCTCAAATATTAATATCAATGGGTTTATAAATCCAAATTATTTGTGGTGGCTCATCTTGTGTACCGTATTAAATGTTGGAGGTCATATTACCGGAAGAATAAAACCAACAAGTAAAAAGGGGAGCTTTGTGACTGGTACATAGCAGATGTGTGCCATGGCTCAGTACTCTATTACTGTTGCCTGCTTAATAAACATATATTCACCTAAAGGAAGAAGTTGTTCAGCTGCTGCAGTAAATCACATACGTGTTTTAATGCTTGTATATCACTAAACATTCATGTACATTCAAAAACGATAATGGCTGTTTGTAACCAGGGGAACTGTTCAGTTTGTTAAAAATTAGAAAAGTAAAATTAATAACAATAATTTAAAAAACTAATATAAAAAACAAAGGATGAAAAGTCCAGAGTAGGGGCACTAAAATATTCCAGAATCGAAACCATCTGATGAGTGTTAAAGCCCTAATATAAGACAATGAAGGTAAACAAAGATTGTCTAATATGAAATACTATTTTCCAGTATTGTCAAAACAAGAGTTTTAGCAAATAAATGTGCAGTAGAAATTAGGCAAAAGATTAGACAGTTAAATAGTTTACATATAGGAATAATGACTATGTGTATTGTCAAAATAAGCATTTTAGCACCTAATAAAAATAGACTGTCAGAGAGAGAGAGGCACGAAATGTCTAATGCAGAAATATAATCCTGTCATAAGAATATAAAATGAAAAGAACTATACTTCCTTCAATATAATTTAATGTTTAAAAGCTCAAGAGCGACAAAACATAAGTGATTTGTTGATCAGCAATAAATGTTAACACTGAATTGCATTTCTTTCAATTGTGTTCCATAGAATGAAGGATCTCAATGAAATCTATGAGGTTCTTAAGAAAAATGGAGCGACAGCTGATTACACTTACAGCCTCAAATACCTTTATGGGCAGCAGAGTTCACATGGTAAGACTTATTGAAAAGAGGACTGTGGTGATAGAGAGAGGAATGAAGCTTTTAGGGGTTGCTTCAGTCACCTGACCCCCTGAATCTAATAGTAACTCTTTGAGGTGAGGAAAGGTCAGATTAAGTATTATAATGCTCTACAAGATGAAACTATATGAATGTATTCATCCAATTAGTCAAGTAGAAGATCTAGCGTGGCAGAATGTAGTCACTGAAAGGGCGCTTACTAATATTAAAAGATAGAATCACACACTCTGTGATCTGCGCCTATATTTTGCCAAGCTTTCATCTACCAAGTGAATTTTCTCTATTCACTCTCACAAAGTTTGGGAGGCATGAGAAATTGCAGTCAACCTCATATTCTACATGATTTTGCTCACTAAAAAAGCAACTAGCTCAACCTATCACTCATTTGAGTGCTATGAAACATGAAGGCAGAATCATTTCAACCTTTGTCTTAAACGTACCAAAACTTGAAATGCAAATGGAGATTACGCCAGGAGTTATGCTTGGAGCTAGAGATCTTTGGGGCATATTATCAAGCCCATTATCGCCGCCTTAGCGGCCGTATTCGGACGAAAAGCGGCGATAATGGCATCACACTATTAGCAAGGACACGCTAGCATGTGTTTCCTTGCCTTAACGTCCGGTTCCCTCTCGCCTCACCTCGCATCGCTAATAAAATGCAAGGTAGGCGTGCCCCTCTCAACTACATCATAAAATATCAGTAACGGTGCTTCACTGTATTTACAACGAAGCCCCGTCCAGTTTAGCACAGATTTTGTTCACGCTAACTGGGCCTTAGCATTGGAATTTAACGTCTGTTAAATTCCAGACTGAGGGGACGATTATGATTGCGGTTTTTCCGCATCCTCCGGGCCAGCGGATGCCACCGCCAGCCCAGAGGATGCGGAAAAACCGCAGCGGACCCACCAAAGACCCACCGCCACATTAGGATGGCTGGTGGGTCCTGGTTTACGTCCGCAGCTTTCCCGCCGCGGTTGGCTTACAACCGCGGCGGAAAAGCTCTAATATGGTGGCGGTGTCTCTCAGACACCGTCCACCATATTAGGAAGGGCTTGAAAATATGCTTTTCCGCTGCGGATTTTCCGCAGTGGAAAAGCATGTGGAACTTCACTGTGGGGGCCCGTTGCGGGCCCCCTAGGTGAAGGGAGGGTGGGGGGTGCACATGGGGGGTACCTATTGTACCCCCCTGCATTTGTATGCAGAAATCGGCAGGCACCGCGCGGTGCCTGCCGCTTTCTGCATACAAAGGCAATGTATGCATTTTTAACATTGCGGCGGGTGCAGCTTGAAGCTGCACCCGCCGCAATGTTAAAGATAGAGGATGTGACCGCCACCCTGGCGGTCACATCCTAATCTTCACGGGGGGAACGCCGCTGCCCATGCAGACGTTCCCCCCTACTCTATGGTGGCGGACGGACTCAGGTCCGTCCGCCATCATAATCGGCTCCTAAGGCATATCTTACATGGGGGTGGATTGTGTGGCTAAGACCACAGGCCCTTTCATCAAGGATATCGCCGTTTTCCATGGAACATCGCTGGAAAACCAGCATTGTTCCATGGAAAACGGCAATATCCCCTCTATTGCTGGAATTTTATAGCCTCGGTGATACGCGTTGTTAATAACGTGCTAACCGGGCGAAAAATTCCAGCGATAAATGAAAACGCGCTAAGCGCACTTTGCGATATTTATCGCCGTCTATTGCTAATATGCCCCAATATCTTTTTTAATGAGTTATTTATTTGCAAAAGTGATCAGACGCAAACTTTCTTAGCACTTATAAGCCAATTTTATATGAAAAAACGCCTTTATTTTTTTTTAAAAAGAACCCTCACCCACCAACCTTGTCGGTGACATGCTTCATCTTTGTGGTCGCACCGAGACACCTAGCATGTCAAGGATGTGCTTCAATGCCTGGTTACAGCGGAGTGGTGTTTTTGTTTTTCGGGGGGCGTTGATTAACTCATGAGAAAAAGAGGTGGATTAAAATTGTCTTTTGGCTTACCCACCGGTGTGGTGTAGTTTAATAATGATAACCTTGGACAAGGATTAAAAGCAGTGGTGGGTGCGTAGCAAGAAACCAATGAACTCTCACATCCTTGGCATGGGTCGACATGTTTCCGTCATAATGTCCCTGCTGCCCAAGTGTGTCAGTATGGCTTTCCTCATGACCAGCAGGGCTGGACTGGCTACCGGGCACTTTAGAAAGCTGCCGAGCTGGGGGCTGATTTCACTGCGGTGGGGGCTGATTTCGTTCATGGAGACCTGCGTGTGCTTCGAAATAATTATTGCAAAGCGAATTTCGTTTAGCACACACAGGTCTCCATGAACGAAATCACCCCCCAGCTCAGCAGCATTCCAAACTGCCCGGTATCCAATCCGGCCCTGATGACCAGATACACGTGTGCACTAAGGCATGCGATAATATCACAATACATACCTTACAGTTTTAGTCTGCGTTATACTCCTTTGTAATTTCTGTGTAAAATATAAAGATTGAGAAAGACATCATTTAGTACTGTGGTACACAATACATTCATGGAACAAGTGCTCAGTACTCTTACTGCACTTACTCTACCATGCATCAAATTCCAAGAAAAGCGGGATTCCCGTGCTCTTGAATAAAAATGGCAGTGTGCTATTTGTGGTTCTGCATTAACCCATCATGTAGACAGATCAATGTTGCAGGCTGGTTCCTGCACCATGATATCTTTAGCAGTGCCTAGTGACTCAGCAGGCACTGTTATGTTTCAACAGTGCGATGTATGTGGCACACCCAGTGTAAGGGGCATCTCAAACGAAATAATAAGGAACTTCGTAGCATCAACGCTTCTCTATTTTGGAAATTATAGCAAGCTTTTCTCACTCTCTTCTTTGTTACCCTTTCCAATTTTATATGAAACAAGCATTTTGTTTTATGCTTATTTGTACAATTGTGCTATTATTTTCTGTGGACCACTATTTGATTTCCTAGTTTTGGCATGTCCAATATAGGTTCAAGAGGGTAGTATTAGTGCTAGAGTTGTCACTCTCGGCATGAGATAGATTAATGTACAGTGAATTCAAATGGAACTGATTTGTGGTTAACCTGGACATCTTGCAAGGATTCGACTCTCTATGTTGGACAGTGTAGACAGTGATCATTTGCTTGGGCACTTGTGTGTGTTTTCTGGGATGCTACCCTATTTCACAGTGTAAGCATTCCTATAAGAGTGTCTTGTTAGGGACAACGGGTTTGTTTAAAGTAAAGGAGCTTCTGAGGATCATGAGTGCAAATACTGCCTTTTTCATGTTATTTTGTTACCCTCTAGGCACGGCATGCACGCAGAACACAAATGGCACAGAGGAATGGCTGGACAAAAATCTTGGCAAGTTTTACAACAGCCTCACCATCATAGAACTCCTGACACTTTACCCCAGCCTTTCTTTGGTAAGTGACATCGGTTCGGTCCTCATGAATCATAAAATTTGGCCAAGAAAGCATGGTACTAGTTAGGCAATGCAACCTGCATGTCCACTGTGCAGCTTATGACTGTGTCCAGACTGAACAGGGACACATGGAAGACTGATAGTAAAACATTTACAGCACAATCACAGGCATATAGAAGACCTATATAGTTTTGTGGGATGTAACATATGCTAGTGCTGTGATTTGACATAGAACTAATGGAAATTATGAGAATTGGGAGAACTGTGGCACTTGTGGTAGATGCCTTAATCTTCAAAATGACAATCTGGTAACTTATCAACATATTTCTAACCTTCCCAAAAAATCCAAATTGCTTGAGAGTGTCTACAAAAAGCGTTTAAATCACGTATTAATCAAGAATCTCAGTTAATTAATTAGCAGCAGAGTCATCGGATACAAGATCCTTGTCTGGCGTGGAACTTTTTCATTCCTGCAAAGTGTCTTGAATGAGACTTCGTTACGCCACTATGGAACTTGAGCATTCACATCACTGGAGAGAGCTTCCTGATTTGGTTTAATGAAGCAGTTTAACTTACATGAACGCTTCAAAGTCAGAATACTACAATTCCACCAGTCTAAGCAATAATAACTATATTACTACAAGCACTAACAAAGTAGCCCTGTTTATACCCAACATGCAGCTGAACTTCTAAGAGGGATCTTTCAAATGTAGACACTAAAGATTTAATTAATTAACATGTTCTTATTGTTTGGTTAGAATGGCCAGCATGTCTTAAATAACTCTTAAACATGTTTTCAAGCTTTATCAATTGTTGTGTTATACACACACTAACAAACAATTCTCTTAAGGTTTGCTGTGCTATTTCGGCCAATGAGAGCCCAAGATACCTCTAGCTACAATTGGCTTTGCCATGACTGGTCCTTTTTATTTTTTTTGCTGAGTTCCTCATAACATTTTCAAACGTCCACAAATATTCAAATACACTTGAAGACAAATCCTTGGATGTCTCTTCTTTCGCATGCACAGTTCATAGCAAAAATGGGACCTCTCTCTCACAGATAGCTTGGGAGTCAGATACCCAAAATGGCAGCTGTATCTTGTGAACAAGTAATGCCAGGTCCCCTAGGCACAAGCAGGTAAGGGAAAGTATGAGTTAGGCCTATGCCTGGGTCGAACACCTACCGTCCAGCATAACTTGATCACAATATAATATATTTATGTCTGGAACTGCACATACTAAGAGTATCAAAACAAGAGTGATATATTTGCTGCTGGTAATTTCGCTCAGAGAATTACCAGTACTACTGAATTACGTATTTTACTGGAGCAAAACTACTATCCACTTCCATGTTTCACGTGTCAGAATGGGGGATAACATCCAGGTGTAGAGCTATTTTACAAAATTTGCACAAGAGAAAAGTTACCTGGTGTGTGAAAAATGTGCACACAACCCATAATTGTGAACCCGAATCAGGCTTTACTTCTCCCGCATAATGAGGGTTTAAGTCCACTTTCTTAAATGTTCATATCTTTTTCTTTTTCCTTTGTTAGATTATGTTAATATTGTTAAATAAAAAATAAATGCTTTAAGGCAAAATTCTTCCCTTACCTTCTATACTCCAGGATGTGATTTTGGAGAGCTCAACTACCGAAGATGTGGCAAAACTTGTGAGTGATCCAGCGATCTCCCAGAATATCAGTCTTTTGGAGACCATGCTCAGCCTCGTGCAGGCCCAGGATGTTCCGCTATTTGTACAGACATTCATATCTGAGACCTCAAAGGTATTTGGTATTTTTTCAACATATTTTATTGCCATTTTATGGAGACAAACACATGAGTAATGACATAGGTGGTGGTATTGCAGTTACACAGGGCATTACACAGAGAGCACACAGGGCTACAGCAAAAGGTACTTGTGTGCACTAAGTTACATGTACAACTTACAGTTTAAAAATTATGTTGGCCTTGCAATGAAAAAAAGATGAAGCATGCCATCACTGGTACTGCTACATATCTCTGGTTTATTTCGCCTTATGTCTATGCAGAACAGGAACTATGCAGTATTCCCTTTCTGTGTTTGTGTTACACAGATGTGGTACTTCACACACACATATACACACACACACACACAGAGAAGAAGACATAGCATTGACAGCTGATGACAGAGGCTATCAGGCCTAGTTCCTGTAAAGCAATGCTCTCAAGATGACCTCCATCTGGCAGCACCGATTCTGAATTTTATATTTGACCAGAGTATCGATGTTGCCAAACAAGAGGAAGGGAAGTTGGGGTAGATTCTGCTGGGGACAAGACCTGGAAGGAAAAAGGATAATCAACAATTCTTAATTCTACTTTCTAAAAGAATTGTTTTTTATATTTCACACAAGAAAACACTGGTTGTTTCCACTAAGAGAACAACAGTCCAGAATTACACACCCTTATGTTAAATAACACAATGTTCTTGATATTCCAGAATCACAAGCTGTAACACTTCTCTTCAAGGTGCATTGAGCTCCCAAAACAATATTGTATACTCAAAGACAGATCTTTACTAAGGAGGAACTAGGAGTTAGTTCCCAATGCAATGACTTAGCCACACACTTCATCTCGAAAGTAACAGATACATACAGCTCCCCTAAAGTAAATGGGGAATTAACCTCACAGTGGGAAAAGGTTCAGAAAACGTCCTTCCTTTAAACATCATTACCTCCCGCCAATATAACCAGAAGAGGTAGAAGCTTTGATAGAAAAGGTAAAGTCTGGCTACCCTTTAGATCCAGCCCCACCACATATCCTCAAAACAGTTATAGCTGTCATCCTTCTTTCCCTAACGAAGATCATGAACCAGTCGCTGGAGATGGGCATTGTCCCAGCATCATGGAAACACGCCATTGTGAAACCATTGCTAAAAAAAGCGAATGCAGACCCATTGCAATTAGGTAATTATCGCCCTATTTCCCTGCTACCTTTTGTGGGCAAATTAATGGAAAAGCATGTCAAGAAATCATTGCTGGACGTTTAGAAACTAAGCAATGCCTCCACCCCACACAGATGGGTTTAAGGGCACAGCACAGCACTGAGTCTGCTCTGTTGGTGGTGGTGAAGCAGCTTAGATCATAATTAGACATGGGGAATTCAGCTGCACTGCTCCTCTTGGACCTGAATGCACCCCGTAATAACGTAAATCATCATATCTTATGAAGGAGACTCTCTGCCAACGGGATACAAGATACCATGCTTAAATGGTTGATGTCGTTCTTGGGGGGAAGAACATTTCAAATATTGGAGGATACTAGCCTCTCAAAAAAGATGCCACTAAGGTGTGGGGTGCCACAGAGGTCCTCACTAAGCCCCAACCTATTCAATGTATATAGAAGAGGTGTGGCGCCGCGGCCAGGGCGACTGACGCTGGACGCTGGGGATCACGGTTCGATCCCCGGCGGCAGGGGTCTGCCCAGCACCATGCGACTCTGTGCAATAGCTCGCTTCATCTTCCCAATGGCCCATAGTGCTGAGATATGCCTTAGGGGATGATTCATGCGCTATAAAAGTACTGGATTTATATGGACCCACTTGTGCATATTGTCCAAGAGTTTGATATCTCAATGACATCCTATGCGGACAATACTCAACTGGTGAGCTCTTTGGACCCCAAAAACAACGGAAACTTAGAGAGACTCTGTGGATGACAAAAAGCTGCTTAAAATTAAATGGGGATAAAACTTAGCTAATGATCCTTGGGAAATAGATCTGTTCCGGGCCCTCCATAAGCTGGCCCGAAAGCATGGGCAGCTCTCCCATACATAAAGAAATAATCAAGAATCTGGGTTTTTGGCTAGATAAGGATCTCTCTATTGTCACACAGGCTAAGAAAGTTGCAGCCACCTGTTTTGGACTGCTCAGAAGAAAAATCCTAGATAGGATTCCAATACAGCTTAGAAAGACAGTAGTTCATTCCTTGGTGACCTTGCGGTTGGACTATGGGAACTCATGGTTCCTAGGAGCACCTACATTTGTAACCCATAGATTGCAGGTGGTCCAGAACACTGCAGCAAAGTTGTTGTGCATTATCCCGGCTCAGGAATTGGTAAAGAAACATCTAAAAGGGTTACATTGGCTCCCAGTGGAGGCTAGATTCAAATTTAAGATTCTAGCCATGAACACAGAGCTTTACATGATAGGGGTCCAGGAAAATCAGGTGTCTGGTATCCTCCTACATCCCAAAAGGCACTTGATATCAGGCTCTGAGGGACTCCTAAAACCTACTAAGGCCAGGAGGGAGAGGTGGGGAGGAAGATCTTTTTCCCACCTGGCTCCCAAACTCTAGAATTCTCTTCCACTGGAATGTAGGTCCCTTGACAATGAATTTCAGTTCCGCAAAACAACTAAAACATGGCTGTTTAAACAATACCTTTAATGTCCAGTTAACTAGCTGTGTGTCACCTAGTACTGGGAAACCCTTGGGCAGCCATGCGCTCTATAAAACACAAATAATAATAATAATAATGTGTCTATTGTGCTGTGGTAGGCTGATTTCCCTTCGCCAACCACTAGTGCAGACCTAAACGTGCCCCCAACTTGCAGGTCACCGGAGTGCAGTTTTTTCCCAATTTGTCAGAAGAATTTCCGCTCAAGCACCAGAAGACAGTACCTCTTCCGAACGTCTGAAGAAGGTGAGTAGGGACTGAAAGCACTCAGTTAGAGAGCGCTGTATCAGGAAGCACATGCAGCCTTGTTCTGTAGGACGACCAGACCAGCTCTCTGAAATTGAAAAAACTTCTTGGGTGTTTGGCTCCTCAAAGTGGCAGCTCCTTTTAAAAGAAAATATGAATAGCAAGCTCAGCTGAAAGGACACAACATCTTTACATAGAGGTGCCATCTCAGAAGGCGGTGCCATCAAGCATGTTTCAGATCTTAAACCTGCTGCCAAAGGGAACAACAATGAAGTCAGCACAAAGAGACAGGTCATCAGGGTCATCAGCTGATTTAATAATTTTCATGAACTGACACCGTTTGCCAAAGGCCAACATCAAATGAGTCATCAGAGTCAGCAAAAACAAATGAGGCACACAGTGAATCCCCTTACTGGAATGAGTGTAAAGCGCTCAAAACAATGAAAGCACTACAGTAATACAGCATATCTTGTAATTTAAGGATTGAAACATGATTGGTACAAACATGCTGATGAGATGAATTTTAATATTTGTTTTAACAATTGCGGCAAGGAGTTCATGAGATCACTCCCCTCCAAATGTCCATCAATAAAAGGGAAACAGAGACCCTCACTGGCGACAGCAAGCATGGAAGGTATGTAACAGGAAGGGAGCATCAAAGTCAGTTGTGGGCCTCTAGGACTCTTCCTCGGACTATATCCTTTCCAGGCAACAAGAGACCTGGGCTGACCACGGCACATTTTCATGTATAGATAGCACTAACGTTGTACTCCAATGTGTTTGTTTACCAACATAGGGGATGGTTGGGAGCGAGATTTGGATACAGCTGGTTTCAACAAGGAAATATGAAAACCAGGATGAATCTTCATAGACAGGGGGAATTTAAGCTTAAAAGTAACTGGATTAATCGAAGAGTGTACTTCAAATGGCGCATTAATATGTGGGTGAAAATAATAATGGTGTTTGAAGTTTACATTTATAGTAGAGAGTCACGCTTTGTCTCCAGGCTGTTGAGGACGGTCAGCCACCTGTTTGTACTGAGTCTTGGCCTTCATGACATTGTGACTCATTGTCAGTGCTAGGTTTCTCATGTGTTTGAGATGCAGGGGAGACTAGGAATGTAACTCTGACATAAAGGCTCTAGTAAAGGTAGTCACCTAGGCTGATATCCATAGTTTGATACAAGTTGCTGTAAGAAAACTAGGCTTTTCACAGCAACTCTACCCATGAGGAATTATACCTGAGGGTGAAGAAACAAAGGTACTTCTTCAACTCTTGGCTAACTCACTCTGTTTGGATACCTGTTTCTGAATGGAAACTTGCGGAATGGTGAGATTGGATTTGTAAGGCAATACACCAATTTTCTAGGAATAGGAAGTAAATTGAGGGTCTCAGTCAGATATTATAGTCTTGGGTATCCCATGCAGATGGACCACATGATTTAGTACCGGGGTCTCAATGTTTCTACCAGAAGGAAAGCGTTTGAAGAAGATGAAGTGGGCCTTCTTGGAAAGCCTGTCAACTGCTACCAGAACAGTACTTTTACCATGATCCACAGGGAGACCGGTAATGAAATTGAAGCTAATATTCTCCCAGATCTGGTTAATAGTGAGTAACGGTTGTAAAAGTAATTTTGTTTGGTAATCAAAGTTGGATTGACTACAGGTGTCACATTGCTGATGTGGGCTTAGACATCTTGTCTTCAGCCTGACCACCAAAAATTGTGGTTTACTAATCCTAAATTTCTGCTGATGAGATGGACTCACGGCGCATGAAAGAGCAATTCAAGCTTTCTCTATACATAAGCAGTTAAAACTTTGGTAGTGCGAATATCCAGAGCAGAGTGCCTTCAACACATAGCATAAGGCGTGATTTAGAGTTTGGTGGAGAGGGTGCTCAATTGGAAAGGTGCTAAACTGAAGGTCCTCCTGCTTCATTTAGAGTCGGGCAGACCTTCAGTTTGTAGTAAGCGGAGACAGAGTAGTCAAAGTAGAATGTTCCGAGAAACCCCTCCAGCAGCCGGACAGATTAAAGGCCATCAGAAGTTTTACCATTTGTCTGCCTGACTTTTTTTTAGAGTAGGTGAACACGTCAAGAAAACCTGGTGTTAAGGGGCAGTGAAAACTGCAACATTGCCCACACATAATGGGAGAAGACTCCATGATAAGGAGGTCTTTGTTTTTATTATTTACAACTTAAAAAACATTGAAAGATTGCTGTATTACTCCATCATGTTGACGGAACCGTATGTCTAACCTCAACGGTTCACAGGAGCCGCAGTGATGCTGGCTCCTGCCAATGCAAGAAATGTGTGCTGGGCCGGCTTACATCTCTAAATTCGACAGGAAAAGTCCTGTTTACATGGCGGTGGTAAACTACTCTTGCAAGTCTTACCATGTTACCTTAAAATCCTTTATCTTGCCTTAAAGGTTGGATAAAGTTAGTTAAGGCAGATTCTAAATTACCAGACTTAAATCCAAGATTTTCTTTGGAAAGTATAGCCGTTTTTCCAAATTGGCTTTAGCTAGTAAAGAACAATGCAAACTTAATAATTTAGGAATTTATGTGAAGCATCCTGAGATGTCATAATTTGTGGACATATAAATGTAACATTAGTTTAAATAATCAGATAGATTCTGTCAGCAATCCATTTCCACAAATGTTTATTTCTGTTAATCTGTGCAAGCAAGTGAACAAGATTAGTGTCTGTGGTTCACCAACTTCGTTATTTGTGATTCTCCTTCAGATTTATCTTCTTTATTTTCAGTTTAATACAGCCATAGGAAATTCCCAGTCCAGTACATATTGTTTGTCTGTTCTAGCTAGCTTTACAGATTTTGCTTTCCAAACATGTCTTCCAAATAGGTCAAATATGACCGATCAGCATGAACTGAAGGAACAAAACATGGCACCAGAATGTTTGTTGACATCTGCAACAGCACGTCTAAGCCACAATTATACATAACAACTTCACTAACAACACACATTCACTAAAATGCCTTGAAGTGTCAAAAGTCATCCAGCAAATCATGGGGTACATAAAGACCCCAAAACAACAGTTAATTTAGGCACAGCTAACAGAGGCACAAGATCTGAATGCCAACTGCAACTGTCACTGTGCACTCCAACTGCAATTTAATCTACAGGAGTTTGACCAGACGTTTGCACCCTCTTTATGGAGCACAACCATAGGGAAAACACTGACAACATATTCCATGACACACAAAGCTCATCTACTTTGGTACAGCAAGTTGATGGACCCTCTACAATGTAACATGCCCCAGGGGTATACCAAAGCCACAGAGCTGGGCTCTGCATCATGAAGCACTTAAATGCCAAGTAATCTGTGAGTAAGAGCTATATAAAAGAAATAGTGTAATGTTACATACAATTATGGCCTAATGGAATTCCCACAAATTCTAAACACCTCCTTTCATGAAAGCAAATTTCAGTTTGTCTAATGAGATGCACCAGGAGCATACTTCGAACACATAGGAAATAAACACTCAGCCAATTGCAACACACAATTTGCAGAAAAAGCAGGTCTAGCACATGAAAGATCTGGTGAAAAGAGCAGATGTAGCATATGAAATGTATTCTGTAGGATCTCAGGATGAAAATTGTCTAAAACAACATGTATTTAGAATCCTATTGAAATGGTCATCCCTCATTCACACATCTTAGAGCCTTATAAATGGTACCAATGAAGATTTGGACCTGTTAATTTTCTGATGTTTCACTTTATTTTCCCGATCTTGTTATCTACTTGTAGATTGTACTGCCCTTTCGAATTCAATGGATTTGCTGAGTTTTCATTAGGGGGTTCACTGTGCAGATGAGTGGCCTTAAATATTTTGTTTATTTACTGGGTTCAGAAAAAAATTATATATTTTGGGGGGGATTATTCATTGAAATTTTAACTCTAATGATTAAAATTGTAAAATTGTGGGCACTAAATAAAACCCTTGCAGTGCAAACACTTTCACACACACGTAGACCCACTGACCAATATAAACACGGTGTATTTGTTGATCACAGCTAAACTGAATAGAAAAAATATGAGTGTGCACTAAACGCCTTGAAACACATTAATCTGTATTCATATTTAAATTGCAATGGTATCAATGCAGCTCGTCATAGTAATTACCCACTAATTACCACCAGATAAATGTTGGTGAGAAAGAACAGCAGTAACATGCAGATTTGATCATCTGTAACCTTGTTATCACAGACTAGTCCTAATGTTTAGTGCCATGAAGCCAAATGCAGGGGTAATAACTACTGTTAACATAACTAAGCTTGCTGAGCATTATGTCTAAATTCAGCATTAAAGTCTACAAGAAGGTCTCCTTGATTTCAATGTATATGAGACAAAGATTAAAGTCATCCCACATGCGACATGATGATTTAGGGACTAATTTATATGTTGGTAGATAAGATACTCTGTCCCAACGACAAAGGAGTACTCTCTCCGCCAACATAATGGTCCACCCACCTGATTTAAATGCAGGCACACCTCTGGTGTTACAACGGTGAAGACCACTCTGTCTTTGCCGTGGATACACTCTTCTGATGGCTTGACAGAGTAAGGGCTATTGGAGGTTGGCCTGTATGTCTGACCACGTAATTTAAATGGTCGGACAAACAGGTCAGTTTTCACTGCCCGTCACCACCAGGAAAACCCTGGCTGTAAGAAGCAGTGGAAACTTCAAAATGTCCCCCTTGCCAAGGGAGATAATTTCCTTGGGGAGGGGGGAATAGTTTTTTCTATTTTCAAAACAAAATCCTGCTTTAGGGTTTGGTTTTTGAAAATAGAACAAAATTGTAACTTTGGCGTACTGCTCTGTCATGTTTGACGGAGCAGTATGGCAAAGTTTAAATACATTTGCAGGAAGTACCTTGACTGCAGTTCCTGTCAATGTCTGAAATGTCAGCTGGTCCGACAGATATTTTGTTCGTCAGGACCTCCATCAGATCAATGGAGTAATTTACTCTGTTGCCCTCTTATCCTAGAGCCTATTAGGTATAGACTGAGTTATATTAATGTACTATAGGTGTACTTCACTTATACCACAATCATCCAATGGGTTAGCACTGTTGTCAGCTCTGCTGAAACAGAACATTGATTTACATTTGGGAATGGATGCAGTGCAGCTTATGATTATCATAGTTGTGCAATTCTTTTTGACAGTTTTTTTTGTTCCCTTTAAGGCTAATCTGACAGAATCACAAATTACTACAGTGAAAGAGACACTGTTGTCTGTGGTTTTCATGGATATCAGCACCACCTTCTCTTTATTCACCACGGAAAATTGGACCACATTATTCCAGGAGGACATACTGCAGCTTTTAGGGAACTTCAAAGAATCTCAACTTCAACTCCTCCCAACTAACATCACCTGCTCTTCCTACCAAGCAATGTAAGTATTCCACAGTATTTACATATAGGTGGATAGGTTATGTTTGTTTTTATAGGTATGCACTAAGTTGAGAGGTGGTCTAGCTAATGTTGGAACTCTGATGATGAACACATGTTGCACTGCATATCACTATTAGTATGATCCAGTGTGACTAGAATAATTACACTATTTAGTTACGAGCGTTACGAGCAGAATCAAAAATGGGGAAGGACTGTATGCTTATCCACTAGAGGGTCCGCACTCCCAGCTTCAACGCTAGGTTTGAACTCATACAATATAACTTTGATTACTAAACTTATCTTACCCAAAAAACATTACATACCATCTACACTGTATGCTCCAATACATGTCTCTGGTGCCAAAGACTGACAGCGGATGTTATAACATGACCTTGGACTCCATAGCTCTCATGACCTATTGGCGGCTGATCCTGGTCAATCTAAATAGAGCGTCTCGGTGGCAGATATGGCTGGAAATATGACAAGTGATGTTGGGTCTGATTTCCTCCCCCTACAGTAGGACACTTAGCAGGAAATTTGGTCTGTTGGGTCTAACCTTAGCAAAATACCAAAGAGCAATAAAACAGCAGAGTGTTGAACCCCCTTAATATGTAGGCTGGCTCAGGGATATCTCTGAATGGGCCACGGCAGAAGAGGTCCAGATGAAATATGGATGCAACAATGACAAACTGGGAGATGGTCTTAGGGTCTGGGGGGCCATGCTCACTGACTTGAAGAAACCTTCCACAGAAGTCCCCACTGATCAACCAAATGGAGACAAAAGGTACTAAGTAGCCATACAGTATTACTACATTTAATGACTTTGAACTCCGTCATGTGTTATGTCAACTGGGATCATTTGCACAAGAGCTGGGGGGGTGTTAAACATGTTTGTATGATCCTATTGATGAGATATTCAAATTGGCTGTGGTTTGTCCTTGACACACAGCATTGTTACTGTTTACCTCAGCTCAAAATTCAATAAAGATAATTTAAAAACAAAAAACTTGGTGCCAATGTTGAATCTCTCAGCAGGCCAAAGAAAAAATTTACATAAAGTATGAGCTCCCATCAGATGTCATGGTAAATGGTGTGGGCCACTGTGCTTAATCTCACACTTCAGTCTCAGTTGCTTTAAGTCCACGAACCATCACCAGCACTAAATTTGCCCCATAATGGTTAAAGAAGCTCAATGGTCTAACCAGTCTATTATTAAAATGTATTCTAAGTTGTGTTAATGAAACATACTACAAATCTAAAATAACATATTGGCAAGTATTGCCAACAATTTGCTTACAAACCTTTCAAATGTTCTTTTTCCCTTCATTTCAGAGTGAAAGGATTTGACATGGCGTACTTATCAATACCAAATGTCACAAGAATGCTCATCTATGAAGACTACCTAAGATTTTTCCTTTTAGGGAATGCTCATTCCAAAGGTAAGGTAGATATTAATCTTAGTAGGCCCTGTCTTTCGTACTATTATGTCTGATTTATGTCACTTGTGAACTTGTATCTTTATTTTAAAACCTATTTTGGCAGTCACAGATTGAAAGTCTGTGTAAACTCACATAGGCTAAATAGTTTTTAAGTGAGGTTCTAGCTATTTAAATTAGTTTGAAAAGTAATAACTTTTAATGTATTCTCACAGTACTTTGTCTGCTTTGAATACGTTACCTTGAAAACCAACTATTCACCAAGTCTTAAGAGTAAATCCAGAGCAATATTGTCGTATTAGTAACCTTACAATTGGATTCACACAAGCTGAATCACACACCACTTGGTCATGGAGTTTTGAAGTAGAATAATGTAGACTCTACATGATCTTAGGACTTGACTTTTTGATGCACGTTTTCCTACTTTCGAAGACCAATATGTATTTGAGACATAACAGTGTTTTTGACAGGCTGGTACACATATATATTATGGATTCATGCTAAAATTACGAAATATCTTAAGAGGTGAGTACCTCTGAGCACATCTCCAGGATTTACTGGTTCATTTGTTATTTGATTATATTTACGTGTATGAAAATGACATGCACACGGTTTAGGAATTTCTTCAATAATTTTCCAAATCTCCATGGTGACATCTGTGCAAGTCTCTACTACCTCTCAATTAATAGATGCCCTGAAAGCTCCAATCTCTGCTCAAATCAATGTTTGATCATGGGTTAGAACTATGAGTTGTGTGGATTTCATCTTTCTCATTGTTTACTGGCCTCCCTCAAGCCAAAATACCCCTGATACATTTTAACAGGTCAAACCTGTTGACATCTGCCAGAGGAAAACACACAGCAAATACCAGGACACGCAGATTCTGGTGCATATATAATAATTAGTGACCCAATAAATTAAGAATTCCATGATGCTGATTTTATTGGTTGTGTTACTTATATCATCCAATGGATGGGCAAATGTAAACAAGGCCTTAAAGTTCCTGAATCTCCCAAGTAAAATTTAACAAGAGCTATAACTGCACATAGTTGCTGAATCTTTGATAGAAATTTGAAATTGTTAGAAACTGTGTTACTGGTTAAAACTGGGGTGTGAGCCCTGATCAAGCAGCAACCACAATCCTAGTGAGGGTAAGGCACAAGCAAACCCCAAATAAACCTGTGCTCAACCCCATGGTAGCTTGGCACAGAGAAGTCAAACTTAAATAACAGACAATGTATAAACTATTTGTACAACACATAAAACAGTAAAGCTGTGACAACACCACACAAAACGTATCCCACACCAAGTTAGAAACATCAAGCAGGATTTAATAAATAAAACAAGATCAAAATGACAATAAATCCAAACAGAAGAATAGGAGTTAAGAATTTTTAAATATTAAACTGCAATATACAAGCATAAAGCACCAACCTTGGCTTTCTGGTCTCACTAAATACTGTCGTTGTCAAAAGTTTAATCCGACGACGATGGAGCCTGAGTCGGATACAGTCCCAGATTAGTCCAGCAGAAGTTTAAGCAAGAGTCCAGTTCGAGTGGACAGGTTATGAGGAGCAAGGACAGCGTCACTGGCGGCAGTCAGTGTAATGTGAAGAGCAGGCCAGGGGCTGCAGATGGGTGGGCTGGAGCTTCACGTTGGCTTTCCCCCACAGACTGTTGATACTGTACGCCGAGAGATGGGCTAGTGGCAGCTCAATTCGATTTTCAGGTGGGAGTGGCATATTTCCCTGTGCACACAGGGCTGTTTAAGTTCGCGAAGAGCCCGAGAATCTTCATTTAAGAGCCTGGTGAGGCGCACCAAAGGTCCATGACCCATGGGGTAACAATTGGGTGTCAGGAACTCGCTGGAGATGGATTCAGGAGCTAATGTAGAGCCTTTCATGTCCCTGAGGCTAAGATCGGGATGCCAGTACATTAGGCCATTGAATAACTCTGGGGTTATGGGTTCAAGCTGAAGCTGCAGGTCCAGTTCTGCTTCCCAAGGAAGAGAGCAGCAGGTTGGCAGTGCAGGGCAGCAGTTCCTTTAGAGCAGCAGTCCACCAGAGCGGCAGTTTTTTGTAGCAGCACAACAGTCCTTCTTGCAGGCAGTGTCCATAGGTCCAGAAGCCTACTGAAATGGTGGTGTCTGAGGATCTTCTTTTACACACAGTTGTGTCTCTGAAGTGGGGAGAATCTTCTTGATTCATGCCTTTGAAGGGCATAGATGTCCCGCCCTGGCTGCAGACTAGCTACAGGAGGTATGCAGTTCTCTGTGTGGAGGCAGGATACAGCCTAGTCATGTGTAAGTGGGGCTATGCCTAGCACCTAACTCTCATACTGCTAATGATGGCTGATCCAGTTACACCTATGGCTGTCTAGGAGGAATACAAAAAGTTCAATGCACAATGCAGCAAGCATAGAAACAGCAAAAACGAGGAGAAATAAAGCATTTCTCCTCTTTTCACCAGGTCTTAATGTTGGTACTGCCTCCTATTTACACCACCCTTGTAAATAGGGGGCAGCATCAAAAGCAATGGGTGTTGCGGTGGAACGCTCACTGCAACAGCCATTGCCCACCCTTTTCAAGCAGAGTCTAGCATGAAAGGGGGCCTTATTTACAATGTGGCGTTAATTGGCTTAATGCCACTTTGTAAATAAGGCAAAGCCCCTATCGCCACAGGAACGTTGCAAAGAGTGACATTCCTTTGGCGATAGGGGATTGCAAATATGACCACTAAGTGTTTTCATATGGTAGAGCCAGTGTTGGCATAGTGAAAAAAGACTTTGGACGTTTTTACTGTCAGGACATGTAAAACATCAAACTTACATGCCGTACATTTTAAATGCCAAGTGCCCTGCCCTATGGTCGTTTAGGGCCTACCTTAGGAGAGATGAATAAGCATTAGAACAAAGAGGTTTGTGGACTTGCAAAATGCTTGTTTTGTCAGACCAAAACAGTCCACTTAAGCTGCAGTTAGAGGCCTGGAGACATTTTTTATAGTGCTGTTTTAGTTGGTGGCAGAAGGAATGCTGAAGCCCGCTAATAGCCATTAATGAATGAATGAATGAATGAATAAATACGTTCTTATATAGTGCATGGCTACCCTAAGGCATCCCAGCGCTGTGTAACCTGAGAGCTGGTAGAAACTCAATGGAACAAAAATGTCTTTAATCGCTTCCTGAAGGCCAGATGGTTGGTCTCAAGCCTGATGTAATCTGGGAGAAGGTTCCAAAATTTGGCCGCTTGAAAAGAGAGCTGGCGGCCCCCCATGCCCGCCCGCATGTCCTGGGTACAGGTAGTACCATATTCTAGGGACTTATAAGTAATTAAATGTGTCATTTAGCTATATGACAATTTTACCAGGTTTACAGGGGAAAGAACAACCTCAGTTCTCTCACCACTGGTTACACTAATAAAGTGTGTAGAATTCGATGACCAACAAGAATAGGTTCAACAAAAGAAGGCAACAATCTGGGGGAATACCACACAAAAAATGTTTATTTCCAGCACATACCAATGTAGACTACTCTACCACCTGATTTTTACTATTCATTTTGGGTTGGGGTAAGAAAAACCATAAAATGGTCAACCTGAATTTAGTGAGTAGTTGGACAGGACATCCTGCAGATAGCTTTTAAAACATCAGTGAAACACGACTAGAGATACTTTATGAAAATAATGGGTGTAGAAAGTAAGTGTGAGAAAAGCAGGGCCGGACTGGCAGTAGCGGGCACCGGGTGGGGGGCCGATTTGGCCCCTGGGGGCCGTTTTTGATACAGGGCCATTTTTTCAGCATAGCTGCAAAATCGGCCCTGTAACAAAGTCGGCCGAAAACTGGCCCTGACAAAGAGCTCGGTGGCTGGGGGGGGGGGTCTGGCCGAGCACTTTGCCAGGGCCGGTTTTGGTTCCCAGTCCAGCCCTGGAGAAAAGTAGTTAAATTAGTTCAGGCGCATTCAGGAATTAAAGACTGGTTTAACTGGTTTAATTCTCTTGAAATACCACCTCTCAGGAGAGAGCTGTTTCGCTATAAAATGAAAAGGAGACGTGCCTGCTTACTGAACGACTTTCTATTTGTCTGACCAATGACCGAGGGGAGCCGGTATCTCTCCCTATGACTTGGATCTCCAGGGACGGAAATCTGCTCTCAGGACTATTGTTGAGAACAGCAGGGAAGCCAGCTGTAAGTGAACTGGACCGAATATGGAAAACCCCATTCGACCGGACCCTTGGATGTATGATGTTTCAATGCATGCTTTTACAATGCATGCCATTACGACGCAGGTTTTACAACGCAAGTCGTTACAACGACTTGCGTTGGGGGGCGCTGGATAGTGAATAGTTGAATTTAATATTCCAGTCCCCGTGGATAGCAGGGAAGGTGTTGGATAGTAATTAAACTATTCCCTATCCTAGAGCGCCCCCCAGCGCAATGCGTTGTAATAACTTGTGTTGTAAAAGTTGCGTCGTAATGGTAGTGCGTTGTAAAAGTTGCGTTGTAAAGGATGTTCCCCGGACCCTTGGATAGGTGTCTGAGAATCAGTCCTGAAAACATGAACATTTTCCATAGACATACTGTTTTTGCAAAAACGTTTGCTGGGGCAAGAAAAAATAACATTTACTTTTTTATTTTTTAAGTATCTCACTACTCACCAAGCTGTTAGAGTCTTGCCTTCGTTTAGTTCTAAAAACGAATGCGCTGATGTCCCTTGTTGGTGGTCTACTTTTTGCCTATGCAAACGCAGTGACACTGTTGTGTAAATAATGGCTTCTCCTGCGCTTGGCATGCACTTGGACCACATGGCCTCATGATTCTTGCTTGCTTTGCAGTCCTACAATGTTAGGATTGTGTTAAATGGTGGTAAAGCTCAGTTTGAAGTTTGTGTCTTCACATCACAATCAATTTCACACAATGCCTAAATAGGGCCTTTGTATTTGTTCGGCAATATTTCTGCAAAAAAGCCATGTTTCCAAAAAACATGTTAACTGAAAAGCGAGAGAGAATTTACAAATGCACCACTAAACTTTAACTTCCAAACAGAGATAGTGACCAACATTTACTAACATTTTAAAAACGTTTTTTCTCAGGCACAGGAGTCGCCTGTGATGCTGCAAATCTGACAACATGGACGGCCATAAACCTTGGCCATTTCGTTCAACAATCCACCTTTGATGATCTAACTCGTTTTCAGAAGAACTTCAGCAAGGTGAGATAATCTTAAATTCATGTTCAGACATTGCGTTTCAGACAATTAAGAGACATTTAAAGGCAGGGATGTTGTGAAAGCCACCTTTACCTTCACTATTTATCATGGTCAGGGTTCCCCACAAAGTCTCTGTGAGTTTCTAAAAACGAAGAAAAGCTTGAGGCGATGTTTACAATGCTGATATTAAGGAGATCCACAAAAGCAGTATTGCAGAACAGAGTCTGTAAGATGCAGGTTCGGAAGCTTGGGGATATGGGTGCGTAAATTATTTTAATACATTCAGAAGAAACTAATAGTCACAATTCTGCAGTACTGGCATTGCTCATTAGATGTACTACAATGTTTAGATGTTTTTCAATGCCTTTTGAAAATGAAATTAATATATGTAGTCCACAGCCCCATTCTCCCTCTGAGCATGATGAACAGTTGCAAATCAAAAGTATGCTCAGCTCTAGAGACAGCCTAGAGGACATAAGACTCTGCACACATCACCTGTGTCAATGGTACATTAAGGGGGTCATTATGATGTCGGGCGGAATCACTTTCTCCTGACACCCCAGTTGTCATGGGACCGACCAACACAATATCGGCGGTACCGACCGCCCCATTAGGATGCGACGGAACACTGTTAAGTCGCTTTCCTATATTTTACTATGTAACCTGCCATAATGCATGCTCCCATAGTAAAATTGGAGGCCATGCACCAAAGAGGGCCGTGCTAGGGACCCCCTAACACGCTTTCTGACATGGTTTCCATGTCAGACAGACCGGCATGGAAACCATGTCGGAAAGCGTGCTTTGTAATCTCAAGGGCGGAAAGAACCGCCCTTGGGGATTACAGGGTGCATTCCGACTGGCGGATGGGCTCCTGAGCCCGTCAAAAGCCAGCCGCAATGACCTGCCGGTTTCCTTTCCAATCACCTCCATCGTAATAAGGCGGTCGGAAAGGAAACCGAACGGCCCATTACAATGTGGTTGTAAAGGCCCCGAACATATGTTAGAGTCTTTATGAGCCACATCGTGATAGGCCCCTGAATCTACTGTAGACAGCAGCAATACCGTGCTGCCACAAAAGCACACCAGCAGTAAAATTACATGTTAACTCTTTGCACGGTAGATGGCATCTCTGAAATCATTCAAAACATATTGCTTTTGGTTCTCTAGTGAGTGCCCCTATGTCTCTGATGCAAGTACTAATAGAGGTAATTACACTGCAGATGTAGCACCAAATAGTTTAAAGAAAAGAAGATTTTGAAAACAAAACGTGGAAAAAAAGCTTATTTCTGACACAATAATCCACACCCCTCACACTCCTACACATACTTATATACAAATAAAGGCCACTTTACTGAGCACACATGCATCCTACATTGCATAGTATCGACTCTGCACAGGCAGCTACTGTCACTGAAGAACATTTAAAAAACACAAATATATATACACATACACGCACAAAAACTTTCTATGTGTGTGGGCATATATAAACACATATTTACTCATTACTATCTAGTGACACACATAGACCAGCGCACACTATATTCAATACCCAGGAATAAACACAGATCACCACAAACAAACAGAAAAAGGCACAGCCAAACACAAGAACTAATGCACATAATGGGATTACGAGTTTTCCTCCCAAACACAGAGAATCAACACAAATAACCCAGTCTGAAATAAGGAATAAACAGATACACTGCCTCAAACAAATTCCCATAGAAATAAACATCACTCCTGCATACAGTCACAGAGATTTGAAAAGCCACAACTGTTTAGGTACACACACAAAGGTTGAGATAACCCCTCCTAAATTACCTATCATGCCTGGCACTCTATGTCTGGCTTTTAAAAACTGTTTATTCTATTTTAAGGTGAAAGAAACAAATAAGCATTACAAACACTGCCAATTGATGGGAGATTTATAAACCAGTGACACGATTTAGGACCGTGTAAAGATGAGGACATTTCTATGAAGCTGTAGCATTGATCTATAAATTACTATAGAAAAAGGTCAGCAATAATTTGAAATGTATTCCAAGGATCTGTATTGTCCAAAGTAAGCCTGTGATTGGATATGATTCTTTTTTTAAACCATTTTTATTAGCATTTAATATAAACTGCATGTACGCTTATACAGCATATAACTTGGCTTCTGGCATCGGGCGAGTAATAACATTGCGGTACCAGCAATTGCTCTTTCAGGACTGTACAATATTATTTTTTTTAAACTTTGTATATCAGTTTCCAAATAACAAGCCAATGATGCATCATAGGTTACATATTATAGCATATAAACAATATCAAAGGAGGAGAGATAGCACACATAACACACATCATAAGACATTATGGTGTTCAGGCACTGAAAATCGTTTAGTTTACCATTAGATTTACAATAATCATAAATAACACTACACGAGAGGATAGGGAAAAACAAAATCGTTAAGGAACAAAGGCCTACACAGGCACCTTGGTACGACTTCACTTATGTTTTGACCAGACAATTGGTATAATCCAGGGGACCGCGAAAAGGACCATCAGCGCCTAAAAATAAAAATGCATAATTATAAACATGCACAACACCTCAGCCCACTCCCTCCTGGACTATTCGGCTCTCTAACTGAGACTGCTGATCGGACCTGTGTCGAGTATTCCACGCAGTTAACGTGCAAAAAGCCATACTCCTGAGCCAGGACTTCAAACTCAGAGGCCGTCTAGCACACCAGAGGAACGCAACTTCCCTTTTTGCCAGCAGGAATCCTAATGCTGCAATTTTACAAACAGTGCGTGGGATGTTTGAGACATAACCCAGCAATGCTATTTCTGGGGTGGGGATCAGGTTCAGACCTAGCATGTCGCTGAAAGTGTGGTGTACCTGAGACCAATAATCATGTAAAAGGGGACAGGTCCAAGATAGGTGGGCGAAGTCAGCGTAGGGGGCCTTGCATTTGGGGCACTGGTGGGAGCGACTAGAATCTATTTTGTGTGAAAGTGCTGGAGTGTGATAAAGCCTACAGAGGAATTTAAAATGGATGAGTTTGTGCCTGTTGTTTAGGGACACTTCCTTCGTAGCTTTGCAGCACTGTGCCCATTGATCATCCGATATGGGGTTTCCCAGATCCTCCTCCCACGCAGTGCGTACCTTGGTGTCCAGAGTGGGAAGTGAGGTACTGCACAATCTATATAATTTCGAAACCAGGTGCGTTCCCAGTTGGTGTTGGATGATGAGTGTGAGAGGGGGGACATCCTCAGGAGCGAGTGGGAATGTGGGAAACACAGCCGCATCATAGATCGCAATCTAGTCGAGACAAAGGAGTCCATGAATGAGCGGTCAGAGAAACGTTGATCTTCAGATGTGGAAAAAGCGTGACCTTCAGGGAAAAGGTCGCCGATAGTGTGGATGTGGAATTTGGTCAGAGTGTGTTTGACTACTGTTTCCCCGGTAATCGGGAGCCAATAGGCATTGGGCAATGGAAGGGCTGGAGAATACAGTCGGTCCAGGCCAAGAAGCCTGCGCACTCTATCCCAAGCGGGAAACACCCGTTACATTGGATGTATCGCATCGCGCTGCCATTGCAACGCGACTATCACATCGCAGCCGGCATCACAACGCATGTCATCAGGACGCATGCAAGTGCGTCGCAATAACATATACAACGTTAACGATTACATCGTATTCAAGCGGAATGTACGATGTAAACAAGCACCGAATTAAACCAGCAATTTTATAACGTATTGGTGCTTGAAGCTGAATGTGTTAAACCAGCATTAAACACATCGAATTAAACCAGCATTAAACACATCATATTTATAATTACCACATCACACATCACATTTATAATTATCACATCATATACGATGCATATGGGAACACATGAAACAAGCAATTTTATAACGTATTGGTGATTGAAGCTGAATTGTGCACAAGCAGCAACGATACGATACACATAGATTTTAGAATTAACCAAAAATTACATAAATGTGTTATAATTAACACATCATATGTATAATTACCCCATCATATATGCTTGCATTAGCGCGTCAATAACAGGACCAGGATGTGCTCTGTATATCATAATTAGCACATAATATATGTTACAATTACAGCGTCAATAACTCCAACAAGATGTGGTCTGAGGGATAGCTAGGCAGACTTTGGTGCTGTCAGACAAGGTTCGAGCCTTCTATCGTCCTCTCATATCAAGAGCAGATACCAGACATATATATTTTATAATTAACAAAAATATATATAAATGTGTTATAATTAACACATCATATTTAATAAACATCTGCTAACATTTACATATATATGTTTTAATTACCAAACCGTTACATATATGTGTTATAATTACCCCATCAGTTTAATTCTAAGATTGATTACAATTCTAGTTCTATGGTGAAGATACCTTTTTGGTGATTGGAAAGAGAACTATATAAAATTATACTTTGGGCCGTCTGGAAGCTTTAGCATACAAGAATTTAGTTTCTGGAGGAGACCCAATGACTAGCAAAGGGGTGTAAACATATTTAATAAACACTTAACAAGAGCGGATGGATTTCATAAACATATTTAATAAACACTGGATTACCTGCACAGAGGTTAATATTTAATCAGCAATGGCTAAATATTTCATAAACAGTGGCTAGACAGTGGCTATCTATTTTTATGTGGCAATTCGCTGCAAAAGACATTTCATTTGCTCAGCCTCGCATATGTAAATATAAAAGAAACACGCACATGATAATATTTAATAAACAGTGTATTAACAGCGCAGAGGTTAATATTTAATCAGCTGCAGCTAAATAGTTCATATTTCAGAAACAGTGGCTATTGATGCCAAAGTGTGTTACCGAGGTTATGCCAAGGTGTGTTACCAATGAGGTGGTCACTGGGTGGGGGGGGACAGGAACAGACATTGTTGCTCAGGGCTCCACCAGCGCTAAAGCCGGCCCTGCATCCAGATATATAATACAAGTAACGCTGAAATGCTCTATCTCTAAAGTGACCACCAGGCAACAAGTGCTGCGTCTTTTAAATGCCCAAAATAAAAGTTTTGTATCTTTTAAATGTCCGAATAAAAATAATGAATACCATGCCATAGTGCATCAGGAGATTTGACCCGAAATACAGCTTGGAGACACACAATGAAAAGTTGCCTTGTAATGTGATATGATTGACCTATATGCTTCTTTTTGCAATCATCATGAACGCGATGTGTTGTCTTAAACAAAATGGACATTATCATTTTCATGCATTTTCTTTTGTCAATTCTATTCTTCCGAATTGAAGGTCACAAATACTCACATATACTTCTCTGTCTGTGATTAGTCGTGTTTTTTAAATTGTACCGCGCACGCAGGCACGGACCCTTGCTCCCTTCTCTCACGAACCACATACAATGTCAGTTTAGGTTTTTCCTCGAGCAAAAACAATTTCGTAGGGCATTTTCTTTCTAGTTCAAGTTACCATGTTGCTTTTCTGTAAAAAGGTTATTGAAATGTGCATAATTATGCAAACGTGCTCTACATTGATATGTATTCCCCAGTCATTTTACGATTTACACAAAATAGAAGATTTTGTGTCGAGGGGAACGGAAGTACAAAAAACTGCGTTGTTTTGCACTGCGACATAATGTACTGCGGGGTGATGTTCGGGCCAATTGGAAGCAACGCAATCGCGTTGCAAAAGGATGCGATGTCATTGTTCACGATGTAATGGACGGGGCGATGTCATACACGCGATGTTACAGCGTGCGATCAAGCTGACCGCGATGTAACGTCATACATCCATCCCAAGCCCAACAGGTAGATGAGACAGTCTGTATATCTTGCGGGTCCCGAGGGAAACCCCTAGGAAGAACGGTGGAAAGCGATCCAGGCAGGACCAAATCCGCTTCAGGTTTCAAATACAGAATGCGGGCGTCAGGGTGGAACCAAGAATATGCAAATGAGCGTTGTGCAACTAAAAAATATAAATAAAAATCTGGAACGCCAAAGCCGCTCTTTTCATATGGGAGGGTTAAAACTCGCCAGGATACCCGCAGATTTTTGTCACCCCAAACTAACCGCAATAACATTGAGCGCAGCTGGGAAAAAAAATCTTGGTGAGAGGAATCGGGATGTTATTAAAAAGATATAAAAAGCGAGGAAGTACAACCATTTTGATTATGGCAATCCTCTCAGCCATAGACAGAGGGAGGCGGATCCACCTTCCAATCTGGCTCTGAACCCCTAGATATTTGACTGAGTCGTGACTCCATTCAAGAGGAAACTAGCAATTCCACTCTGTGGTACTCGGGGTGAGCGGAAAGATGACTGATTTGTGCCAATTGATGCGGAGACCAGAACATTTGCCGAAGCGGGTTATTTCCAAAATAGGAGGTTCCAGATTGATGTGAGGCAGTCTGACATATAAGATTGTGTCATCCCCATATAAAGATATCAAAAGAGGACGAGTACGGAACTGGAGTCCCTGGTGTAGATGTTTTTCTTGAAAGTGACGGACCAAGGGGTCCATCGGCAAGATGAAAAGCAGCGGGGAAAGGGGGCATCCCTGACGTGTGCCACGTGACAAGGAAAACTGTGCCATTCCAAGGAATCAAATGCTTTCTCAGTGTCAAGAATGATTGCGGCGGCCGGTGTGGATGGGTCTATTCGATGCAAAACGGAGAACAGGGTCCTCAGGTTCAAAGAAGTGGAGCAATGTGGGACAAATCCAGACTGTGCTGGAGATATGATAGACTCCATCAGCAAGGAGAGCCGGATGGCGATAACCTTAGCCAAAATCTTGCAGTCAAGATTTAATAAAGAAAGAGGTCTGTATGAGCTGCATAATGTGGCGTCCCTGCCTGGCTTGGGAAGGAGAATGATGACTGCCTCTCTGAACGTGGTGGCAGGCATCCCGTCTCATGTGCCTCCGCGTATACTTCCACCAATCGCGGGACTAAGACCTCTTTGTAGGCTTTGTAAAACTCGGCAGAAAAGCCGTCTAGGCCCAGTGCCGAGGAACCCCTCAACGCCTCAATGGCTTCAACTATGCTGTCCTGAGTGATGGGTGTAGCTAAAAATTCCTGCATGTGTTTTTCAAGATATACCATAGCGATCTCGTTTAGGTAGGCCCCCGGTCCCCCTGGTCCCCCGTTAGCATGGACGTGTAGAGGCGTTTGTAATAGGACAAAAAGGTGCTGCAGATTTCTGGCGTGGAAAGAAGCACCTCTCCCTGCGGGCCCACAATCTCTGTGATGTAAGACGCTTGATAAGGGGGGCGAAGTAGCTGTGCCAATAGTTTACTGGGTCTGTCACCTTCCCCATACTGTCGTGCTGTGGACTGTTTGGTCAGAAACCTCAGCTCTCTGTCTTCCTCCTCCCTAAACTCCATCATTAACGACAAACGTCTGGCCTCTGTGTCACCCGATGGGTGCTGTAATAACTCTCTGTCTAGTGCAGCAACGTCCTTTTCAATGCGAGACAGTGTGGAACGGATATCTCTTAAAGCACCAACATGTTTGGCAATGCAGACACCACGAATAGTTGCCTTGAACCCCTCCCAAAGAATTGCCCAAGACTCCACAGACCCAGTGTTTAAGTCAAAATATTCCTCAATGGCTTGTCCAATTTCCTCAGTAAAAACAGGGTCAATCAGTGCTTTCCCGGGAAATCGCCACTGCCTCTCATACCCACCCAACCTGCTGATCTTCAATTTAAGGACTATTGGAGAGTGGTCTGACAGCGTGCGCGGGAGAGTGGGGAGGTTCTCGACCCAACCAGCGACCCCAGGGGAAAGGAGCCAGTATTCAATTCTGGTCCAGGTGTTGTGGAATCCAGATTGGTGTGTATGATCAGGAAGCTGTGGGTGAAGCCGTGCCTCTATGTCAATGAGGGAGAAGTGTGTGCATATATCAAGTAAAATTGAACGTGATCTAGCTTTAGCGTCAGGGGAGGAGGATGTACTGTCCTTAGTCGGATTCATCAATAAATTAAAGTCCCCTCCAACAATCAGTAGCCCAGGATCAAGCGTGAGGAGCTTCACTTGTAATTCTTGGAAAAAAGAAGGACTATCGGCATTGGGGCCATAGATCCCCACCAATGTGATCTTGTATCCTACAAGTGTACCCGTGATTATCAGGTAACGACCCTCTTTGTCCACGATACCGTTGGTTAAAGCAAATGGCACTCGCTTGTTTATAATTATGGCTACCCCTCTTGAATATCTGCTATAATGAGAGAAAACCGATGGGTACCCCAACTTTTAGCAACTTCTGACAAGAGTCAGAGGGGGCCAAATGTGTTTTCTGTAAAAAAGCAATTTCAATCTCGTGTCTAGTGATATAATTGAAAACCTGTCTGCGCTTTCTAGTATTATTCAGCTCCCAAACATTCCAGGACATCAGTGAAAGCCCGGATGGACCAAGCTGAAGGCCTAACTCGGCCATCTGGCAAACAATAACAAAGATAATCTGGATTGTGCGCTATTCCATCTCAACTCAAGTGCATGATGAATAATGTAACAATCGTAGGTATAAAAAAAAAAAAACCACCCCCCACCCACCACCCAGCCTCCTATCAACCCCATAGAGGCAAACCCATTGCAATCGTACAGCAGAACGCAGTAATATACATGACACTGACCAATTAAGAAGGAAATAAACAATAAAAAAAAAAAAGCAAGGATACAAAGGCATCTGCCATGAGGGGCAGCAATGCCACGCCGGTCAGGCATACCCGTAAATCAAAATATGAATAAGCCTAGAATATACATAATCATGCAACACCAAGAAAAAGGCAAAAGGATATGCAATAATGGGTCTTCAGCCAGTCCCAGGGTCCGTGAAAAGTTCTACGCTGTTTTGTGAATCGCCATGGACCGGAGAAAGCGAACCAGAAGCAGAAGCCACACTCGACTACTGCTTCTTATAGTGCTGGCAAAACTCCTGCGCCGCCGCGGGTGTGTCAAAAATGCAGAATCTGCCGGCAACTTCCCCCTTTAGTCATGCTGGGTATAGCATACTGTACTTGAGGCCCAAGTTCCAGAGCGCAGCCTTGACTCCATTATATTTATGGCGTGCCTCCTGGACCATAAAGGTAAAGTCCGGATAAAAAGACAAGGTGCTGCCCTGCCACTGGATCTCACCCTTCTCATGCGCAGCTCGAAGGGCAGCGTCGCAGTCACGAAAATTCATGAGTCTGGCAATGATAGAGCGAGGAGGCAGGCCAGGGTGAGGCCGGGGACCCAAAGATCTATGGGCTCGCTCCGGTATACATCCTTTACAACGCAACTTTTACAACGCAGTGCCTTTACGACGCAACTTTTACAACGCAAACCATTACAACGCATTGCGCTGGGGGGTGCTCTAGGATAGGGAATAGGTTTAATGTACTGTCCAACACCTTCCCTACTATCCACGGGGACTGGAGTTGGAATAGTAAATTAAACTATTCACTATCCAGCGCCCAAATGCACTATGCGTTGTAATGGTATGCATTGTAAAACTTGCGATGTAAAGGAAGGCGTTGTAAAAGTATGCGTTGTAACGTCATACATCCGCTCGCTCCACCACAAACCCTTGCGTGAACACCTCCCTGCCGAACAGGTCGACGAGCAGCTTTTCCACGAAGAGATCCATCCGTCCTGTTGACGCCGTTTCCGCCACGCCGAGGATGCGGATATTGTTGCGATGGCTACGCACCACAAGGTCCTCATTCTTGATGGCTACTTCCTTGAGGATCTTTCAGTATGCTCCAGCCGTTTCAGCGATTTCGATGAGTTGTCTTCTATGTCCGAGACTCTAGACACCACATCAAGCCGCCGGTCGTGGGCCTGGACCTTAGACCCCATGTCCGCCAATTTTTGTTTGAGACTGTCGAACCGGCCGACTTGAAACTCGCCCTCATCTCACTCATCATGGTAGTGACCAAAGAAGTCGCGTCGTTTCGTTCAGCGGACTCCACAGCACCTGTGGAGGAGCCCGGCGGGGCCTCAGTGGTGAGGAGGGAAGCTTTGTCAAAACTGAGTTTGTGTTGGTTTGGATCCCTTTTCCGCATGGTGGGAGTCGAGGGGAAACACGCGGCTTTGAGGAAGCTACGTGGCAGAGGGCGACGGCCCCGAAGAACAAGGAGGGATCAACTACCAGTTAGGGAAAGTTCACTGTCGCATTCGAGTGACAGGCGTGTAGTAGGCAATATAATGTCGTGGGGGCACCAGAAGGAAGGCAGATGAAATCAGCACTCATGACCGTGGCCCATCTTGTAGCTGGTCAGGGGTCGCCTATACCACAGAGTCCCACTGCAAGATCAATTGGTAGCAGTAAAAGGGCGCGGTTGCTTCTGTAGTATTAGGCCTGTGATGCCAAAATGGCTCCGCAGCGAGGGGCAGCAGACTCGCCTTCTCGCGGCCCCAGGAGAATTATCAAGGTCTCCCCAGGACTAGGCTGACCATATATAGTGGGCGCTGGTAGGTCAATAACAAGGAGATCACTAAATCAGGCCATGTGGTCTGTCCAGGGGAGCGTTTTTGGTCACGGCAGCCAGTTCGCCACAGGAGGGCAGATGTAGGCGGGAGCGTCCCGGCGGACAAAAGGACAGCGAGACACAAGGGTGGGGCCGCCACAATGCAGGGGGGGGGCACCAACATCCGCAGCGCCCATCACTGCCTCGGCACACCCCCGCGGCCCACAGAGCGCCCAGCCCCGACCCCAGGACCCAACGGGCAGGGCCGCAACTCAAGGCCCCGGCCAGGGACCGCGCCGAATGCCCAAAAGCCGCGAGCGCGTCCCCGGACCCCGGAGCAGCACCGCCCCACCCGGAGAAGAAACGGGGAGAGAGGCAGGGCAAGCCAAGCGCCGCGAGCGGGCGCAGAGCACAGCAGGGGTACGACAGGCGCGGCACTCACCGTCCGGCCAGGCGCAGTCAGAGATTCCACCGGCGAGGGCTAGGGGCCCTAAATCCCCTCCGCCGTTCTCACTTCTCCCGCCGTCCTTGGGCACCGCGCGGGTGTCTGAAGGCGCCAAATCGGGACCGCTGCAGGATGGAAGCGTCTTGTAGGCGTTAATGTGGAGAATCACATATTTAAATGTTTATACGGGAGCCCGGCCGGCGGAACTTCATGCAGAGGCAGCCATCTTGGTTGCCTCCGTGGCCACGTCTCCGATTGGATATGATTCTTAGAGTCAGAATCACTGTTTTGTATACACAGGCTATTAGTCGCTGTTTCTTTCCTAAAGACTTTTGTTTGGATCGGGTTATTGCGTATGTAGATTTTTAAATCCAGGAAGTTGATTTCAGTTTTTGAAAAGTGAGAAGTAGTTTTGATCTGTTAGGTTTTGTCATATAGTTTACCCAGAAACATTTGGAGTAAATCCATGTGTTCTTGCCAAATGCAAATAAGATCATCAATGTAGCGCCCCCAGAAATGAATGTGAGAGGTTAATTCTGAGTACTGTTCGGCCCAGAGCAGGAATCTTTCAATGTGGCCCATGAAGACCCAGTCATATGGGGTGCAAATTTGGTACCCCTAGTGGTCCCGCGCAATTGGCGGTAATGTTGGTTAGCATATTTTTACACACTGGCTTTGTCTTAATGGGTTAGAGGCTTCCTAATTATCAAGGACACCCTAACATACAAATTATTCCCATTGATGAAGGAAAGGCCTAGGTTAGAATATTCACCCCTGTCAAACTGAAGTTCCTCGAGACACTACCTGTACCATAAACGCCATATACTTAGATACATGCATAGATACATACAAACATGCGCATATTTCAAAGTAAATAATTTATTATAACCACTGGATAGGTCACTAGACATACAAATTGAATAATACTTTATTCTTATATAGAACGTCCTATCGCACTACCTGTGTTCCAAGGCATTGTACATAACAGCTGCTAGGTTATCTGATGTATGGTATTGAATTTACCTACATAAAAAACTCACACCGCTTGCTCTACCTTTGCACTTTAGCACAGTATGTGTTTCACATCACACAAATATGGATTATTTACATCTTCCTAATGGAAAAGAGGCAAAACTCCAGAGTATCATTAGTTGTCACAGACTTCCAGAGTGCTATCAGTCAAGAACTATCCAGTCTCCCTGGATGGTTGAGTACTGACATATTGACTCATCCTGCATACAAGGCCTTTGAGCAACACTGCAGGAGCTTTCAGTCAGTACAGACTCGCTTCGTTGCTGCTCTACCTGCAGCTGCTTACACTCTTATTAAGGAGTACAAGTTACTAAATCGGAGAGGGCACAGCACCTCAGATCATGTGTGCTTTTTTAGGTCTCACCTAGGCAGCGCTTGCGCTGCTTAGTTGAGACATGCAGTATATACCATAGCGTGGAAGCTTTCTGGAAGCTCCGCCCACTCTCCCCCATCTTTTGTATTGGCTTACATCCTAAATGCTGCCTTCTGATAGGTTTTAGGCGTGTTAGTCCCGCCTCCTGACGGCCATGTTATCATTTGTAAATTTCCTTGGTTATTGGCCCCTTTACTCCAACACTATTTTCTGCCCTGTGTCCCCCCATCCCCTCCCACAGTTCGTCACTTCTCGCCCACCCATCACTATCCACTCCCATTTGTGCCTTTTTAAACGGCCTCACTCTCATTTCTAATGCAATACGTCTCGCGTAAATGCGAGTCGTATTGCATTGCAAATGTTTTTTTTAAAGAAGTGCGCCCGAAAAGAAAGCACAAGACTGGAAGTCAGGCGTCTCACACCTGAGTGCGGTTGGGGCTCCTGTGCACGAAGGAGAGCCCCGCACACCGGCCAGAGGAAGACGGAGCTTCCCCAATTGCTCCAACGCTCCCCCTCCCCAACACTTGGAGTCACCTGCGGGAGGTTTAGGTGAGCTGGGTGAGTTGCGAAGATGTGTATTTAGATGCCTGGCTGCTGCTGTCTTGACGTAGCCAGCCAGGGATGGGTCTGTGAAAAGGGGCTGCTGCCGCACTTTATTTACTAGCACTGGCGAGGACGAACCAAATATTTCCGCCCAGGGCGCTGTCTGAGCAAGGACCAGCTCTGAAGGCAGTGCACTTGAGCAGTTCTCCTATTCTTGGGTCGTGAGTATACATTTCGTATAAGCAGCCCGCTCCGTGTAGTTTATCAACTAGCGTAAACACTGCAAAACCAAGTCCCACAGTACAACTAAAAGACCCATCTTGCGTCTGCAATGACGGGACTTGTTCCAGAAGTTGTGGTGCAGCATGCGCGCGCCCTTGGTGTGCACAGCCAGGCACGCGCCGAAGGAAGAAATACTATTTGAGGCTTTGAGTAGTCTTGGAACTCCGGCTTGGACGTGACGCACCAGCACATGGCTCTGTGGCGTAAGAAGCAAGGGAGTCTGTGTAAAATGGAATAGTAGTCTGGAGTTGTCCCACCACAAATGTGATTAGTTCGTTGCCCTGTGTTCTTGCACTCAAGTACTGGTAGTCTGCATTTCTAAAGGTAACAACGAAGTTAAAGGTACTGTAATGACATTCCTCTCCCCCCCCCCCGATAATCACCCAATTGAGTATCTGACGTCTGCATAATGCCTGCCCTTTTCTTAGAAGGGGCTTTCGTAATGTAAAGTCAGTTTTAAAAAATTGGCTGTATTTTCAATGTGACAGCAAACGCATGTGTATGACACTGTTGCATGGTCCAGTGAATTAACTGAAATACGAGTGCCACAGTTCAAGTACACATTTGACTTGCTTCAAGCATTGAAATACGAGGGTGTGTTTTTCGATTTCAATTAAATAGGTCCACATATTAAAATGGTAATGTGCTTAGAAACGAGTTCAACGCTCATTTGTGTTTTTAGATTTTTCTTTGCCAGTAAAGCTTGGTCTACTATCTTATGACTCCTTTCGGTGCTTTTCGGAGTACACCTGTGTGCTCAGGAGTCCTGTAAATTGCAATCCTCTCATTACGTTGTGTTTTTTCTTTTGCTTGCAGTATGTGTCCCAATGTTGCTTAGTCTTTGTTTCAGATGGTTTCTCTCGTGGCACTAGTCCGCCAGCACACAAGTAGTGCCATGCAGTGAATCAATATGTTTTTTTTGCCTCCTCTCCCAGGTCATAGGACCTAGTAGTTCACAGGAGAACTCGTCCGTGAGCCTTTAGTAAACACTTTTAAGGAGTTATACTATCAGTCCTGAGATTCTTTTGTGTCTTCAGTGGGCAGTCTTAAACGACATCTTCTCTTCGCTCTGATGCACCCTTGTTTCCTGGGCCAGCCTTTCATCAGAACTATAATGGATGGACGTCCTAATCATCCTACACCCCTCCCCCATCCGTCCCTTCCATCGGTGATGGTAGTGGAGGTCTTTTGTGTTCACAGAAAACGTCCTGCTCCTCAGCGCAGTGATCAGCCAAGAAATAAACCCTTGCACTGTCCCTTCACATCAATCCCATATTCACCTGCTAAACTGTAGGGAAAAGCCCCGGGTGGTGAGGGAAAGGTGGTGGGGAGGTAATCGAGAAACTTGAAGAAAACATGATCTTACACAACTTGAAGGCAATAAACTGGTGGCCTGGACTAAGCCAACCAAAAATCCCATTTCTAACTTTGGTTGTTTAAAACCAATGTTCTTTATTGAATTAAGTCTCAAGTCAAAACTCAGGCATCATATGTCTTTTTGTTGCTAACCTGAAGTCCACCTATTCTCACACAAATCGAATTGTTGCCATGGTGACCGCTAATAGCTTTTAGATTACGTTTTGTTTTATAACGTAACTTAAACACATTGGCAGTGGCAATAGCTCTGGCTAAACATTTACAAGGTCCCAAAGGCGAAACCGATTGCATTGCAAATGCTTGTTTTGTTTTAAAAATGAAAGAGCATCAATCCATGTTATCTTTAAACTGGACCCAGAGTATGGTATTTTAGTATCCAATCGTCAGCTACATTCCATGAGTCTTTTGTTATTCATCTTCTTGAAAGTTTTGCCTTTTCACCAAAAGCCACGAGGGAGCAGAACTTCTGCCCCACGAAACACGTGTTGGCTGTCTGTACCAATATTGGTTCTAACAATCACTCTTATTTTCACCATAATTAAAGCATGGTGTATTTGGAATCAAGAAGACTGAAGCTTTGGAACCATAATGCTATAACAAGTGCAATCCAGTATTTGAACATACTCCTTTTTATGACAAGTGGATTTTCTTTGAATCATTTCCAAAAATGCTTTGGGAGCCTATGAAGGACTGACAAAAATATACGGACTATGTATCAAATTATGAACGTTTGTCATTCGCTTAATAATCTGTGTTTATAGACTTATAACGTAATATTATAATTGTGGTTTTAATTTTACCTGTAATACTTTCGTTTTTTTGCCCCTGCCAAGCATGTTTCAAGCTTCTGTACAAAGTTGTATGCAGGGTCACTAAAGTGTCTCTCTAGTTATGTTCCTTTACCTCCTCTTTTTTATAGATTTATTTAAAGGACAATGTACTGCCTGGGCCTCATACTTGATGTGGATTCCCTAAAAATCAACTTTACTCCTGACAAGTATTTTTGGTCGACAAAATCTGAGGGCACCCTGAAAGGGTGAGGGACTTAAAACTACTGAACCATTCCAAAAGCCATAGCATCCTATGAGTTTAAAACTATTGTGATCCTTTTCTCCCTTACCCAGCCACCATTCACTAACTGAGGTAGCTGAAAAATAATCAAGTAAAACTGTGACAGTTTAAAGCAGAAGCATTCCAGCGAACAAAGGATGCTCTCCAAGAAGAGACCATACACTTGTAATCAAGCAGTAATTGTTGACTACGTTAAACCTCTGGCAACAAAGGTCCAGCTGACAGAAAGGGCTGCACCAAGGCAATAGCAAATACCATGCCCACTTCACAGCTTGCACAAGGAAGGCTTGGATGAGCAAGAGGGTTTGACTCCTTGCCGCGGACTCAGTAGCGGAGGAGAAGTTCCATGCCTTTTTTGTGTGCCTAGCCAGGAGATTCCCAAATTCACTTCCACTGACTGCAAGGGAAGTCAGTACCCTGGAAAACTTTATGACCAATATCTGCTCAAACATTGCTGATAATATCTACTGATTTAAGGTCAACGAATGCTCAAAGTATCCTACGGTTGAGTTCCTTGACATTGCCGCAGCTGAGATGACCTTACCTAGGCAAACTGGGATGCTGACCACACATACACTGATGATGAAGGCCAAGACAGACAATAGACCTGCACTCCAAGGAAATAACATCCACTGATTTCTAGGGAACCTAGTTATGCACCGCCAATTTGCACAGACAAATTTAGAAGCTATTCATGAACATCTTGATGAATATATTTTGGTTTGCTGTAGAACAGACAGAACATTGACTCCTTTGAGAATACTGGCACACACCATCACTTAAACCAGCTATGCCATTGCCCTCATGGGCGAGACCATTCAAGGGTAATGCCTATCACAACAAGCTATTGACCATATAGACTGGATGACGGATGATGACTTGCGAAAGACCATATAATCAAATGGAAAGACGTTAGGTGATCTTCCATACAATTGTGGGACCTGTGCTGATAAAGAACTGCCACACAGGAAGGAAGTCCTATATGCCATTTCCCACCAGGACCCTCAAAGTGCCTGAGGTCAAATTTAATATGATCACAGATGTCTAGCAGGGGTGCAATTTAAGCCACAATATATCCTGAATTCCACTGCACCACTCCCAGAGAAAAATGCCATTCCAGAGGAGTCAGAGGAAGAATGCGGCAGCAACAACCAAGGATGACAATTTAAGCCCAATAGTATATTAGTTTGGAATGCACACAAAGGATGACAGAATGTCCCATGCCCTGGAAACTCAAATGCAACCCAGAGCCCTTCCAGGTCCCCCTGCAGTCCGTCAAGGCAATGAGGGCCTTCAAGAGATCCAAAGGGAGTGCTGCGAACGAAGCTTGAACATCGGTATTTTAGGATTCTGATGCAAATGTTCTTGAACATTTATAGTATTTAAAAACAAATGTAATACCATTTTTGTGAGGAACGTCCGATTGCTTGCTGAAAAATGCTAATATTTGACACACTAGGCTTATGGCTTCAAACCAAGAAGAGGTGTTCTTGAATCCTGTCTCCCAGGTAAGTCACAGAAACTAGACTACCACCTCATAAGTGAAGAACATTTTGCACAAAACAGCATTTAAGAATATACATGGTACTGAACCTTAAGTAAACCAATGTCACATGTAGTGTGAGCTCCTCACTTGTCACTTTCCAACAACTCAAAAGCTTCCTACAGTTTGATCTACACACCACCAGGGACCAACAAGACCATTGGCGCCACCACTAAAAATAGTGCAGATCATTGATAAAATATTTAAAGTTACGTGCAGGATGTTAGCCCTAAAGAAGTGTAAGAATGTATTTCAACTGATTTGCATCAAGCGGGCCTTCCACGGTAGGCACAAGAGCATTTCCGTAGTTTTTTATGCTATGTCCTATTAAAAATGGCCTACAGGGCTTAGCGCTACAAAATAATGCCTCCTTGAAGCAGTTATTCATTTAGAAAAATGTCTACATTCCTCCTAACTTTTCAAACAATGCATGTGTTCTGCACTGGATAACACACATTCAATATGTGTGTGAGGTTTAAACGTTGTCTAGGCGTAGCATTTTGTACTCAAATGGCACCGTTCCAGCACAAAAACTATGACAGACAGCACACACACACTTGTGCACTTTGGTGCAAAAGTGTCTGTGGCGCTAGGCAGGACGTGGGATCACTGGCGCTGGTGAGGAAGCAGGCATACTATACATTAGTAGATATGGATCCATGAAGCTCTCTCCTCATATCGCAATGCAGCGAGGCAACTTTGGTTATTGTGCTGTGTTGCATGACATTTTAATAAATGTACTCCTCTGTCTTCCTTCTATACCCCCAACCAACAATCCTCTGAGACTACATTCTCACCTGCGATTTAAGCAGTGAGCCAATGAGATAATGTCTCAAAACCCTCCAACAGTTCAAACATGAAGTAGCCCATCACCAAACCAGACCTTTCTGAAGAGGACACACTCAACCTTATTATGACAGCTTCAACTGCAATTTAATTCAAGGATCCGATACCTCAAATTTGACTCAGTTACTCATCCAAATTAAGGTACGCTCATTGCCACAACTAAAGTCACATTTTATAAAACATCATCAACAAAGCATCTAACATAAGCAAAGCAGTGTTCAAGACAATGAAGCGCTATGTCGGTATACTCCTAGCCCACACTCAGGCAACACCGACTACAGCTAGAAAATAAATACAATAAGAACACACACCAACAATGTCAATGAGAACCCACTCTGACCTGTATTCCACATCACTCCACCTTTAAAATGACATCTTTCAATGTTATCTCCCTTGTTAACTTACCATAATCCTCAAGTCCCTCAAGGCACCTTTTAGGGAGAAGACATTCTTCCATCATCCATCATGAAATCCCTACATGGAGATGCTCTCACTTTCTTCTTCAATGCTGTCAGTGCCTCCTGCAGTTAAATCAGGAGGCAAGGTGGCCTAAAACTAGGACATGCCCTCCCTTTGCTGAGAAAATCCTCCCTGCCCCTTGTCAATATCTCCGGTTACTGCCCCATCAGCCATCTGCCATTCATAGAAAAAGTAATGTTGTGTCTGTTTGTAACACAACTGGTGCTCATACCTTAGGGTCTAGTTTGTGCAATATAATACTAAAAAAAAGAAAATCTCCAATCTAATAAATGGCCAACTTAAATGTAATCTACAAGAGTAAATTTGTACAAACTATTAATCTGACATGGGACTACAGTGCTCGATGGATATTGCAAGCCTTCAAGTAATTGAGGTTGCAACCCTTCAGATGCTGCTCGACCTTCCTGCAGCCTATAATCAATTGACCACGAAGCATTGATCCACACACTGAAAGCACACATGAGGCTATTTACTAAGCACTTGCATTTTCCTGTGTCATGTATTTCGATGCAAGGCAACACAAGTGCTTAAGTAACATTTACAAAGCCACGCAAATTGATATTTTTAAGGCCTTTTCACCTACATATTAATGCACGGCAACGCAAGGATGCCTGCTTTGGCACTTGATTGCCATAAGTGCTCCAGTGCAACGAGAGAGAAGGTCACCATGTCTTAGTGGATATGGTGCAATTCTGCTCTCCTCCTTCCACACAATGTATTGCAGTACGTGTATTCACTGCGTTGCATTATGGTGCACAAAAGGTTAGTAACTCTGGCTCATGGACTTTATTTTCAAAGTCTGACAATAGTATACACGTTTTACCTCACCAACTTTCATCAATTAAGGTGGGCACCGAATGATCATACTTGTTGGAAAGCTTGCAAAACCTCCCCTACATGAGGCACAGGTTCAGACTGATTTGCATATGGCCATGTCTGAACTGGGGTGGTGGAGTGAGCTAAAGAATGATGATGGATTAACCCCAGATCAGTTGACTGGGGGTGAGTGCTTGCAATGTTCAACAATCCGTCCATCATCCCCTTTGGTTTTGTTACCTCCCTGTCAGCAGGTCGAGAGCTGCCCTGTAGGTAGTTCTGTAACGGACTTTCCCTCTCCCCAACAGGACTGGGCTGAACTACCTGCTCTGTTGTGAATAAACAACATTGACCCTAACATTAGTCTTGGCTCTGTCCCTCCTTGTACCCAAAGGTTACACTCCCCTACCAACACCCCAGGACAGCCACCCCAAGTTTTGAGACAGTGGTCGATGAAAGTGTGACAAGAATGAGTCACAGCAAACCTTCTTGACAATGAGGCTTGCCTACATCTCTTTATCACAGACTCGAGAGGAAGCTAGAATTTCCCCTTTTGGGCCAGAGACATTTGGGATTCCTTTCATTTTGTGTGCCACATCATGCTGAAATTGAAACTAGTGTATCCTTTCCCTTCTAAGGACTGTTTCACGAGTTACCATGATTACAACACTCAGGGTGTTTTTTACGGTAAACATCACTTACAACGAAAGTTTTACAACGCACTACCATTACAACGCGGTCATTACAACGCAAACTATTACAACGCATTGCCCTGGGGGGAGCTCTAGGATAGGGAATACGTTTAATTTACTATCCAACACCTTCCCTAGTGTCCACGGGGACTGGAGTTGGAATAGTAAATTAAACTATTCACTATCCAGCACCGAAAAGCGCTATGCGTTGTAATGGTATGCGATGTAAAAACCGCGTTGTAAAGGCAGGCGTTGTAATAGCCTGCGTTGTAACATCATACATCCGTTTTTTACACTAAACTAGGGTGCCCCTTCCCTAGTATGCCTGCAGTTTCCAGGGTGTGCCCACAAAACTGAATAACCTGGCTGCAATCAGCCATCTTTGAAATATTGATCGCAAAAGTTATTATGCCAGGTCTAGCAGTTTAGTGGACTAATGCGGCCACTGTATGGGGCCTGTGTTCGACCTCATGGTCACAGGTTCAAATCTTGGCGGGTCCACTCATCCTTTAATCCTTCTAGGGTAGATAAAATAAGTACCATTGAGTTGGGTAATAATAAACATCTGTTATTCAGCGCCAAGAGGCCTACGGGTGAACGTGTGCTTTACAAATACACGTTATGTTATTTAACAAACTTGGGTGACAACCACAGGTTGCATTCGGTCACATTGTAGCTAGTTCACACTCTCAGCTTGTTTCACACTAATATGTGCCCTAACCTCTCCTCTTTACTGTGTCCAGTAAGATCCTGTTTCACCACTGGAATCAGCCCATTGTACACTGGGCACCACCTTGACTAGAGACATTCTCCCATTTTCACTTTGCTAATCCTTATTGGCAGACCACTCATTCACTGCTTTGAGTGCTCCAGTTTCCCTGTGGATGGAGAGGTTGTTTGGCTTTGATGGTACGCTACCAGAATATTGGGAACCTAGTATTATACGAAAAAACTATAATAGCCAATTTATTGAACAACAACATTTTGTGCAGTTAAATATTTATAATAACTATAAGTGGCTGGACTTTACAGATAAAAAGCGAATTATGATTCTGGCTCAAGCAACCAAAACCACAGAAATACAACAGTTATTTATGGTTGGTAATTCTTTTGCCATGGTGTTCTATTGTTAGGTCTTCCTTGTTGTTGTGCTGTCAGCAAACTGTATGCATTACTACCCATTATGCTGAATTTTAGAGGTTTTAGGCGTTTCAGTCAGAACTATACCTCACTTTTTAACTGTAGTTTCTTCAGTGAATTTCATGGGATTTTATATTATGTACTTCATTTCCAACCTGACCTGTTTACAGCCTTGAGCCATGCACAGCCAGGACATTCCACATGGACTGACCTGCAGCCAAGTCCTGTGTCCATCTTGCTGACTTCAGCTACCTCATGATGCACATTTACTCTAATTGTGTACCTTGGCTGGCTGTATGACTAGGCCTTTAGCAAGTCCCTACACTCAACATGCTGCGGGTGGCCAACACCCAGTGATCATGGCTCTTAGCATTACACAGCGGGGGTTGACCAGCACCTGTGCACCATCCGTGATGGTCACATATCCCCCATCCTGCCGCTGGCAGGCTACCGCCACCTCACATTGCCATTGGTGGTAGGACCTGACCTATGAACAGGCCCTTTGATCAACCCAGCATGAATGGCCACTACACACAGCCTTCCACCATCTACAGGTGGTTGGTTTCAACCATAGGACACATACACCCATTTGGGATAGATAGATAGATAGATAGATAGATAGATAGATAGATAGATAGATAGATAGATAGATAGATAGATAGATAGATAGATAGATAGATAGATAGATAGATAGAGTCCAAACGGTCGGAAGATTTTTCGGGACGTCGGGGGGGGGGGGGGCATAGGGGTCCCAAGTCAGGACCCAGCTGTTATTTATACACATCCAGAAAACAGTTACCTATTGTTACAGACGAATCGCACACACGAACGAAGTTGCTTTCATTTTAGTCCATATTTCAACAAACAAATTCTAATGTGTTTCCGTCCCACCAAGCCTTGAATACGGGCTAACATGCAGTCTTTTATCATTGTTTAGGTACTTTCCTCAGGATGTGAACCATATCTACTTCCTACATGGGAATTGAAGTTTTACTCTTTTTAAATGAAAATGTGCTTTTCATGTGCAAAGTAAACTAAACGCAATGTTATTTGGCCAGCCAAATAGAAATACTCAAAGAGGACTTAATATTTATGAACAAGAAAGGAAATTGGGGAAAACCAAATGAAATTGAGAGGGTGGCAAAAAGTATTACGTAAAAAAATAAATAAAGGGCGGGATGTGTTAACCTTGAAAAAATATGTCAAGGTACAAAGGCACGTGGTTTGTGAATTTTCCTAATGCCGTGCCGTTGTGACACTAGTGGAGAGCTCCTCCAAGAATGGGGGAAACTGCATCCTTTCCTTCTCCTTAGGAATTTAGGGAATTCTGATTAAACATGCAAAAATAGCACTGCAGAAAATTAAATTAATATTAATCAACAACTTTAGGATTTAAAACAAGGAATGGAAATTTTAGAAGTCCCAGATGAACATAAAAAATTGAAGGCAGAAATTATTAACAATACAGAAAATCATGAAGAAGTAACACAAAGAAAGCAATAAAAAATCCAGAAGGATAAGAAATGAGTTACTTAACTGTAACTGCAGTTATCCAGTATTGGTATCTTTCATAGATTTACATGCTTGAATCATTCCCCGTCGTCAAAGTGGGAGTCCCGCTTCGACGATGGGGAATGATTCAAGCATGTGAATCTATGAAAGATACCCCAATACTGGATAAGGAGGATTATAAAGACGGTGGAATCTTCAAATCTGTAAAGCGATATGGTGGATCAAAATACAATGAAGTCAACAAGCAGTGAATCAAGTCAATCAACTACGGACTTGAGCAAAAATGAAGGTCCATGAAATCAATCCCAGAGAGACAAGAAACTGTCTTTTTTAGACGAGATGTGCTTCGCACTCCAAAAACATCAATGGAAAAAACTTGCAACATACCAAAAGAGAGAGGAAGGGGCAGGGTTGTGGGACAAAAGGAGGATAACAAGGTGAAGCAAAATAGGGAAAGGATCCTGTAAGGGAGTCCGAATCAGAGGAGGCAAATGTAAGAAGAACACATGAGGCATGCAATGAAAGTTATACATTTATCACAAAGAACAAAAATAGAGATGAAAATTGAATTACTGGAGAAGGGGTTGAATTTCTGTCCTACCACGCATATTGACATTCCAGAAACCTGATTTGATCTAATAAGTATGTATGAAAAATAAAGTTGACAAAGATCTTTGCTAAAAAGGAGGATACAGGGATCAACAAAACAGGTGTGAGAAACTAACAACTGAGCTCACGGTTGGGGATTTACCAACTCTCATGACACTGCTCACCCTGGGAGATTCAACAGCAAGAGATAAGGATCAATGCAGAACATACTGACAACAAATCTATTTGGGATTTGAGTAATACTAAACCATCCTGAATGAAAATCCAGCCAAATTAAAGTTCACATATGAAATAAGTGAAACCTAAGTAACATTCTTAGATGTGGAAATTCACATATGTGATAATATGGTTACTAAACATTGCATCGTAAATCAGTAGCCATAAACTTAGTTCTTCATGCAGAAAGCTTTCAAAAAATCTAACTAAAATTGAATATTCTTTATGGCAAATGTTTATGCATTAAAAGAAATTGCTCACAAGAAATGGAATTTAACAATCATAGCCTTGAAACATGAATGTGCTTCAGAATGAGGAAATATTCAGCCAGGATTATTGAATCTAGTCTTCTAGAATTTAAATCTATAAAAAGACATCAAGTATTACAAACAAAAGAGAAACCAATGGAATCAACTTAAATTAAAATGATAGATAGCCAGGTTCTTGGCAGAGGTAAATAAAGTAAAATAAATACTTTGGAAACATTGGGGTCTCTTAAAAATGATCCGATAGTGGCAGAACAAATTGGGAATAACCCGTGCATCACTTTTAGGAGAGTTCAAATTTAAACATCCAGTTTGTAAATCGCTATTTCAGAATGGAAATGAGAATTGGATCACTCCTCCATGTTTTTGGGAATGCGAACAATGCAAAGCTTGTGAATTTGCCAGAAACACACAGCAATTCATGACATATGCAATACACAAATGCAGGATTAAACAACACATTACATGGAGGAGCAAATTTGTGATTTTGGTTATAGAATGTCCATGTAAAAAACAAGTTACTTACCTGTACACTGTGGTTCTCCAGTATTGATATCTTTCATAGATTCACATGCGTGTATCTTCCCAGTCGTCATGGTGGGAGTCTCACAGTAATTAGAAAAGAAGTACAAGAGAAGTACATATAAACGACCAAAAGGGAAAGAAAAACTTGTACATTCATCCACCTCATTATGTAGGTCCATGACTACGGGGAAGATACAAGCATGTGAATCTATGAGAGATTCAATACTGGAGAATTTGGAAAACTTTGGGAGCACAACTTGCCAAGTGAAAGAATGAACCCTCGAACATAGGGCCACAATAAACAGAGACAGAAGTAATGTGGTGACCAAGCATATGGTAAAAAACATCAAAGTGATTGGAATAAACGTAGCTTTTGAGGAATTGATCTTGTGCAAAAACTAGAAAGAGGTGGGAACAGAGAAAAAAATGGTGCATCAAAGAGAATCACAATGTATAATGTCACTCTGCACCAAGTTTCCCAATGGTGTAAATCAGGATGAAGAACTATCGTGCGCCTTTGGAATTTCAAAAAGAGGTTTTTAAAATTAGAAGTAATTAGTTGCATTATATGTATTTGGACATTAAATATGATGTGAGCATTGCAAGAACTTCAGAAATGTTCTGCATAACAAGGCAATTTCCTGTATAAAAGAAATATGATCAACCTCAGACAGCTGGGAATTTAGTAGTGGTGATACAAATCCACTGCAGAATCACATTGATATTATGAATAGATTAAATATATGAGCATTAGCATAGTACATCAGGAGAGAAAAGTGAAGAAAGAATAAGATCACTGGAGGGCATAATAATAATAATATGAGAGTTTGAGAAATGACAAAAAAAACATGTTCAAATAAGGTATTCTTCTCTAAGGAATGACACTGGTAAAGTTCCAATAGGATGGGAATCAAAGGTGGTTAAACAAATCTGCTGACAATTATACAATAAATTAGGATTGATCTATATATGATTGAGCGCATTGCGTTGTTGTGTAAAACATCAGCAGGGACACGAGTCAAATTCACAGATAATAATTTTCAAGGGACATCTAGATTGGGATTGTGTTTAGAAAAGTGACAATAGTACCAGATTGGATTCGAAAAGCTTGGGGAAAATTAAATGACAATAATAGGGAGAACATTCTAAATGTACTTGCCCAAAATTGAGATTGAAGCGCTGCACTTTAGGAGTGTAAACACAATCGAAAGAATGGATCATTTACATAGAATATATGTGAACTGGAGACATGATTATCCCGGCTAATGGGTTCTTTACATGTAAATTTTATTTAAATTATTTGGGTTGGAATTTGTTTGTTGAAATAAGGAATGAAATTCACCTTTAGCCATCTGCTGCAGGGGTGCAGGGCCTTGGCTCTGCTCAGCTCCAGGGCTCAATCGCCGCTGTGCATTACAAAGGCTATGTGCAGCGCGGTAGAGTTGCTAGCACGTTGTTGGCCACAGAACCTGAATGCAGGCCAGTATGTTTGTCCAACCCCTGACGACGCACATGGCTAAATCTCATGGCCAGACTCAGCACCCAGCACGCACTGTGCACGGTCAAAGGCTGCACCGAGCAAGGATGGATAATGACAGAACCACAGCCAAACATAGGGTTCCTCATCCTGGAAAGCCATGCTTATGTCTGAGGGAGGAAGAGTAGCAATAGTAGGGTTTTGGACAGTTGATGTAAACAAATCTCAAATACTTTTTCTTCTGCAACATGAGTATGCCAGCGAGTCAGAAGGAAAGAAGTCTGCAACCCTTTCAAGAGACTGCTCTATTTAGGGTTATTCAAAAAGTGTGTATTTGTGCTATGATTCCTGGGTGTTCACTAGTTTATATCTGGCACATAAAGAAAAGAGCAACAAAACTAGGTCTTATGCTTTGATTTACTGATCTTTAGGTCACAACACCAAAAAATTAAATCATATTCATTATTTATAGGGCAAATATACACTGTTCCAGAATTCCTGTTTGCTGGAAACCCTTCAAAATAGTGATTCACGTCGGTGAAACTAAAGAAAGAAATACATCTTGAGCCTGATCCACAGTACGGCTCCCTGAAGCACAGTTCCTTATATTATGCTGCAACAGCTTGAGATTTTGCAGTGTAAATGATTCACTAATGCTTTATTCATAGGGGTGGTGAGCCATGAGAATACATGACTTGTTAATATTAACAGGGTGATCCCCCCTGTGTATCCCAATGTGCACAGCAAAGTTTGGAGGAAACAGCAGACCTCCATTTCAGCATTTTCACTCAAAATGTGGCCAGCACTGCTACAGACGGCGGCAGCACATTGTGGCCCTATTCACAAAAAGCTTCCACACTCATGACGGGATCGCCGCACTGCAGTTTCCCTTTGAGGGGATTCTGCCACAAGTGTGGAGGAACCACCCCAAGAACGGAGCCTCTTTGTGAATCAGGGCCTCTGTGTGTTGCATCAACTGCTACGGGTAGATCCCACAGGGTTGCATAGGACCGCCCTTTTCACCACCTGGTTAGTACACATGTCATGCTTTTGCGGGCACAAAATCATCTGCACATAAACTTTTGATTCGCTAGGTGGAAAGAAACTCTCCCTTTCCCCCTTCTTCATTGCATCTCTCATGGGTTTGTGATGTTTACAGTTCAATTTGCAATAGTAAATTGTTAAGCAATTTTGACAGGACAAATTCTCTGAAGCTGGAATGCTCAATGTAGTAGTTCAAAAGTTTCTAGTTGATGTTTATTGTGGTTTTCTGATTTTATTTCACATGCAGGTATTCGACATAGGGCATCTATCTCCTGCTAATCTGGCAGAGTTCACAATCATAGCAGATGCGTTGACAAATAGCTCTTTAACCAGTTTTATCCTGAGCCAAGTCAAGCAGTTTGAAAGCTATGGGGAACTGGATGAATATCTGAACACACTTCAAAGTGTTCTCTGTGGGGTAAGTAGCTTCAGCGTCGTATACAGAGTAGTACTGGCCCATAGGGCAATCTGACAGTGCACAAATGGCTGGTCTCTCTGTGATCAATGTATGGGTTGGTTTTAGGGTCTGGTGGGCCGCGTTTTAAGGAGGAGTTCTCTGATATAACCACAAATATTGCCTGCAGCAACCTAAATGCATGCAGTCTCCAATACCTTGCAAATACTTATACAGCTTATCTTTCCAGTTATCTTTGATGTAAAACTGCCCTCATCATTAAAATCGTACTCACTTGATAAGTTATCTGACTTGCTAATGAGGACAATTTTTTTATTTGGTGCCGTGTCGATTTTCTCTCCTAGTCCGACTCTGACAGCGAAGGCCTATCTCATATTATTTTTGGGAGCTGTACCAGCTCTGCGTTTCCCATCTTCAGCTGAACTACCCATCGACATTTTTATGTTATGTTAACGTGATTTACTAAGAGTAATATTTGCTTGTTGGTTCTTGGCACTGAGAAAAACTGTTTGTAGTCTAGTAGTGATTGATAAACTAAAATAATGGAGTTAGAGATTGAATAGTTTTTGAGTAGTTTTCTGAATCTTCGCACAAAGGGTTGACTTTAGAGCCTCAGCTGGAGTGTCTTTTACACTGCTCAAGCAAAGATGGAGAATAATTTGTCACTGTAGCTACAGGTGTGAGATTTGGGACATGCAGAGGAGATGCTTGACCGCAGATCTGATCGCAGAGATCCGATGAGCTAGTACCAGTTGAATGTGTTAACCATAAAATCTGGTGGAATTTTGACAGACAGACAGTCACATATTAGCCATCCCCAGATGTAAGATACAAGTAGCCACCTATATCCCCACGGTGTAAGGAGATGTTTTCATAATTGGCTCATACATTATTTAATATTCATGAGATATTTTATGGATAAATTAGATATTTTCTGGGGGGAAAATGGAGCGAAGTGAAATCAAAGTATTTTTTTTCCTAGGACTTGCAGCCATCTTCAAGCTCAGTGCCATGCTTTGGTATCTTTTCCACAATTCAATTTCAAACTCAACAAGAGCTTTTGACAAGTATGTTCCTAGTCCTCAATAAGGAATGGAGCCTGCAGAACATGATCAAGTGGGTTGAGGTTTTCCGTGTCACCATCAAACTCTTCATACCGGCAGTGAATGAATCTCATGTTTCTCAACTACCCATGAATATTACATGCAACACTTACCAGGATATGTAAGTAAAACATTAATGGAGTATCAGACGTTTCTAAAAAAAAGTATTTGTAATTTAAAAAAAAAACCTTTTGTCTTTTTTTTCCCAATAGAATAAAATTGCTGAATGATGCCTACTCACAACTAACAGCACCTGTACAATCATCTGTTTACTCCTATTGCCTGAAGTATCTGTCTGAACAGTTCAATGATACAGGTAAAGCATAGAGACTGTAAAGAACCATATTTCCTATATTAAAGCCTGCAAGGGTTTAAGTAGAGACCACCATGATTTGAAGTACCTTTGTGACAGATAAGTTCTATTTCCTCATGTGTGCAGTGTTTGAAAGACCATTGATAACAGGCACGTGCACAGTTAATGCCAAGTATGCTGCTGACACTGGAGTCTCTGAAAATTATGTTCTACCCAAACTTGAATTTAGTCCTCCACCACTGGGCTTAATAGAAGGTTCCATATTATCAGAAACTTAATTTTTCAGATCGTGTAACAATACAGGGGTTTCCAGAAGGATAGTCCCATATCTCAAGCAGTGTGTCCATCGTGACAGGGAGGCATGCAGGCACCAACGGATTTTGCTGCTGCTAGTGCTGAGAACAGTGTTCTTTCAGAAGATAACTTGTTCTCCATCCCCGCCACAAAGGACATTATGTGCCCACCTGTATTGAATCTATATATCTACCTGTGGTTATAAATGAGTGCACAAGAGGGGCACAATTCACACACAGGTGCAAAAGAAACAGGATCTGTACCGCAAAACTAAAAGCAGAAGTCACCTCCAGAAAAGTCTGTCTAGTGTTTTGCAGAGTTACTTGAGGTAATAGGGTATAAATAGGGAAGGGTTTTTTTTTTATTTAAAAGAACCAAAAATGCAGATCTCTTTGGATAAAGAAAAACGTTCACTATGTGTTTCCCCATCCTAAAATTCATGGATTTGGACTCCTACAAAAGTTGGCAGGAAGTGTATTTTTAGGGTGGGGTTCATAAAGCATATTCTGTCTACCAGACGTAAAAGTAGGATCTTCTCAGGAAAAATGCCGATTTAATATAGGTATAGAAAAGTGCAAACTCTCATAATCCGTCTGACATAGGATTGGGATCAAGAGATGGACTAATGGAAATATTCTGTATATGTGTGTGTATGTCATTTGGATGCTTCAGATCCAGACCCAAGGTGACATAGATCTATACCTACTTGTAGACCTACGCCCGGAGGATTTAGGAATAGTTCCTTTAGGATTTTGGGGAGATATCTTAAATCCCAAGTGGAGTCGGCCTAATTCTTATGCTAAGCTATACAACTTTTTTATAACTCGACCCTTGATGTGTTCAAGCGGCCCACCTGCATTACTCTGTTAGATCAAGTGTATGTTATGTTGAAAAGTCCTGTAGTAAAGTAAAATAACCTCTAACTGAGGATGTCATTTTCTGAAAAACCATAAAATAAAATTAATTTCAACCCAAAAATAACTTTCTATCCTCTAGGCTCTGCATGTATATCAAATACAAGTGGAACCAAGGAATGGCTAGAGAAGAATTGGGGTAAATTCTACATCCATGCGTCTGTCTCAGAGCTAATGGCTATATATCATAATATTAACTTGGTAAGTTATTTAATCCAATGCTTCTTTATGTTAAAAAGACTGTTGGTAAATTTGTAATGTGAAGTAATTTAAATCAAAGTTCATGACCCGATTTACAAACTTTTTGTGGCTTTCAAATACAGGTGGAAAATCTAGATATCTGTTTCAAAAATAGGAATCTTGATATTTAGATTAGGATTTCTGGGCTGACATGCAATTACTCATGTGGAAAACTCTTTCAATTAGAATGAGTGCAGAAAACGGTAAGAGAATTGTAGATAAACAAAATTGGCTTTGAAAATCCTTTAGGGACAACCCACAATGGATTACCACAGGATTGGTTTGTTGTAAGCATAATTCAGGGTGGGAAATGTAAAGTCAAGAACCCCAATTTCTAAGAGCCACTAGGAAGATGTGTTTTTCTACAAAATAAATAAAAAAAACACATTGAAAAGGAGCTCTTCAGTCTAACCTTTTACCCTACATATTGCCCATTAGCACACAATTCACGGATGTAGGCTAAGGAGGAATGTAAGATCATGGATAACTATTAGATCAGAACAAATAAAAATATACAACGAATGCAGGCTTACGTCTGCTAACTTTAATTTACTTTTTTTTGTCAATTAGGCTGCTTGTGCTGTTTTACTTAAACACAGACTGCTTTGCTCCTGCTTTCTACAAACATCCAGATCAATGGCTGGGAAAATAAATGTTCCCTAACTTGAGAAATTATCCAGATATTTAATGTTATGTTTTCACAGTTTACAACAAAATGACCTAATATTCAAAATATTCAGATATTTCGGTATTTATCTTACCCTTTTCTCCCTAAACACCAGGAAACCATTCTTGCCATGTTGACACCGAAGGACATGGGAGTGATATTGACTAGAATAGATGTGATCATCAACTCAACTTTGCTAAGGAAAATCCTTAATATTTTAACAAGTGAAGATGTCCGGGTGTATTTGAAAGACATCCTGTTTGCTGCTAAAGAGGTATGATGTAAACTTTATCCAATTATATTTATCGAAGTGAAAGCACAAGCTGGGGGGTCACCCAAGGTCTGAAATTAGACCTGACGCCCTCGAAACTGGGGAACCAGGTTTGAGTCTTGGCAGGGACGCTCAGCATCCTGTGATTTTGGGCAAATCACTTAACCTCCCTGTGCCTAACAAAAATGAATGTGTCCTTCTTAACTCATTGGTGCTTATGTAAAGCTCTCTGATACCTTCGGGTCAAGTTCCAGCTATGTAAACGCCCCCTCAAGAAATGCTCCCCTCAAAAAATGCTCATCATGCTAAAGTCTGTTAGAAGATCCACTGGAAGTTTGGAGCAGGGAACTGTTAAAAAGTGTGTTTTAGGTTGGCAGAGGTAGGCACCCTGTCCAAGCAGGAACCACAGTCCTAGTGAGTGAGTGTGGTATGCACTAAAAGTTTACCTGTGTTCACCCTCTGGTAGCTGGGCACAGATTTGCCAGGCTAAACTAAAGAGGCAAAGTGCACACACACACACACAGTAACACTGTGATAGCACCACAAAAGTACTCCATACCAGTTTAGAAAAATAACCAATAGTTATCTGAATAAAACACCAAAATGATAAAAATCCAACATACACAAGTCAAGATACAAATTTTACAACATTAAATCAAAAATGCAGTACTTAGATATCAATAGCTCCAACTGGGGCTATGTGGTCTTGCTTGAGCGGGGCAAATCCCAAAGTTCATTCCGACCCTGATGGAGCGTGAGCCAGATACAGGAGTCACACAGACCCTCTGACAGTACCTTTGATGTGTAGAAGCTCGGAAGCAATGCATTGAACAAGGGAGGAAAAGCGTCTCTGTTGAAGGTGATGCATCATTTCTGATGTAGCACCGCGTCGTAGAGGCGTCAAGGTCAAAAGCGCTGTGCATCAGGCCAATGCGTTCATGTCAAATCAGTGGGCTGTAGACAATGCATTGGTGCGAAGCCGGCGAGGGCTGGTTATGCAGCGTAGTTGGGGCATCAAAGACAAAGGTGATGCGGTGTACGAGACTCGTCAGCAGCAGTGATGTGGAGGCGCTGCATCGGCAAAGTTGGGGCTGCGTTGTAAGTTGAGGTCGTTGTTTCACACAACCAGCGAGCAGTGTGCACCAATTCGGTGCAGGAAGCGGTGATGTGTCGATATCGCAGGGTGATGTGCATGTTCAGATCAACACATCTGTGTTGATGCATTGGTTTCTTGGTTTGCAGCAACAAAAACTCACTTTAAGTGCCCACAGCTGGATTTTGCACCACTTGGCAGAGCAGGACTCACAGCAGAGGTGCCTAGGTGCTGGTAGCAAGATGCAGGTGAAGTCTTTGATATCTCAGAGACTTTAGAAACAGGAGGCAAGCCCAAAAAGCCCTTGGAGAACCTTTAGAGACGCAGGATGTAGTCCAGGCCAGATAAGAAGCAGTAGGCAGCAGGCCAACACTGCAAAGCAAGTAGCATAGTGGCAGTCCCTCCTGGCAGCACAGTAGCTTTAGTTATCTTTCTGGTAGAATGTCCTTAGTTCCAGAAGTGTTCTGAGTATATGGCGCCAGAGGTCCAGTCCAGTCCAATACTCATTTTAGCCTTTGAAGTAGATTGACTTCAAAGAAAGGTCTTTGTAATGTACAAGATCTTGCCCTTCTCTGCCTTGGCTCCAGACTCACTACAGGGGAGTATGCAACCCTTTGTGTGGGGACAGGTACAGCCCTATGCAGGTGCAAGTGTCAGCAACTCCCTCTCACTCAAGCCCAGGCCTGGCCCAGTCTGGTGATGTGCCATCAGGATGTGAGTGGCACACTTCCGCTCCCTGTGTGTGTGGCTCCCTAGAGGAATGCACAAAGCCCACCTGTCACCCAACCCAGACGTGTATTCCAGAGACAGGCAGAAGACACAGATTGATTAAAGTAAGAAAATGGCAACTTTCTAAAAGTGGCATTTTCAGACATGCAGATTAAAACTTCAATAAAAGATGTGTTCTTAAATTGCGAGTCTTGAGACACCAAATGTACCCTTCTTAGTTTTTCCTCAGTTGGAAGCTACGCTTGTAAAATGTTATCAAGCCAGCTCCAATGTTAAACTATGGGAAAGACAGGCCTTGAAGCAGTGAAACACGGATTTAAGAGTATTTCACTAATAGCACATGTAAATCTGAAAAGTACATGTCTTTCCTTTTAAGTAAACTACATCAAGCCCCTGGGCTGTCCAAGGCCTACTCTAGGGGCAACCTATGTGCAATAAAGGTGGTTTAGGCCTGCCGGGTAGGTAAGCTTGTCAAGTCGAGATGGCAGTTTACACACAGGCTCCCGAGTAGCAGTCATGAGACATGTTTGAAGAGCTACACATGAGAGTGGCACAATCAGTGTTGCAGGCCCACCAGTAGCATTTGATTTACAAGTCCTGGGCATTTGAGGTACATGGTACTAGGGACTTATCAATATATGAAATATGTCAATCAATAAGAAACCAAATGCCATTAGATGTTAGACACAGAGCACATGCGCTTTAGCACTGGTCAGCAGTTAAATAGTGCACAAAGTCCTGAAACCAGCAAAACGGAGTTCAGCACACAGTAAAAACAGAAGGTCAAAAAGCAAAAAAGTCAGAGGAACCATGCTAAAAGATGCCAGGTCTAACATAGGCAAACTTAGTTATATGATATGACTCATATAGAGTCTGGCAGGGTTGCCTCTGATGTGGTAGAGGCCTCACCCCTGCCTGCCTCACACAAGGCCATCCGTATTAAGAGATCTCTGAGGTGTCAACAGGGATCGTTCTGCCAAAAATATATATATGGTCACTACAGAGTGAGAATAATTTCAGCGAAACTGCAATTCTGACCAGCCACCATTTCTTATAAGTCAGTTGTAATTTTTTTGTTTCGCAAAGCTAAAAATAAATGATTGTGATGCACAGGGAGCTTTAACCATACACAAGGGACCTTTAATCATTTTTTTCTGCCTGGGTAAAAATGTGAATTGGAAGGCTTGTCCTAAATACTGCAAGCCTTCAGATAAATAGTTGGCAGAAGCCCTCTGGCAGATGGATCTCTGGTCAAAGGTTTCCAAAGGTAGAGCCATTCGAGGCACAGCGATCAGAAACCTATTAGTTCTCCCACCTCAAAATAAGACAGGTGCCATTGGTTTGGTGGAGTGAGAACTCTGCCAATCTATGGCTGGGCTCCTACTTAGCAAAACGCTAAACGTGGCCCAGCGTTCTTCAAGATTCATAATGTGAATCTCTTTCATGTATCTTTTGGTGTCTTCTCGTGTTTTCCTCTGTTTATAAATTAATTTAGTTGAATTACTTTTTAGTACTTGGGTTGTTTAATTGTCACTACTGTTGCTTACTCGAAGAAATCATTTCCCATGGACAAAGTGTGTATCTAAGCTAACACGTGGATAGGTACAGTGTCTCTGTCTGCCTGTTTGTGATTCTTAGCTTTACAGAATCAGTCTCAAACACAATAAAAAAATTCAGAGCTTTACATTTGGTGTTTTTTTGTTCACTTCAGGCCAATTTAAATGATTCTCAGATCAACACAATCAAAGAAACTCTGCTGGCAGTTATTTTGGAAAAAATTAGTTCCAACTTCTCTTCTTTAACTGCGGATGAATGGAAAAAAATAATGCAGGAGGATCTGCTTGAATTATTGACCAGCTTCAATGAAATCCAACTTCAGCAACTACCAACTAACATCACTTGTGCCTCTTACCATGAAATGTGAGTATTTGGTTGTCTGCTTCTAAGAGCTGACAGTTGAGATTGAATTATCAGGAAAACAATTCTTGCAAAATATACCTTAGATTGTGGTATAAAGCAATTTTACATTGACATGTCACCAATCTTGGGAAATTCTGCTCTTCAATGATCAAATGCCTCAAAAGTAAAGCATATGAGGCCAAATAAGAGTATGGTGGATGGAGTTTAAACTGTTACCATGGCAGAAGACATTACCTCTCCCACCCTGAGAGACCTCAGCCTGCTGAATTTAGAGATGTCCACCAACCCCACGGACATCTTCCTATACTGCCAGGAACCACCATACGGGCAGTTTGTCAATGAAGGAAACGTTTGACCGACAGAACCGTCAGTCATGATTGCTGGCTGTCAAACTTTTGAAACGATTTTTGATTTTCAGATACAAACGCTCAAAGTGAGAGTTTGTTTTTGAAACACACACCTACATCCTGGAGTTTTGTCCCAGGATGTGGGGTTCATTTTGCTTTTGTGTTGTCCTTCACTGCCAAGCAATTATTGGCAGTGACAGACAAAAAAAGGGAATTATACCATCATTGCTAAATAGAACAGATGTTTTAATGCCCTTCATCTGACATCATCTATTCCGTTGGGTCTCAGAAGAAGGTATTCTGTTGATGGTGCCAACAGGGGCTCCAACCACAGAATACTTAAGTTCAGCTTGTCCCTAATTGAGGCAGGCAGACTGAGGGTTTGGCGGGCAGAGTCCTCTGTAACGTTTGTGAAGGAGTACCTAGTACGTCAAACTCTAAGTCAGGCTATAATATGTCCCAAAACAAAACTTGTTCAATGTTAGACTTGTATAGCACACTAAATACCATAGATTCAAGGCAATAAATTGTTTCTGTTGATGTTTTTTTTAGATTGAAAGGATTTGATATGCAGTATGAATTTCTACTGCCTGAAGAAAAAAATAATATCTACAATTTATATATCAGAAAATTCCTAGACCAGGCATCTCGAGCGGCAGGTAAAACTTGTGTTATTTATGATGTTAGTAGTAAGATTGTCTTAGAATGTATTAAGACAGCTGATCCCAATTATCTATAGCAATAGTTGCTGCTAATGAGTAAAGGATATTGCTTTTAATACATTTTCTTGAGCTAATTAATGGAGAGATTGCAGGCACTGCATATCTTATGGACTAAAGTAAGTCACCAAAGTTCCTAAGCTCCATTGACCACATTTTCACACTGTTTCAGAAAGTTGGTGCTGCTGTTAACAGTCTCCTCAAATGATTTCTTGCTGATATTCACATTCGCCAATTAACAATTAAATAACATGAACCAACCAGTTCGAAAAACTAATTGATCAAAAGGATAAAGGGCCTGAATTGGAGTTTGGCAGACTGGACTTACTCTGTCAGGATGACAGAGTGAAGTAATCTATCGACCTGAAATGTAGACATGTCTGCCGACCCAGCGTGCATCTCTTGCATTGGCAAGAACTGCATCATAGAGCCATATGGTAAACTTTCAATATATTATTTCCCCCCCAAAAAAATCCTAAAGATGTTTATACTTCTGATTTTTTTTTTTTTTTTTTTAAAGCAATGACGCCCCCCTCGCCATGGAACATTTTCTCCCTGACAGAATCTCTCCCATGGCGACCTATTTGCAGTTTTCTCTGCCCTTTACCCCTGGGTTTTACCTGCCTGTGAGAGACAGTGAAAACTTGTCATTTGTTCGCTCACTCATAATAGGGCAGGCGGAGGTCAGCGGTGGAGACCGTCAATTTGCCGGAGGGCCACCCAACTTTAAATCAGGCAGGCAGACCTTTAGTTTGGTGGAGATGGTATTGTGTAGCCTTTGCTATTGAGTATCCTTTCTTCCAGACTCTAATTCAGGACCAATTGGGGGTTATTTTGAACACATAGCACTTGATTCATGTAAAAAGTACTAAATCTGCACCCGTAATTCAAAATCTATGTGTGGGTCAGATTTACTACTTTTTGGTATTCACCAACATTCCCAGTAGTACAGGAATAAATATGAACATACGCCTGGTAATGTCAGTTGACTCTTCCAGCTGGGTCCTATTACCTGTGCAGAGTTCTCCCTAGCGGATAAGTCAACACAGCATGAGTGGAGCCCCCGGGCAAACACACACATTTCCCCCCCTCCCCTGCCAGAAAAACATTTTTCCCTGTAGAGAAACTGTTCCCCTACACCCTCACCAAATTGGCAAAGATCCCTTCCCATTCTGGAAGGAGAATTACATACCTGTATGTAGCATTTGCATAGTAGGAAACCAGCCAAAATTCAGAAGAGCAATGTATAGGATCAAAGAGAAGCATACAGTCTCCGACCATTTCAAGGTTGGAAATTGGACTGGAGTTGTTTAATGCCCACAAATCCGCCGCGGCCCATGCAGGTAAGAGTGGTGGGACCCAGTGGCGTATGGGGGGATTTAGACGGACGATGATGAGGGAAAATTAAATAATTATTTAATTTTCCCTCGTCATCATCAGTTGAAATCCCCTCCACTGTCCCCAATGCTCTTACCTGCATGGGCCGCCGCTGCTGAAAATATGTATGCTTTAGGGATGTCCTAAACTTCCAAGGCCAGCGATTCTTTGGAATGCCTTTTTCCCCATCCTTTGAGTGGGACTTAGAGGAGTACAGATTTCTTTGCACTTGTGGATGACATTTACAAGCTCCTTAAACAATTTAGGCTTTCTCAAAATCCCTTTGAGGTGGGGTGCTTTGAACCTACTGCTTTGGCACCTACAGCAGGGGTGGGGTTCTGTATGGGCTTCATTTATCTGCAACTTGACAGAGAAACGCTCCTAATTAACACTAAAAAGAATAAAAGTAGGATGGGTTGCTAGAAAAGAGAAAGGGTGGACTAGTGGATGAAAGGATGGAGAAGTAGGTACAAAGATGGGTAGGTGAAAAGACTGGTGGATGAGTGCAAGAGATGATGGGAGTGCAGAGTAAATGGAAATCTGAGAGAATGGGTGGACAGATCGATGGATGATTGCTTGAGTAAAAGGATGGCAGAGTAAATAGATTTTCAAGAGGGTGGGTGGGTGAAAAGATGGTAGAGTGAACAATAAACTGGATGGATGAATGCGTGGCTGGCTAGATGGATGGAAAAGTATGTCAGGAACTGGTCCAAACTTTACATCTTATCATTAAATAAGCAGCTTACTAACACTAAGCCCAGATTTTCACTACAGACTCATCTGGACCAAACCTTCATGCATCAGTGGCTCACTAAGGATGTTATTATCCTGCCACCCCATCAGAACTCATCCTCCGGCTCCATGGTGCAATGACATACTCCGATCAGAAAAGAAGCACTGTAAAATCTTAAAAGACACTGGATGGAACGCTATAATGAGGAGGCTAAATATGACTATGTGGTGGTCTTAAAAAGATACTATGCTTTTTGTAAATCAGCACGCGCCACTTTTCACACTGAACAAATTATTACTACCCAACACTGACAGAAAACACTCTTTAAGGTAGTGAAAGAACTAGCAACATCTTGCCTGTTCCCCCTCATTCCCAAAGTCAGTGTGACGGGTTAGCCAGATTTTTTATGCAAAAGGTGGACAAAATTCACTTACAACTTATTTATTTATTTAAAGAGTTTTATATAGCGCTGGCTAGACCCGAAGGTATCAGAGCGCTTTACATAAGGTTCCACATAGTTGCAAACTTACATCAGTTACAAGTTCCCAAAGATATTAATAAAAACTTTTTAGGAGCATGGAAGAAATGGTAAATGGAATGAGGAAGGGAAAGGGGGGAAGGGGAAAAAGGGGTTGGGTATAGATACGACAGAGAGACGAAGTGAAAGTCTGAAAGTCTGCCCAAGGTCCAGCTGGGTAGGGGACCGCCGAGGGGGAGTCCGCAGCCAATCTCCTCTTCAGCTATCAGGTAGCTCCACCGGGCCTCAGTCAAATTGCTAGGTCTCAACAGAAAAACATTAAAGGGATAGAAGACGGGAAGAAGGGACAACTGGCTGACAAATCTCTAAACATCAACTCCAACCTATATTTGCATCTATCTTCCACTCCCTCATTGAAGGCAACTCCTCGAGTAACCAAACCGGAAGCTGCTGTTAAAATTGACACATGGGCACTTATGGGTCTTCCATCCTTCTTGACGGCCTTGGACTCCAATAGGTCTGGATCTCCGCTGGACCCTTAACCCCCTTGCTAAGCTCTCACTATTGGATGCCTCTATTCTAAATGTGATTTTGGAGATCCTTAATACCTCAATGAGTGAGGGAATCTTACCTCAGAAGTGGAAGCATAAGACCAAATATGGCCTAGCGCCGCAATACATTTAGAAATTGTTAGCTCCTTCCTCGCCTACTGAGATCTTCAAGTCAGGTGCTGTTCTCCATACCTAGATTTCGTCTCACTTGAATGAAGGGTCACTCCTTTTCCTATATAGTCCCCACACTGTGAAACGCCTTGCCTGACAACCTCAGAAATTGTAATTCCCTACTTGCTTATCGTAAAAGCCTGAAAACTTGGTTATTTTAATCACGGGACAACCTATCTGCCTCTACCTGCTCCGGGAAACCCATTGGGGTAGCTGTGTGCACACAAACAAAATAAATAAATAAATATGAGAGCATAGATGGGTGGGTGGGTGGAAGGAGGGTTAATAGGGTAGAAAGTAAATGGAAATCTCATATGGAAGGAGGGCAGAGTAAACAGAAACCAGAGATGGTGAATGAACGTCCAGGTGGGTGAAAGGATGGCAGAGTAAATGGAAATCACAGAGGATGAATGGATCTGCGGGTGAAAGGTTGAGACGTTTTGAATCTTGCACTTTAACAGCTACAGCATAGGTAGGGTCCTTTATGGACTTCTTTTCTCTGCAACTTTGGCAGATAAAAGTTCATAACTAAGATTAAAAGGAAAAAAGGATAGGATGATAGAAAAGGAAAATAAGAATGGAAAAGTGGATACATAAGTGGGTGAAATTATGGATGGATGAGCAAGTGAAAAGATGGGGATGAAAGGATGGATGGATGAAATGGTGAAAGGATGGGTGGGTGAAAAGATGGATGGGTGAGTGAAATGATGGGTGCCTGAAAGGACTGATTGGTGGATTAAATGAAGGGGGCGCAAAAGGATGGGCGCGTGGGTGAAAAGATGGTTAGAAAAAAAATGGGTAAATAAAAGGATGGAGTATGATTGAATGAACTGGGTTGGTGAAAGGATGGGTAGATAAGTGGGTAAAAGGATGGGTGAATGAGTGGGCGAGAGGATGGGTGGGTAAAGGGATTAGAGGGTGAGATGTCGAGTAGATGGGTGAATAATAGGATTGCTGAGTAAATGGTAATCTGAGAGGATGGATGCATAAATAGATAGTTGGGTGAAAGGATGGTACAGTAACGGGTAATCTAAGCAGATGGAAGGCTGGACGAATGAAAGGATGGTAGCGTGAATGGAAAATAGAGGATGGATGTACAGCTGATTAAATAGAAATCTGAGAGGATCGATGCATATGGTGGCTTTTGAAGCCTTTGGCTCCATCCTTGCTTCCAAAAGAGAAAAATAGCTGGCCAGGAGAATATAGGTCACTGGTTCTTGTCATGTTAAAAGCACTAGGTGTGCCTGATAGCCAGCAAATACTTGAGGGTTGGTTAAAAAAAAAGCCAGGTGGACAATCTCCTCACAGGGGTGGTACTCCACCAGAAGGAACCAAGCATCCTGAAGAGGACTGTTTCTTTGAATTACCATTAAATATTCAAAGGTGCAAGAAATTGCAGATAACATATGCATTTGGCCTGTGTCATGACCAGCGAAAAAGAGCCGTCAATGTAAGAGGTTTAATGTCACATGAGGTCAATGGTATCAACATTGCCTGGAGCAGGTTCAAGTCCAAAAGGCCTTGACCAGGTGAAGCTAATTGATTGGACACCCGCTGTGGCCATTGACAAAGACTCCAGAGACCTGTTCTAGTAGGTTACAATGGCTATGGGGTGGGTCCTGCATACATTGGTCTACACCCCTTCTCACACACCAACAAAAAATAGCAAGTTGGTATTTTCCACTGTATAAACTTAGGTCATCATTTGGGGAAAAATAGAGAAAAAATAATGAGTAACATGTTTCCCATCTGTGCCGTCCTTGGGCAGGAGAAAAAAAGATGCCAGCTCTTCTACAGATATGTTCCAGGTGAAAGTAGTGTGCCGGCTTGTAGCACCCACAAAAAATTATTTGGGTCCCCACCTGCAGCAGGGAGATCCATGTCAGTGGTCTCCTTCCTCGGGATCTGCTCGATGATTGCTTGTCCAACCCCCCCTCCCTGCCCCTTCCCCCCACCTTCAACTAAGAAGTTGTTATAGCACTGAGTAGAGTGGCCAGGTGGGGGCAGAGTGTTGGGAAGGGGACTGCGTGGATGGAGATCTGCAAAGAAAAAGTTAAAGATAATATATATCAAAAGTACACAACTCTGCTGTGTAAGGTAAACACTGTTGTATCAATGTTATAATACACCAGAATCAGTGGTTATTCTCTTCTCAGGTATCAGTATCTCTCTGATCTCATTAGCAAGAACTTAATTAATCTTCTGTGTTCTAGAATCACACATCAACATGCACTCTCACATGCATGCATTACTTAATATCAAATTTCACTCTCTTGAACCACCTTATAATGAATGGCAGAGTTAACAGCACTCCAATAAAAAGTGGAGTAAACTCTCAATCTACTCTCCTGGTTGAAGCACTAGAGAATAATAACACAACTGTGTTTTCAAACAAGTTTGTAGACCATCACCAATGCATGCTGTGCAATGCGTGTTACAATCCGCTGTAAGTAATTAACTTGATCTCCTCAAGAAATGACGCAGGGACTAAATAAACTCAGAGAAACCAATGAGTGCCTGAAAAAGGAATGCAGCATGAGACCACTGACTGCAGGCTAAAAGGAGCTTACTGCCGAAGGCCGGGCCAGTCTTAAAATTACGTGGAGAACTGGTGTGACTGCTTTCTGCAAAGCGGCTGAGCCAGGAAACACAGGAGGATACTTGGACAGCATGAGATGTCACTGCGTCGTCAATGGTAACAGGCGGGGCAAATAGAGAGGCTGACCGGCTTCCAGGAAGATCCTCTAGCAAACGCGTGCTGGGGTGAGGCTGCTTCTTAAAGTCACAAAACACACCCAAGATGGCCACTGCCCTAGGGCTTCTGGGACTTGCAGTTCATAATCTAAAAGGGTTCTAAAAAGAGAAAAGAACAGCATACTAGTTCAGTAACAGTCTAATACAGCATACTTAAACACACCTTAACCACCTGCGAGCTGTCCATGTCTGCGTATGGGTTTTTCCGCATGGGACTCGTTGTCTAAAATGCATTTTGCAGCACAACAGACCTTTAAGCACTTTCCTACTGATGACAATGAATGCAGTGGTAGGGGCAGGGCCTAGAATGAGCACTGTCTGTTAACAATCCACTTACCCAAACAAAAAAATGTAAACATGCTGATCAAATTCTTCAAAAAAGCAAAAAGAAAAGTATTTAGTGGCTGGTGGCAGCACCAAAGGGGTTGCCATGAGCCTACTGTAAAAGTTGCCCCATAAGGCCAAGGAGCTACTTTGAAAGTGTGCATATTTGATTTGTGGTGTCCAAGGGCAGCAGGGGCGGTACCAAAAGAGTAGGCTGGTTCTGGGGGGCCATCTAATACCCTATAGGTTCCTTAATTGAAATCTTGATCTGCCACATTTAGTCTCCTAGGTGATCTCACGAGTAACCCACAGAGCTGTTCTGCCCACTGCAGAAATTACTGGAGTTAACAGTTTTGGTTTGTTGCATGGATTTTTGTTTCTAGGTTCTGCAGTTGTTTTACAGCCAGCCTAAAGGTAGAAGAAATAACTCTTTCTCTTTACAATCTTGAATATTAAAATTGGAATTGAAATGCACATTGTTAATAGTCCATTCCAATGTGTATTGATAAATATAATTGAAAATGTTTACCTCTTGAAATATTTTAATATGATTGCACTATGTTTAGACTATCATTTTGCCTTTAAATTGTTTTGGTGACACCTGGACAAAGCCAACAGGTCTGGCTTTTAATAAATTCACCCACTACGTTATCTTAGGTATAAGCGTTTTTAGGGTCCAGGGCTTATTGGTACGCAGAACATTAGATGTGCCTCCAGCCTAAGGGCTCTATGGTACACTTACGAAGTTACTTGACCTGTGGGACCTTTCACTAGTGTGTGACCACTGTTGGTTGTGAAGACCTTTACAGGATGTCACCATAGCATGTTCTATTAAATAGCATGGGTATTAAAATACTTATCTATTTCTGCAAAAAAGCTCTGATTGGAGAGTAATTTATTAAGTGTTTTTGTGGATATGAGTCTCTATCCCACAGGACCTCTCCTGAGTAAGCCATGGAAGGGTCTGCCTCGCCATCCCGAGAATTTAGTGCTGAAAAGAGGTACTTTGTTCTCAGTTAGGGTGAAGGAAATGGCCCAAATAGGGTAACTCACGACCACCTCTCAGCCTGCCCTACCAAATGAAGACTATCGGACAGTAGAGAATACAAACCAATATCTATTTATTTAGGTACACTCAGAGTGAAGCCCATTCTGCCGAGCCACTCAGGAGTGCTGCAGAGGGACTGACTTCAACAACCATAATGATACATTATGTACACTTTGAAACCAATAAAAGCACGCCCACCATGGAATTTTCCAAGCAGATGCAGCTGGACAGTAAATTACAAGGAGAAAGTTTCTCTAAGCTCTGCGTAGCATGGCGGAGTATTTTCAGCACTTCGTGAAGCTCCGTATACGGCGACTCTGTAAAATCCGCCGTGGCCTACTAATAATTGCAGGTAGCGAGAAGGATTTCGGGTAGTTCATCTCAAACCAGAAATAAAGGAGCAAGGACTTATACCATCTCTGCCTTCATGCTGCTCTATCCAAAGCAATCATCAACATATGAGTGGCTATAGCCATACTATAACTGCAGGACGAGTTCCAACAATAAAATAAGGTAACACTGAGGCCACTTGGCTGGTAATGTTGACTTCCTAAAATAAAATAAAGTACCTTCTATTTCCTACAGGACCTACAGGCGTCCCTGTGGCATGCAGAGCACATTTGTTTATTGTTTGGGATACTTATTAACACTTGGACCAAAGCCAGAAATTGAGGTTCTGAAGGGAGAGAACCCCCTAACCCTTGTCTGGCAAAACAAGAAAGGAATGTCCCTGGTGCACTGGAGGGTTTCTCCCTGAATGTGGCTATCATTGCTTTTTTTTCTGTTTCAAGCGGCCATGCTTTTTATGAAGCCATGAGAACAAACCTGCTTATAGCCTGATTTTAAGTAGTGTGGAGGCTCCAGGACTGTTAAGGGGATGAACCTGTGGTGATCAGCCTACAGCAAAGCCTCTTAGATAGGAAATCAAACTGAGGCTCCATTTTTTAAAACCAATCCATCTCCCACTGCTCAATCAGGCGGAATTGTAATGAGGGGGGGAACACATCGATTGCTATACCTCTGCACATTTCTAAATGAGCCCCCATAAACTTAGTTGATCTTAGATTAAAAGACTGCAGTGTCTGCTGCATTGTGGCAATTGCCCAAGAAAAATTCATATCATAGGCTGAGAGAAAGGCTTCCTCCAAATCAAAGAATAGAATCCTGATGGAGGACCTATTGCTTAACAGCAGGACTAAGAGTTCTTGGACTATTTTTTGATGTTTCATGCATATAGCTATAGGAATAATGTGCCAGGTGCATTAGGCTTCAACAGACAGCACTACCAAAGCCTTGTGTCACGATGATCGGACTGCTCAGGGTCAGGATGATGCTCAAAGGGGTCCACCTCCTGATTTCCCAGCACTCTGACTAATACCATATAATCACAGAGTACAGAAGTAATCAAGCGAGGGATAGGGTTAGGGTGGGAACAGCGGCGGAAGAGGGATACCTGCAAAAAAAGAAGCAACACATTAACAAATTGAAAATACCTAACTACTCTCATGTATTTCTCGCTAGGTGTATTTCCATACCCAATTACTATGTCAGGAGATGAACCCTTCTTCTCATCCTACGACAAGATACTTCTCTCACCGGGGGATAGGACCCATCTATAAAACAAAACACTCCGTTATATATCTTGTGGTAACAATTATCTCTATGTAACTAGATTTCAGACTTCACATACGTACCATCAGTCATCCACCCTAGAACTCAAATAAAGGCAGCCTTCAGCACTAGGAAATAGGGCGCTAATCATCCGAAATCATTCAGATGCTTGAACATCAGATGCTCCCCAATATAAAACAAGACCTTTGCCCATCCGGTCCAGGAAAAAGGGTGGAGAAACATAATCTAGGGGTATACCGCTGACTCAGCATAATGTTAGAATAACCAGGATTTAGATAAGGAAAATAAGATAGTTAAAGAAACAAGTCATGAATCAGATCATCCATTCCTGATGATTCTGATCTTACCAGAACTTCATATGCCCAGCAACTCTCCGTGTCTGAGCACTCCTGAAAGATTCCGATATAAGTATCCACTGGGGTCACACACTAGAAGCGACCCCACAACCTCCCCAGTCGGGAGCAGGAAGGCCAACCGAGGAGAAACACCCGCTCCGACGAGCGCTTTTCAAAATGCCCCAGAGGATATTCTTAGACAGGACCAGGGAGGGGGCAATCCAGGCGTCTCCCTGAACTTGCCGAGAGAACAAGAGGAGATGCAGAATAACCGCTCCGCCCAGTGGTAGTCGAGAAACTATCTCGTTGGGACAAGGGAGGGGGCAATCTCCGCGTCTCCCAGCCCCGCCGAGAAACAAGAGAAAAATGGATTAGCCGTTCCCGCTCAATTGAGCGGAACGTGCACGAAAGGAAACCTGCAGCCGCCGCCAGAAGGACCATGCGTCTCGTCCGAGATCGCAGTTGCGAAGGTAGAGTTGCTCCGCGGGAACACGGCGTCCGCATCCACGGTACAGCAAAGAAACAAGAATCACGTACAACGCTCCCAGCGGGTCACGTGGCTATAAACACTTCCAGTTCCTCCCAGAAGGATGGCCTTCTGGGAGATGTAGTCAGGTCTATTTTACCTCCTCCAGGAAGGCACGCAAGTCATACCATGACACCTTGGCCATGAGTAGATTTTGTTGGTATCGCCGGTTGCATTCTCTAGTCAGCATCCACATCCCGTATTGGGTTATTTGGAAGGAGAAGGCTTGGGAATTGCATAAACTGGGGTATTGTCCATCCTTGAAGGGCAAGTTGTAGTGGTTGGGATCCAGACCTTGACGTGAATCAAGACGGGCTAGGCAAATAAGAAATATGGGGCTGGTCCTTGGGTCTTGAAAGCTTCACCAAAGTTGCAAGAACTTATGTGGGAAAGCTGCTCAAAACCGTTGGTGACAAATTATGCACGGTTTAAAGAACTAGAAATAAGTCATAAACTACCCATGCACAAGAAAGACGATGATGGTGGAACAAAACAGCAGCCAAATATGATTGAGCGATCAAGGATGTTCTGTGCCAGGGTTACACATTAGAAACTTACTGAGACTGAAAGAAAAAACTTCTGGTTAATAAAACTACCCAAAAGAAAGAACTGTTGAAGACACGCATATGCTTAAGGATAGGGTTGAGTAGAACACAATGCATACATGCATGTGATGCACTGATGTGTAAAATTGACCACTTATCCACAACCAAAGCCATTTCTATATTTAGTTGACAACTTGACAATAGGAAAGTGTAAAAGTAATGTTAATATTATGTACAAATCTACCACAGACCAAATCAGACTCATCATAAGCCACAAGCACATTCCTATTTATGAAGGTGCCAGATTTATTGTTTTTATTTTCACAAGAGCTAAATATGACTTGTGCAAAAGAACTGAAGCTGATGCAAACTTTATGCTTTTATCTTTCAAAAGAAGAGACTTACTTAGGGTGTTTCCGAATACAAACGTTTATACAGGACTAAAGTTAATCTTTAACTCAACTCTATTTCAGACACAGGCATCGCCTGTGATGCATCAGGTATTACATCATGGCTGGAGGAAAACCTAATGCATTTCATTCAGCAATCTAACATTGAAGATCTTGCACAGTTCAACAGATATTTTAACAAGGTAGGATCTTTCAAATATACCTTCAAACATTAGAAGTAAACATGAAATTGCATTTTTTAGTATGAAATTATGTTTCAATGATATCCACTGAAGGATAAATCAATGATAACACTCATTCAACATTTAATTCATTCAAGATTCAAATGTGAAATTCACTGCTCTTTATTTTCTCTAGGTTTTTATACCCAGTAATCTTACAGCAGAGGAGCTGGCTGGAATCACCATATATGTGGATGAATTTAAAAATGAAACACTAAAAAGATTAATTCTGGGTCAAATCTTGCACTTTGACAACAATGAAGTATTTTTGCATTATCTTAACACTTTAAAGATGCCTATTTGTCTCGTAAGTATTGTATTATTCACACAGGGTGTATCAATATTTTAAAAATAGCCCCATTTCTAAGTGACATGGTCCGTCTCATCCAAAATCACTATCTTTTTTTAAAGTTTGTGAACAGAGTGTTGAAGTAAACAACCCTCCTTAAAAAATAATAATAATATCCTTTCTAGAATGGTTTCTGTTTTCAGCTATAAATCATTGTCTTCTATACATACCTTCACTTCTCATCATAAGCATTTATCACTGATAAATATTTTGTGCCTTCCACAGAGCTCAAACTCCTCCACAAATGTGACTTTGTGTAATGCATCAGCTTTCTTCACACTTTCAACTCAAAAAGAGTTTTTGAACAACACTTTATCTGCACTCAACATGAACTGGAGCTTGAAAAATATGAATGAATGGGTCAGACTTTTCCAGATTGTCATTGAACTATTTCTGAGGGTCATCGATGAATCTGATATATCACGATTACCACTTAATATAACATGTGAAGCCTACCAAACAATGTAAGTAAAAGTCATCAAAGCCTACTTTTAAATATCTGCAATTAAAAGTGAATGGATTGGTTTTCTATTTAGTCCTCCTTATTTTCTTTTTTCCCTTTTATTAATGACTACAGAATAAAACAGCTGAGCGATGTAGTCCTTGAACTTGATGTCAATAACAAACGTGCCATTTACGAATTCAGTGAAAAATACCTTTCTCAACAGATTAACAAAACAGGTACACATATTTTAATTGCAATATGAAGCTTGAGACTTTATAGAAGCAGGGCATAATGTACAACATTTTTATTCTCACACCCAGAATTACAGATATTATAGGCCTCAGTACTTCTGGGATGCTCCAATACCACTGTATTCTCGGTGGAAACTTTAGGGCACCCTTAAAATTGAGCTATTTCTACAGGAACCTGCGTTGCAAAACCCATCTTTGAATGAAATTCTCTATTATGTTCCTATTGAATATTCTCTTAGTGAATAAAAAAATGTATTGTCACCTAATGGTGCACTTCAAGAAAATTGTTAAAGTGACTTTCATGATTCTCTGCATGTGTAAATTACTGATATCAGAAACTAAAATATATCTACCCATGGAAATGAAAGAAGTGAAATACACCCATTTAAAAGATGAGGATGTTACAAGAAAAAGTAGTATGAAGCTAGAAAGAAGGTAATAACTCACTTTCCACGTAAGAAGTTTTCTAAAATGTAGTAATGCTGTTCTCAGAAAATTATAATTTTATTAATCTACAACGGAATATGGTAAAATACAAGTGCTACTCGCTGTCACACTGCAAGCGTGGGTCATACAGGTAAATAGTACACTTCCTCACATGTAGGCCTGACATAGGAGGTTAGATTTAGATGGTGTCTCCAATGTAAAACATATGATGTGAACATTATGTTGGATTTGCATTAAAAAAAAGTATTCAAATGGTACCCTGAATCACAAAGTCCAAAACGGACAGTTCAGTGGCTGGCAAAATCTGTTATTGACAGAGGTGCATTTTGGACAAACTTTATTATTTTTTTTCTAAATTATTTTTATTTGCATTTTCAAAACAACGCAATACATTGTTCAGTGAAACCATTAGATAAATAGAGCACATCATCAGTCCAACTGATACTAACATTACTATGCCATCATTACAGATATATCGGAAGACCAACTTTATTTTTGAGACTTCTTTCGTTAGGCACATTTGAGATATATGTCAGCACAACAGACTTAATAAAATTATAGAGCAGCAGTTAAATATTCTGCTTTCATTACAAATTCATCACAATGCCTTAACACATGTTATTCAGTGCTTAATGAAACATTTCTTTTATTTAGGCTCTGCATGCGCATCAAATACAAACGGAACAAAGGAATGGCTAGTGAAGAATTTGGGTGCCTTCTCCTCATATGCTTCAGTCTCGAAACTTATAGCCCTGTACCCCAATCTAAGCATAGTAAGTGGTGCAGCTGAAAAACATATCTGTTTGCCGCACAGTTTTACTAGTAGCAAATGGGCTGTCTGAAGTTTTTTCTCACTACATTATTCTTTTCATTTCCTTTCTTGTATGTTACCCTCTTTATTCAGGGCAGGATCAGTAGCTTAAATTAGAAGGATTTTTCTAGCATTGATACCAGCACTGTATGTTTCTTCGAATAAGAATAATAGTGCTTCTCAAGTCAACTTACACGCTTTTTTAAAAGAATGGCAAGACGTTTAGACGGGAACACTTTCTATAACACAAAGTAGATGCATTTGAATTTTCTATTTTAAGTACTCTCAAGGGAATTTCTTTGAAATTTGCGATCAGTCTGGTGTCATACTGACTCCAGAAACTTTGTATATATGTTAATGTATGCATTTTATGTAAAGTTATTTGCTTTAAAGCTTGCTACATGCCAGAGTCCTGCACTTTCAACATTGTATGCTTGTTTGTGTCATATTTAGGAGGTGCTTACTGAAAATCTGTCACCAAATGAAACAGCTGTGCTCTTGACAAAACCTGAAGTCATCAACAACCCTACACTGCTAAAGCAAATACTTAGCCTTGTGACACCAGATGAAGTCCCAGTGTATTTGGAAAATATACTGTCTGCTTCTGAAAAGGTATGGAAACCTATGCAATGACATCAACTTAAGGGACAACATAAAATAGTGGGCTAGTGAAAAACACCAAAAGTTTGTAGTTGACATATGAACCCAAATAATGAATGACAATGGGAGATGAAACCTTTTGTAATGGTAACAATGTCACAAAGCCATGATATGATGAAGATGACTCTGTGGTGAACAGGTAAAAAACAACCACCAACAGAAAGGGGTTCTGCAGTTCTACCATTGTAATCATCATGGAACAAACATACCCAAGAGTGGAGCAGTGCATATGAAGATAGAGAATCATAGATTGAAGGTGTTCCACAGAGGTCATCTCAAATTGCTCTCTTAGTTTTAACATTAATCCTCCTGCAAGTAGCTTAAACCAACTAATATGTAGACACCAGAGGCAAGGAGGAGAAGTTCATGGTAAAGATATTAAATATCCTTAACACATAAAACTGTATTTGAGAAAAGTTGACTCTATTGTATGTTTAGTTTTATAATTACAGATCACACAATGATTAGAAAATAAAGAAGATGGAGAGCAACATTACTAAATACAGTATCATAGAACATGTGGAAACAAGTTTCATATAGATTTTTGAAATATTCATATAAAATGGAGAAATACAAACAGGCAATACAAAACAAATACTTTAGGCCATTGGTATTCCTCCGTAAAATATTTATGAAATACTCCTCTAAATAAGGGGATGGAGGGCATACACAATGTTCCAGCAGCAAAGCAGGACTGACTAAGGAATTAAACCTTTGTGTTTTATCTACTCTCCTGACTTCCTTTAGTGTTTAAACTGCTTGCCACTATTTATAGAGCAATCTCTTTCTACTAAGCAATTGCAATAGTGTTGTTTAATTATCACCATGTTTATGTGACAAAATGCACTACTCCATGAAAATGTCTACATGGACAACCTCTTCTTGGAAATAGCATGATTGTGTTCGTTAGTTTAAAGAAATATTTCCGAATTTTTTTCTTTATTACAAATATAACTTGTACTTTTCATTTTTTTCAGGAAAATCTCAGTGTTTCCCAAATCAACATAATAAAACAGACCTTAATAACAGTTATTTTGGAGAATGGGAGCTCCAACTTCTCGTCTTATACCCCGAATGATTGGAAAGAGTTCATTCAAAAGGATCTGTTTGAATTGTTAGGAAGCTTCAATGAAACCCATCTTCATCAACTACCAAAAAATATTACTTGCGACTCCTACCATGAAATGTAAGTATTTGGCTTTGCCTTCTACAAGAAACAACTGAGATTGAATTTGCTGGAATCAAATTCTTGGAAAGGATTCTGTAGATTGACAAATTATACAAAGTTGAATCTGCTTTCAGCTTATACCACAGCAATGGTAACTTATTGCACTCAAATGTCAACTGGTAGAAAATGGTAAAATATGTAAGCTGTTCATCTATCTTTTGCAGACTGAAAGGATTTGACATGCGTTACATTTCTCTAACAACTGACTCAAAAGTGGCTGTCTACAGATTTTATATCAACGAGTTTCTAAGCCAAAAATCTCAAGAATCTCTTTTCACAGGTACAGTATACTGCAAAGGCAATAGTTTATGTCTATATCATTTTTTATTATGATCATTGCTATAGCACACATCAACTTACTGAATTAACCCAAAACATAGGTGCTGAAAAGGTGTAAAGTGTGTCTGATTTTGATCAATATGCATGGTTTCTGGGATCTCACTGACACAACAAAATACTCACTGAATATCATATCTCTGAACATTAGGTGAAAGCTAGATTTCATTCTTGATTCACCCTCTCACTGACCCACTCTAATGACGACTGAGGTCACACTGCAGTGCAGCACTGTGTGATAGCTGAGCACCTATCATACAAGTTCAGCTGGGACATCTGAATCCACCAGTCTCCCTGTGAAACTATAGCCACTTTGGCAACGGGTGTTATCTCGTACCAAAAGGACACCACAGTGTCATTAATCAGAAAGTGATTAATAACTAGGGGTGGGCGAAGCTTTGTGGAGTTTTGCCCACTCCACCCTCTGCCTGGATCTGAGAAAAACTACGTGAAGCGATGCTTAGAGGAGTGAAGTTGGCAAAAGCAAGCTAGATAATTTGCATACTAGACCCCCTCCCAGCGAGATTCCTGAACACGGCCGGTTGTGGCAGGCTGCTCCGACTCACATTGAGAAAGCTGCAGCTCGTGTTGATGAACCTGCGGTCAAATAGGAAATCTACTTGAGCAGCAGAAGGAAGAAGCGCTCTCTGGCGCTCCACCTGCTGTCGCGCACACTGGTTTTACAGGGGAGGGAAACTTTTGGCACTGAAAATTAGCACGAAATGCTTGATGTACTGGACACCTCCGCTCACTGAGCTCTGCTTAGCATGGCAGAGTTTTTTTCAGCACTACGTGGAGCTCCGGGTACTGCAACTCTGAAAAATCTGCCCTGGCCTACTAATAACCGCAGGTAGCAAGAAGGATTTAGGGTAGTTCATCTCAAACGGGAAAAAAGGAGCAAAGACGTACCTAATCTCTGCTTTCATGCTGTTCCATTCAAAGCAATCATCAACATATGAGTGGCAACAGGCCTACTACAACTGAACAAAGGGTTCCAACAATACCACAAGGTGATACAAGCCGATTTGCAGTAATCTTAACTAGTAACTGTGGCTTCCCAAAATAAAATGCAGTAACTCCTATTTCCTACAGGACCTATTGGTGCCCCTAAGGTATATAGAGTTCATGTGTTTGGGATAGCTATTAACACTTGAGCCAAAACCAGAATATTGGCATTTTGAAGGGAGAAAAATATTTTACGTGATAGATGTCTGAAATTGAACCCTGATCCCTATACTCTTACAGAGAGTATAAATAAGATTATAGTGCACCAGCAGGTTTAGAACATACAATCTTGCTGGGCATATTCTCTGCACAAAGAGGTGTACCTGTCAAACTCTTGCCACAGCTTTCCTTGGTAAAACCAACAGTTGATGGACAGAATGAAGAACAATGTCATACATTCACCCCAGTACAGAGATCTGGGCCTAAATCCATCATTTTTTTGCACTCCACACCATCCCAGTTCAGACATGGCCATATGCACATCAGCCTTGACCCTGTGCCTCATGGGAACAGTCCAGCCCGAACTGCCAAGCCATGTCTTTCCTGGACCGGAATCAAGCATCCTAGGACCAGTGTCTGGCTATCAGCCATCTTCAGCCAGTCTAGCTTGACTCCAGTGGTATGGAGAACATGGGACTCACGTCTGAGCATACCCATCCCACTCGGGGTGACAAATGCAAAAACAACAGTTGATGGACAGAATGCAGAACAATGTCATACATTCACCCCAGTACAGAGATCTGGGCCTAAATCCATCATTTTTTAGCACTCCACACCACCCCAGTTCAGACATGGCCATATGCAAATCAGCCTTGACCCTGTGCCTCATGGGAACAGTCCAGCCCGAACTGCCAAGCCATGTCTTTCCTGGACCGGAATCAAGCATCCTAGGATAGGTTTCTGGCTATCAGCCATCTTCAGCCAGGATAGCTTGACTCCAGTGGTGTGGAGAACATGGGACTCACGCCTGAGCATACCCATCCCACTCGGGGTGACAAATGCAAAAACAACAGTTGATGGACAGAATGCAGAACAATGTCATACATTCACCCCAGTACAGAGATCTGGGCCTAAATCCATCATTTTTTTGCACTCCACACCACCCCAGTTCAGACATGGCCATATGCAAATCATCCTTGACCCTGTGCCTCATGGGAACAGTCCAGCCCGAACTGCCAAGCCATGTCTTTCCTGGACCGGAATCAAGCATCCTAGGACAGGTTTCTGGCTATCAGCCGTCTTCAGCCAGGATAGCTTGACTCCAGTGGTGTGGCGAACATGGGACTCACGCCTGAGCATACCCATCCCACTCGGGGTGACAAATGCAAAAACAACAGTTGATGGACAGAATGCAGAACAATGTCATACATTCACCCCAGTACAGAGATCTGGGCCTAAATCCATCATTTTTTTGCACTCCACACCACCCCAGTTCAGACATGGCCATATGCAAATCAGCCTTGACCCTGTGCCTCATGAGAACAGTCCAGCCCGAACTGCCAAGCCATGTCTTTCCTGGACCGGAATCAAGCATCCTAGGACCAGTTTCTGGCTATCAGCCGTATTCAGCCAGGATAGCTTGACTCCAGTGGTGTGGAGAACATGGGACTCACGTCTGAGCATACCCATCCCACTCGGGGTGACAAATGCAAAAACAACAGTTGATGGACAGAATGCAGAACAATGTCATACATTCACCCCAGACTGGGGATGAATATTTTGCCATTGTGCAACATTCCGTCCATCATCTTGTGTGTTTTGCTGTTCACCCTATGTGGCAAGGGTATGCTCAGACGTGGGTCCCATGCTCACTAAGCCACTGGAGTCAAGCTATCTTGGCTGAAGACGGCTGATAGCCAGAAACCTGTCCTAGGATGCTTGATTTTGGTCCAGGGAAGACATGGCTTGGCAGTTCGGTCTGGACGGTTCCCATGAGGCACAGGGTCAAGACTGATTTGCATATGGCCATGTCTGAACTGGGATGGCTTGGTGAGAAAAATACCGATGGATTAAACCCAGATCTGTGACTGGAGGTGAATGTTTTGCCACTGTGCAACATTCCGTCCATCATCTTGTGTGTTTTACAGCTTTCCTTGGTGGCATTAATTTTACGCTGACTCTGGAAGAAAGCATGTGTGCAATTTCCCCCGTATGTATCAATTTTACCTCCCTCTCATTTTGGAGAATGGTTGTCATTTCATCTAGAGATTTCATCGGCAAAGTTACCAACTGATATGTTTGTGAGCCATCTGCCATCCTGCAGAGGATGCTACACTGTAGTCTGGCAAATGAATGCTACCATAGCATGCTTAGGGTTTCCCATCACTGTGGTGGAGAATTTCTGGGCAACAGTGCTCCCACCATATGTTAGGAAGGCTCCAATTGGCATTGTTTTTTTTTTTTCAGATACAACCCCCTAACCCGTGTTTGGCAAAACAAGAAAGGAATGTCTATGGTGCACTGGAAGGTTTCTCCCTGAATGTGCCTATCCGTTATTTTTCCTGTTTCAAGTGACCATGCTTTTTATGAGGCCATTAGAACAAACATGCTTAAAATCTGATTCTAATTGGAGTGAAGGTTCCAGGACTGTTAAGTGGGTGAACCTTTGGTGGTCAGCCTACAGCAAAGCCTCTTAGATATGAAATCAAACTGAGGCTCCATTTTTGAAAAGCAAGCGATCTCCCACTGCTCAATCAGGCGGGATCACAATTAGGGGAGCACACGTCATTTGCTAGTTTTTGGCTACCTCTGTTCATTTCTAAAGGAGCACCCATAAGCTTGGTTGATCTTAGATAACAAGTCTGCAGTCTCTGCTGCATTATAGCAATAGTCCAAGAAATGTTCATACCACAGTTTGAGAGAAAGGCTTCCTCCAAATCAAATAATAGAATCCTGATGGAGGACCTATTGCTTAACAGTAGGACTAATAGTTCTTGGACTATGATTTGCTGTTTCATGCATATAGATATAGGACTAATGTTCCAGCTGCACCAGGCTTCAACAGACAGCACTACCAAAGCCTTGGCCATAAGTAGATTTTGTTGGTATGCAGGTTTCTGTGATTGCTGGTTGCATTCTCTAGTCAGTGTTCACATCCCTTATTGAGTTATTTAGAAGGAGAAGGCTTGGGAATTGCAAAAACTGGTGTATTGCCCATCCTTGAAGGGCCAGTCGTAGTGGTTGAGATCCATAGCTAGCGGTGAATAAAGACAGGCTATGCAAGAAAGAACTGTGGGGCTGGTTTGTGGGTCTTAAAAACTTCACCAGAGTTACATGCGAAAGCTGATGAAAAACATCAGTGACAAATTATGCATGGTTTTAAAGAACTAATAATTAGTCATTATTACACATGCACAAGAATAACAATGATGGTGGGACAAAAAAGCAGCCAAAATATGATAGAGCGATCTAGAATTGTTTGTGCCAGGGTTCCACATTAGAAAGTTACTAAGACTAAAAGAAAAAGCTTCTGATTAATAATACTCTCCAAAAGAAAGAACAGTTGAAGACACACATAGGCTTAAGGATAAGGTTGAGTAGGACCTGATGCATACATGCATGTGATGCACTGATATGTAAAATTGACCACTTATCCACAACAGAAGCAATTTCTGTACTGTGTTGACAACTTGATAATAGGAAAGTGTCATAGTGTAAAAGTAATGTTATTATGATGTACAAATCTACCACAGACCAAATCAAACACAGAATATCCTTCCTCATAAGCCGCAAACACGTTCCTATTTATGAGGGTGCCAGATTTATTGTTTTCATTTTCGCAAGAGCTAAAGAACTAAAGCAGATGCAAACTTTATGCTAATATCATTCAAGAGAAGAGACGCACTTAGGGTGTTTCAGAATGCAAAACTTTTCACAAGACTAAAGTTAATCTTTAACGCAACTCTATTTCAGGCACAGGCATCGCGTGTGAAACATCAGGTATTACATCATGGGTACAGGAAAACCTAATGCAGTTCATTCAGCAATCTAACATTGAAGATCTTGCACAGTTCAACAGTAATTTTAACAAGGTAGGCCATTTGAAACACACCTTCAAACATTAGAAGAAATACATGAATTTGCCTTTTTAAATATGAAATTATGTGTTTCAATGAAATCCACTGAAAGATAAATCAATAATAACATTCTTTCAACATTGAAGTCATTCAAGATTCAAATTTGAAATTCACTGTTCTTTATTTTCTCTAGGTGTTTATACCCAGTAATCTTACAGCAGAGGAGCTGGCTGGAATCACCATATATGTGGATGAATTTAAAAATGAAACATTAAAAACATTAATTTTGGGTCGAATCTTGCACTTTGACAACAATGAAGTATTTTTGCAGTATCTTAACACTTTAAAGATGACTATTTGTCTCGTAAGTATTGTATTATTCACAGAGGGTGTATCAATATTTTAAAAATAGCCTCAGTTCGAAGTGACATGGTGCGTCTCATCCAAAATCACTATCTTGTTTTTTAAAGTTTGTGAACAGAGTGTTGAAATAATAAACCCTCCTCAACAACCCAAAAAGAAATTATTAATACCCTTTCTAAAATGTGTTCTGTTTTCAGCTATAAATCATGATCTTCTAATCATACTTCTACTTCTCATCACAAGCATTTATCACTGATAAATATTTATTGCCTTTCACAGAGCTCAAACCCATCTACAAATGTGACTTTGTGTAATGCGTCAGCTTTCTTCACACTTTCTACTCAAAAAGAGTTTTTGAACAACACTTTATCTGCACTCAACATGAACTGGAGCTTGAAAAATATGAATGAATGGGTCAGACTTTTCCAGATTGTCATTGAACTATTTCTGAAGGTCATTGATGTATCCGATCTATCACGATTACCACTCAATATAACATGTGAAGCCTACCAAACAATGTAAGTAAAAGTCATCAAAGGCTACTTTTAAATATCTGCAATGAAAAGTGAATGGATTGGTTTTCTATTTAGTCCTCCTTATTTTCTTTTTTCCCTTTTATTAATGACTACAGAATAAAACAGCTGAGCGATGTAGTCCTTGAACTCGATGTCAATAACAAACGTGCCATTTACGAATTCAGTGAAAAATACCTTTCTCAACAGTTTAACAAAACAGGTACACATATTTTAATTGCAATATGAAGTTTGAGACTTTATTGCCACAAGGCAGAATGTACAACATTTTTATTCTGACACCCATAATTACAGGTATTATAGGCCTCAGTACTTCTGGGATGCTCCAATACCACTGTATTCACGGTGGAACCTATAGCGCACCCTTACAATTGTGATATTACTATAGGAACCTGCATTGCAAAACCAATTTTTGAATACAATTATCTATTATGTTCCAATTGAATATTCTCTTAGTGAATAAAGAAATGTATTGTCACCCAATGGTGCACTTCAAGAAAACTGTTAAAGTGACTTTCATGATTCTCTGCATGTGTAAATTACTGATATCAGAAACTAAAATATATCTACCCAAGGAAATGAAAAAAGCGAAATACACCCATTTAAAAAGATGAGGATGTTACAAGAAAAAGTAGACTGAAGCTAGACAGCAGGTAATAACTCACTTTCCACATAAGAAGTTCTCTAAAATGTAGTGATTAATGCTGTTCTCGGCAAAATATAATTTTATTAATCTACAACGGAATATGGTAATATACCAGTGCTACTCGCTGTCACTCTGCAAGGGTCGGTCATACAGGTAAATAGTACACTTCCTCACATGTAGGCCTGACATAGAAGGTTAGATTTAGATGGTGTCTCCTTTGTAAAAAATATGATGTGAACATTATGTTGGATTTGCATTAAAAAAGTATTCAAATAGTCCCCTGAATCACAAAGTTCAAAACAGACAGTTCAGTGGCTGGCAAAATCTGTTATTGACAGAGATGCATTTTCGACCAACTTTTTTTTTGAGACTTCTTTCTTTAGGCACATTTGATATATATATCAGCACAACAGGCTTAATAAAATTATAGAGCAGCAGTTAAATATTCTGCTTTCATTACAAATTCATTACAATGCCTTAACACCTGTTATTCGGTGCTTAATGAAACCTTTCTTTTGTTTAGGCTCTGCATGCGCATCAAATACAAGCGGAACAAAGGAATGGCTAGTGAAGAATTTGGGTGCCTTCTCCTCATATGCTTCAGTCTCGAACCTTATAGCCCTGTACCCCAATCTAAGCATAGTAAGTGGTGCAGCTGAAAAACATATCAATTTGGCGCACAGTTTCACTAGTAGCAAATGGGTTGTCTGAAGTCTTTTCTCACTACATTATTCTTTTCATTTCCTTTCTTGTATGTCAACATCTTTATTCAGGGCAGGATCAGTAGCTTAAATTAGAAGGATTTTTCTAGCATTGATACCAGCACTATATATTTCTTCGAATAACAATAATAGTGCTTCTCAAGTCAACTTACATGCCTTTTTAAAAGAATGGCAAGACGTTTAGACGGGAGCACTTTCTATAACACAAAGTAGATGCATTTGAAGTTTCTACTTTAAATACTCTCAAGGGAATTTGTTTTAAATCTGCGCTCAGTCTGGTGTCATACTGACTCCAGAAACTATGTATATATGTTAATGTGTGAATGTTATGTACAGTTATTTGCTTTAAAGCTTGCTACATGCTAGAGTCCTGCAGTTTCAACATTGTATGCTTGTTTCTGTCATAT